>NC_057865.1:34353434-34953434 GCF_019393635.1 Dromiciops gliroides | reverse complement strand
ATTACTTAATGGACTACATGAGGAATTAGAAACAGAAGGCCCTTGCAAAGATGAAATTTAGAACAGCCCCTGAATTTGGTCAAATATATTCAGAAGACATCCAAGTTAGTGAGAATACATTCTTAAATCCAGGAATTTAGGGATTTATCTTTGACATTTCAAAGAGGAAGATCTCCTTTTTAGTCTACTCCCCAACATATATTCTTCAATCCAGTGATACTAGTCTCCTGGCTGTTCCACAAATAACACACTCTATTTCTTGCTTCCAGGCTTTTCCTCTTGCTGCCCCCCCCCCTTGACTGGAATACACTCCTCCTCTAATCTTTAGATTAGTTTGTGGGGGAAAAAAGATACAAATCTCATCAGGTAGCTACTAGTAGTGGTTGTGTTGCAGACATGGGAGATTTTGAAGAGGGCAGACAAGTTGGAGGAACAAAAAGTAGTCGAGTTTGGCTGAATCATGGAGTACCTTATGTGTATTATTCTTGTGAGAAGAATCTTTTGAGAAAAAGTTGGAGATAGATTGTAGAAGGTCTTAAACGTCAGGTGAAGGAGCTTGTATTGTATTCTATAAACAATGGGGAGCAACTGAAGCTTTTTGAGCAAATGAGTGATATATTCAGATTTGTGCATTAAAGCAAGGTGTGATTTCAGCTATGTAAAGGAGAAGTTAGAGGGGGAAGAGCCCAGGTAGAGTGCTATCTTAGGAGGCCAGGTGAGGACTGATCCAAGATGTTGAGGACTATGTGAATAGAGGGTGGGGGGACAGATGAGACATATGGAGTAGACAGAGGAATCAAAGGACTTGCTACCTGCAGAAGACAAGGGAAAAGGAAAAGCAAAGATAATTCCAATATTTCCATCCCAGATGCTATCTCTTTTAGGTCTCCCATTTTATGAGTTTGTGGGTCTTAGGGAGTGGGATGGAGGCAGAATGTCTAATGAGACTGTAAAGAGAGGTTGGAACCAGGTTGTGTAAGGGCTTTAGAGACTAACAGAGAAGTTTTTATTTTTGTCCTAGGAGTAATGGGAAGCCTGGAGTTGATTGAGTAGGGGAATCATATGGTCAGATCTGTATTTAAAGAAAATTAATTGGCAGTAGTATATAGAACAGACTGGAATGGGGAGATAATGTCACAATAATCCCCGTGAGTGGTAAGGAGGCCTTGTCCTAAGCTTATTATGTACTTTCTTAAAGCTCTTCCTGTCTGCTAAGCACTGTGCTAGGCACTAGGGATACAAACACAAAATGAAATTAGTTCCTGACCTTAAGAAGCTTACATTCCACTGAGAGAGATAATATATACACATGTACATGCATACACATATGCACAACCATGCACCAGAATATACAAACATGTGTGCATGTACACATATGCACATACATGCTTATACATGAAATACTTAGTACAATGACTTGAACACTAGGGCCTGAGTTCAAGTCTCACCTCAGATGCTTACTAGCAGTGTGACCCTGGCCAATTCACTTAGCCACTTACTGCCTCAGTTTCTTCAACTGTCAAATGGGGATAATAACTCCCAGAGTTGTGGGGATAAAATGAATTAATGTTTTCAAAGCACAGTACCTGGCATATAGTAGGTGTGAAATAAATTTTTATTAGCATCTTCATCATTATTATAGAATATACATGATAATAAAAGGAATACAAAGTATCCTTCTGAATGGTTTCACTTGGAGCTTTGAGGATCAGGAAAGTTTCCCTCAGAAGATGAGACTTCAGCTTAGCAGGCAGTAGAGAAGTGATTTTATTTATTTATTTATCTATCTATCTATCTATCTATTTATTTATTCATTTATTCATTTATTTATTTGTTTACTCATTTATTTATTTATCTATTTATTTATTTATTTAATTTTTTTTGGTGAGGCAATTGGGGTTAAGTGACTTGCCCAGGGTCACACAGCTAGTAAGTGTTAAGTGTCTGAGGCCAAATTTGAACTCAGGTCCTCCTGACTCCAGGGCCGGTGCTCTATCCACTGTGCCACCTAGCTGCCCCTGAGAGAAGTGATTTTGAGCGGGGCTTTTTGAGTCCCTCAAATCACTTCATGTAGGCAGCCTCTTACTTAGAAGGCCCATACTCTGCTCAAGTTCACTCCCTTGGGAGCCTCTTCCAACCATACATGGTAGGAGAAATGGGCCAATTGTGTACTTTAGACACTGAAAGTTTTTCTTTGAAATATTTCCAAAATTGTATATGATATATAAAGGAATTGAGTGCTGTTTGTTTCAGTGTTAATCACTGATTAATAAAAATACTAATAATATCATCATAAAACTGACATTGTAGCATATTGGATAAAGGGTCAGCTATGGAGTTAGGAAAATCTGAGTTCAAGTTTTGCCTTCAATGCATATTAGCTATGTTACCATGAACAACTAAGTTAATCTCAGGGCTGGATGAAACTCTCTAAAACCTACAAGTTACAAATGAGTTGCTGATTTGCATTCATGGAGGGGGTTTCCATACAAAGAGTTCCCATACTCATGAAATCATAGGCTCCATTCCTTCTTCCATATACTTGTACATATTATTAGTAATTGCTGGCATTTATATAGAGTTTTAAGGTTTCCAGTGCACTTTACTACCATTATATGACCTGTTCCCCATGTTCAGATAAGTTTCTCTGATTTCATATTCATGTCTACTTCATGGTCATTCTCAGCTGTGGCTCTATTCCCTTAAAGGAAACACTTTCCCAAGTCTATTGACCAAGGCTATTGGAGAAACCTCTTCTAAAAAGTCTCTGTGGGGAGTAGGAGTTATCTGATCTTTATTAGCACAGAGAATGTGAAAAGGCTTTTATTTCATTGGGTAAAATGGATCTGACATGCTCCAAAATGGCTTTCTTTTTATTTGAAGGGAGATTTGCATACTTTCGAAATTATGGCCTCTAATCTTTCCAGTTGATTCCACAGGAGAACTATCACATGACCTTTGAGGTGGATGGAATTACCCATTTTTATATCCTCATCTTTTGGTGGCTCCAGACACTTCAGATAAATGTTCCTGGAGCCTGTTATATGTAGCAGCCATCTGACAGTCCCCTCATCCCCTGCCCCTCCACCCCCTGCTCTATGGACCCCAGCTGCCTTCAGGATTATTTATGTGACATATTTTAGATCTGGCTTCTGGAGTCTCCTTTCTGTGGAGGCAAATTCTCCCAATGACCCCCTTTATCCGATTTTCATTCATTTGTTTATTTGTTTATTTGTTCATTCATTCATTCATTTATTTATCCATTTACTCACCTATTTGCTTATTTATTTATTCATTCATTTATTCGTCTATTTATTTATTCATTTGCAGGGCAATGAGGGTTAAGTGACTTGCCCAAGGTCACACAGCTAATAAGTGTCAAGTATCTGAGGCTGGATTTGAATCAGGTCCTCCTGAATCCAGGGCCAGTGCTTTATCCACTACGCCACCTAGCTGTCCCAATAAGGATTTATTTTAAAAACCTACTATATGCCAGTCATTGTGCTTAGCACTGAGGCTACAAGCAAACAAACAAACAAAAAAACTAAAAGTCCTTATTTTATTTTATTTTAGAAGTATCAAAGGCCTTTATTTATACATTCACGCACAAATGGGCCAACTCCCTAATGGAAATGGCCCGTCCTTATTTTCAAGAGTGACATTCTCCTACAAAGCACAATTTGGTGGGGAGGGGAGGGGTCAAGAAACAGTTTTGTAGAAGCTGATACTTAAGCTAAATCATATACAGAGCTAAGGACTCTAAGAGCTTTGTAAAGCAGGAGAGAAAAGAGTTTAGACAGTGGGGGAATGGCCTGTGTAACAGGGGAAAAAAAAGGGATTTCTACCAATCTTACCCTATTCTGCAAGTTTTCTGAAACCTTGGAGTGAGCAGAAGCTAAACTGCTGAATTTCATGAGAAGTCTCCTTTGAGGAGCCTGAATCCCATAGGACCTGCTTTGATTCCTCATTATGATGTGACGGCCCATGGCAATGGGATACAAGCTCTGGGCCTACCGCGTCAGAAGCACTGAATATGGGCATGGCCACCAGCTGTTATTTGAGAACCAACCTGGTTATATTCAGAAACAAGTGGATTTCAGGGTGTGATTTCTAATTGTTTTTGTCATCACAAGTAGTCTATTAAACTGTAGGAAGATGGTGACCTTTTCTAGTGGAAAGAGAGTCCAAGTGGCAAAATCATAGACCCTTCAGGCAAGTGAACTGGAGATACGCCCCCCAGTTGTGGCCCATAGGGTACAGTGGAAAGAATTCTGAATTTGAAGTCAGAGGAACTGGGTTGAAATCCAGCCTCTAGTTCTTACTACCTGTCAGACTTTGGGAAAATCATTTCACTTCTTTGGGACTCAGTTTCTTTATCTATTAAACAGGGAGAATTGGACTACATCATGGGATCCTCCATTTAGAGTTGGAAGGACCTTTAGAACCCATCAAAATTAAGCCCCTTATTTTATAGATGAAGAAATTGAGGTTTAGATAAGTTTAGTGACTTGTCCAGGGTCACACAGGTAGTATCTGAGGAAGGATTTGAACCAAGGTCTCCTTGATTCCAAGTCCAGTTGCCAAAAATACAACAACTCTACAACACATATCCTCTAAGGTCTCTTGCAGCTCAAAATCCATTATTCTATTATCCTATCTTTTCCCTTGATCTCCTAAGACCATTTGAATGGCTTTCCCAGGCTTCTCAAAGAACCTTCCTCCCAATAATTTTCTTTTCAATGCTAAAAGAAAACCATGTGCCTCGGTATCCAAATCTGTAAAATGGAGATGATAATGCTTCCATTCCCTCTCTCACAGGGTGGAATTGAGGAAAGCATTTCGCCAACACTAAAGCACCATAGGAAAGAAGGTTGTTCTTAGCATCCACCCTCTGTCCACTTTTCTTTTGTAACCTAGGGAATAGAAACCAATTACATCTGCAGGGAAAGAAGTGTTGAGAAAAAGAAAGGAATTATTATTTTAACATTTGCTCATCGACTAAGGGCGGGGTAAGCGACTATATAGAGAATAGAATGGAGTTGTATGTATGTGTGTGTGAATGTGCATGTGTGTGTTTGAAACAGGAATTGTTCATTTCAGACAAACAAAAGCTAAAAATAACACCAATAATAATAATAACGATAATAATAATAATAATAACAATAATAATAAACGGCACTCTCTCCTCCACCAGCCCTGAATGGCGTTAGTGGCCTAAGGGCTATTATAGCTTTGACAAGAGCTACCCCCTGATGCAGATGTATTCTGGGAAGAATGTATAAAAGCACACCACCCATGAGTGTCCTATGAGTGGGCCGCACAACAGAATACATCACCCCCCAAATGTTTTTTTGTTGTTCTTCAGAAGGAGCAGTTGGAGATCTGTCAGTGGAATAGCTTTCTGTAGGGGCCCTCAGGATGGGAGTGCGTAGCTTCAAATGCTTTTACTGTAGAGCAGTCACACATAATGAAGTCAGTAATTTCTCCTGCCTATAGCCTTGCATTAGCCCGTGATATAGTGCTTTTTAGGCTGATAAAAAAATAATAAACTACCACAGAACTTTAGAAAAATGGTTACACCTTATTAAATTATTTGAAATCTCTCAAGTTGCATCTCCTTTTATGGCTCTAAATTGACTTACCTGTTAACTTAGAGTGTTCAGATTTCTCTCAAATATTATTTTACTTAAGACAAAGTACCATCCTGAAAGGCCCAGGGAATGAAGGAACAGTGGAGAAGCTCACCATTTCCTGCCTTAAAAACCTTTCCCACAATTAGTAGTCAGTAATCTCAGAAATATTTGCTGGTGCTAGAGTCAGACTCCAATTCCATCATTTCTCCCTCTGTTCCACTCTTGTACTTTTTTTTCATTCCAATTTTGAGTACTTGTCTAATAGCTGGAATTTAATCTTTGGGTCTATGTCTTCAGGTATTCTTAATGGCTCAATTAATGGACAGCCTATGTGATTCATTGGTATCCACCCAATACCATGAACATTTGACAAGGTCTTCTCCCCCCACATGCTGAGTTACTGCTCTGTGGAGTGTTCCTAAATGAAACTCATGCAGGATGGCCAGGCAGGTATGGACCAGTTGTTCTCTGTGACACAGAAGGGAGTATCCACATTGCTGAGAACATGGATCTGCTGCTTTACTGGATTATTCTTAATGAAATGTTGTGTTGGCTTGATCCTTTCCTGGTGAATTGAGCCTTTGGGGGATGGGAGTGAAAAAAAGAGTTATGGGGGATATATCTCCAAGGGATAAAGAACCAAGAAGGGATGGGATCTGAACCTATCATCTGGTCCTTCCCACTTTTAGGCAAGATAATAACTTGGGCAAATAAGGCTGTTTTCTTTTCCTTTTTGTTTTGTTTTGTTTTTGTTTTTGTTTTTGCAAGGCAATGAGGGTTAAGTGACTTGCCCAGGGTCACACAGCTAGTAAGTGTCAAGTATCTGAGGCAGGATTTGAACTCAGGTCTTCCTGAATCCAGGGCCAGTGCTTTATCCACTGTGCCACCTAGCTGCCCCCAGCCTGTTTTCTTTTTAAAGATTTTAGAGAAGTATATGGGCAGCCAGGTGGTATAGTAAACAGAATGCCTGGAATTAGGAAGGCTCATCTTTCTGAGTTCAGATCCAGCCTTAGACACTTATTAGCAAGTCACTTAACCATGTTTGCTTCAGTTTTCTCGTTTGTAAAATGAGTTGGAGAAAGAAATGGTAATCTGAGCCAGTATCCATGTTGAGGAAACCCCCAAATAGGTCCATGAAGAGTTGGTCATGACCGAAACATTGAACAACATCAAAGAAAAGCATATGGGAGTTTTGTTGTTTAAAATGTGGGACTTATTACCAATCAGCTCCAGACCTTTAATGCCTTAGAATTTTCCTTAAGAACAACAATAACAAAAAGAGACTTTTAGTGTTTAACAAGTATGAGGAGTGGAAAAATAAGAGAATATACACACATGCACACACATACACATAAATACACACACATGCATACACACACATACACATATACATACATACATACATAATACATATATACAATAGTATAATGTTCTGAATTGCATTTCTATAAAACCAAACTTACTTTGGGGCGATTGTTATTCATGTATGAACAGCATTAGGTTTGCAGGTATTATATGGCTATTTCAGACAAAAGTGCCTTGGGATGAGAGATTCAGAATTATTATTTCTCTTTACCTGTTTGATATATTGATATAGACACTCTCTGATATATAAATATGTTGCTTTCCAAAGGTTCATGTGTCAAAGGAATGGTGCTTTCAGTGGTGACTAAGTACCCAGGCTAACCCATATGATTCTATCTGATTCACAATATACTTGAAATATGATAAATTTATAATGGAAAATAGTAGAAAGCAATACTGTTTCTTTAATACCAGTAACTAGACAAGGTATGTGTGTGTGTGTGGGGGGGGGTGGGCGAGCAACAACCAACAACCCAGTCACACCCATTGTTCTATTTGGAATGCTAGTATTTAAATAAAAGCAGACTAAGAGAAGGTTAAAGTTGGGTAGAGTCTGGAGAGGACTTCTGAACTTTTTCATGGACTTTAGAATTTTAGAAAGATTTACTAATTATCTACTTTGTGTAATGTGTCATGTACTCTTTTGCTTCTAAGCCATAATTATCAAAGTTTTTTTGTTTGTTTCAGAAATAGAATGAAAAAAAAAGAAAAGAGAAAAAGAGGGATACTTGGAAGAGAGGGAAAGGAGGAAGTCAACCAAAGAAGATGTGTACATGCATGTTAAAAGGAGATTACCTAGTGAAATTTAACTGACCCCTGAAAAAGAAAAGATAAGGGTAGTGGCATAAGCATAAGATAGACATGATCCCCAGGAAGAGGAGAAGAAGGGAGGTGATGGGGAAGACAATCTGGATCAGACAGTTTCCCAGCTGACCACTAGGTAGAACTGTTCGCTCAGGACAGCTTGGTTGCTTTCTAGAGTAGGTTGAAGTTGAGGATTATGTGTGGGAAATCATGAAATAGCTTCTGCAAGGTTGACACTGTGCTCTATAGAAACGAGAGAATGCCTGTAATTTTTTTTTTTTTTTTGCAGGGCAATGGGGGTTAAGTGACTTGCCCAGGGTCACACAGCTAGTAAGTGTCAAGTGTCTGAGGCCAGATTTGAACTCAGGTACTCTTGAATCCAGGGCTGGTGCTTTATCCACTGCACCACCTAGCTGCCCCCGAGAATGCCTGTATTTTAAAAATTAATTTCCCAATGTGTTCATTTTAACATTGTTCCAACCTTTTGATGGTCTGCCTGCAGATGAATAGTTGATTCAGAAAAGCTATTGTGTCAGTAACCAGTAGTTTCCTGTGTATCTATTAGGAATACAGTTTGCATATTGGTAATGCTCATTATATTCAGCACCTCTCAATTTTTTTTTCTTGAAGAAAGTATTCAGGATATATAGGTGTGAAGATTTTGAATAATCTGCAAGCCTTCTGACTCTTTCATTTCTTAATCCTGAAATATAGTTTAGCCACAAGGGATGAACTTCTGGATACTTGCCTGATCCTGTTTAACAATAAAAACCAGGCACTAAGCAATCCACTCATTAGTTTAGAGGTGTGGTTATTTGGGTTTAGCCAATCAGTCTCTTGGCAAAGTCCCCATTTTCTTCCCTTGCTGTTGAATTTTAAAAGAATTCGTTCAATGGGAGGGAGTATGTACAATGAAAAGAGAACTGGTCCTGTGCTGGGGGATATATGTTCAAATCCTGACTCTGACACTAGTTACCTGTGTGATCCTTGGGTCTGAGTTTCTTCATCTGTAAAATGAAGAGAATTGTGCTAGGTGGTCTGTCAGTTCCCTTCCATTTCTAGACATATGGTCCAATCATGTCATCATATCATAATACAATGAAGTACATAAACTTCCTTAAGTATATACAGATTTTTGTTCATAACTCAAAATACCAAAGTAAGAATGCGTATATGTGGGCATGTTGGTATATATATATATATATATATATATATATATATATATATATATATATATATATATATATATATATATATATATATATATATATATATATATATATATACATACATATATATATATACACATATATATACACATATATATATATACACACATATATGTAAGTATATGTGTGTGTGCACATATGTACAAATATACATATGCATACATACATGGGAAGCTAGGTGGCACAGTGGATAGAGCACTGTCCCTCAAATCGGGAGGACCTGAGTTCAAATCTCACCTCAGACACTTACTATCTGTGTAACCCTGGGCAAGTCACTTAACCCCCATTGCCTTAAACATCCTAGGCTATCTCCAGTCACCCTGATGTATATCTTGCCTCTGGACCCAGATGGGTCTGGAGACTTTGTACATCTGGTGACTTTGCACAGCCCTGCCTCACTGAAATCCAACTCACTGAAAAGTCACGACATCACCAGATGTCATGGTCCTCTTGAGAATGAAGGACAAACAACAACATACACACACATATAACATAAAGATACACATATACATACCTATATATACACATAGGTATATATGTGCAAGTATCATGCAAAACTGTCCTTAGTGCTCCTTTCAGTCCAGGCAGTCCAATCCTAGTTTATACTGATATTCCTGTTACTACTCCTGTTTCATTCACATTTTTCTTTTATATCAGTAAATACAGAGGATACAGGTGCCCGTGGGATCTTTCAGTCCTTCCCGCCACCAAGGAAGAAGGGCCACAAAGCAAGGGGAAAGGGGTATTTACCTGTGGAACTCTGTTTTTCTCCCTATTTGCCCCCATGACCATCTTTGCCTAGAAGTCATCAAGCACCACCATATATGTTGGCTTTATTTGGATGGTATTGTTAAATTCATAGGACCATGAAAGGAACCAGAGGAATTATTTGCCCAATCCCCTCATTTTATAGATAAGGAAGTTGAGATCCAGAGAGATTAATAAATGGCCTAAGGTCTTGCTGGTGGTAAGCCACAGAGCCAGGATTCAAACCCACATCTCCCAATCTCAGACTTTCCATTGCACCAAACTTCCTCTGAAGTTCTTTGTTGAATATTTCTATCTCTTTATTCCATAAAACTGACATTGGTGCCCAAGCTGCAGTTATCTTCATGGCAATCTTCTTGCTTTCAGTTTTGTTGAAATCAGCTCCCTCTTTCAATTTCCCTGAGAAGTCTGTTTCCTCTGTTGTTCCCCCCTGCTTCTATCCTTGCCATACATTAACCTATCATGCCAAACTTCTTGACTCATTAAAATGCCCATCCATGGCTGTTGGAGAAGCCAGGCTCATAGAATAACAGACTTTTGGAGTTGGAGGAGACCTTTAAGACAAACAACTACTTTTGTAATGCAAGAATCTGAGGACGTTTGAAATTAATTTGCCCAAGGTCATAACAGCTGGCAAAGAGCAAAGTCAGGACCCTGCCATAGATCTATACATTTCCTGCTTCTAGGTTTCTCACTCCTACTCCATACCCTTTTGTCTCATTTTGTCCCCATTCAACTAACTTTTCCCTTTCCCTGAGTGCCTTCTGAATCTCATTCGAGCAGAAAGCTTCCCTTTCTATTTATTGTTCTCTGGGATCCTTAGATCTTTTCTTTCCTGGAGTTGCTCTGCTCTATTCCTAATTAATTCTTTACAAACATGGGTAGACTTGCATGAAATAATGAAGAGCAAAGTAAGTAGAACCAAGAGAATATTGTATACAGTAAGAGCAATATTGCTTTAAGAACAACTTTGAGAGAAGTCATTTTGACCATTATAAATACTCAAACTAAGTACAAGGGACCTATGAAGGAAGATGCTACCTGCATCTAGAGAAAGATCTGATAAATAGAAGTACAGATTGATTTCACATATATTTATGTACATATAAACATTATATATAATACACATGCATAAATGTGTATGTATGTGTATATGTGTGTGTGTATATGTATACACACACACACACACATATTTGTGTCCAATGGTTGCCATCTCTAGGATGGGGGGGGAGGGAAGAAATAAAAGTTAAAAAAAAGGTATATATCTTTATTATATATTTAAAAGGACTAGCAAATTGTACATAATAGATTTTCAGTTTTATATGCAATCCTTTTTTCCTATTCTGCTGTTTTATGGACACATTTGTATTATTTCTTAAGTTCAGAATAAAATAAACAAAACTTAAACAAACAAAAACAATTAGCTGTAGGATTTCACTGTATTTTTGAACTGGAAGAGCTCTAAGAGGTATTGAGGCCCAGAGAGGCAAAATTACTTCCCCAAAGTCACACAGGTAGAGAAGTAGTAAGCTCAGATTTTTTTCCTGGCTCCAAACCCTACGCTCTTTCCCCTACTCCATGATTACCTCCTCAACACAAGGGCATACAGAATACAAAAGGACACAACCTGACTACACCAAAGAAACATCAGTGGAAGTATAGCAAATTAGATGTCATGAATTCAGGTGCATGAAAATCAGGAAGCAAAGAGTGGGAAGAAATAGCAGCTGAGAAAGGGGGTGGTTTTTCTATGAGAGGATAAGTCTTCATTTTACCAGTGTATATTATCATATTGCTATGGGAGAAAATGAAAAAAAAAAGCAATTGGAAATATTTTGGATTTATATTTCCTACCCCTGAACTCTATCAACTGGAAGAAGCTTATGAAATTATTTCACACAGGACAGCTGGAAAGGACTTGAGTTGTTATTACATTCTATCCCATCCTCCTCCACTCCAATTTATTGACTAGAAACAAGATCAGAGACCTGAAGTGATGTGTCCAACATGAAACAGCTAGTCTAGAGAAGAGCCAGTATGCAAACCCCAGTGTTCTGAGGCCCCATTCATTGCTCTTTTCACTACACCATATTGCCTCCACAGGAAAATTTCAGCTAAAAAGAGAACAAAAACAGTTTCAAGGGAAAGAAAAATAGATCACCAGCTACCTGGAATGAGTAAGCTAGCACATGGGCTCCCTGAATTTAGCTCTGAGCTTCCTGGCAGCCACAGCAAAAAGGAAAACACATTGGATGGTGCAGTTCTCACTATTCAATAATTGAAGTCATACAAGTTCATCTCAAGAGACAAACTTTTTCCTGATCGGTTCAGTTGCACGTGCTGATATTCTGCATGATTTCCCTTCATTATTCCTAATAATAGAAGGAGGGTGGGATAGTGGGAAGCACCCTACACAAGGGCTCTGAGGATCAAAATTTAAAACTCAACTCTACAATGGCTTTGGATCTTGGCCAAGTCACTCTGGGCCTTAATTTCCTCAATCTGTAAATGAGAATAGCAATATTTGCACCACCTACTCCTTCACAGCATTATAAGAAAAGTACTTTATAAAAATCTTTCTCAAACATCCTATAAATGTGAGTTGTGATTATTGTTAATAATAAATGTTATTTAATTCAATTACAGATATTAAGTATCTAGTGTGTGCAAGATGCCGTACTAAGTGCTGTGGATGCAAAGATGTGAAAGGCACCTCGTTTTCAATGAGGCATTAAGGCCTGGACACAATTATAACACAAGGAACAGTGAGGGAGGCCTGAAAGTATATGGAAAAGGCTTGGTATAACCCAACAATTAAGAATTCATTTTCTACTTGGGGGGGGGGAGGTTTGGGGTCAGGGAATTTTAATGGAAGAGTTGAGTTTTGAAAGAAAGAACCAATTTCCATCTGGTGAAGGGAAAGAAGAAGAGAATATGAAAAGGGAAAGAAGGGAGGGGAGAAGACAACAGGGGGAAATAGGAAAGGGAAGGGAAGGGAAGGAGAGGGGAAGGGGAGGTGAAGGGAGGGAACAGAGCCATGTATAGAATCATGACTATGCCATATTTAAGAGGTGAAGGAAGCTAAGGAGCTGTGGAAGTAACCAAGGAAGAAATAGACAAACAGATGGAGGATGGGATGGGACTATATCACCAACTACATGTGTGACTGCATTGGCATAAGAAACAAAAGCAATAGTAGCACAGTATGGCCTCTTTCAAAATGTCTTGACACTTTTCCCCAGTAGATTCTCTACACTTTGGGAGAGCTCATGAAAACACTTGAGTAAACCAGAACATGGGTATATTGCCTGATTTATGTTAATTTCCTCAACCTCCCTTTGAGACCAGACAACCTCTAAGATTGTGTGAATTTGAGGCAAAGGCAAATTTCTCTTAAGTGGCTCCTCAATTTATGACAACAGCATAAAGAATTAGTAAACTCAGCTCAAAGGGCTGAAGAATAACAGTCATAAGGATCCCCAGAGGCCACTGATTCCGACCCATACTGGAATAAGAACCCTTTATTCAACCTCCTGAATTTACTCATCCCCACTAATTCTTCTCTAGCCTGGGCAAAACATCCTATGTTTCTTACTGTTTCAACCTGAGAAATGGTACTAAAATTAACTTTTAAATAAAAATTTATCCAAACTGTAAGCTCTCCCCATTGTACCTGAATATAAAATTTTACAAAGAAATCAAATTTCTCCCTTTCAGTGAACTCAATTATCCTTTCAGTGGGCAATGGGACTGTGACAATGAGAGGGAGGAATGAAATTCAATTTTTGTCATATATGAAGACAATCAAAAAGCAAGTTAGAAGCTTCTCAAAACTTTCCAGGAAGTGAAAATTTCAAAACCAGCAAGTTATAATACAGTTATATATCAATATTAACTTGAGGGATTTTTCTTATTGAGGAGTTCCCTATACCAAAGAAATCAAAGGTCCAGTTGAGCAATTGATCTATTCTATCTAATCTAATCTCTCTCTCTCTCTCTCTCTCTCTCTCTCTCTCTCTCTCTCTCTCTCTCTCTCTCCCCCCCCCCCCTGTCTCCCTCTCTCTCCCCCCCCCCTCTCTCACTCCCTCTCTCCTCTACTTATTAGAGCTTGGTCAGACAATCAAGTTGCCAAGGTCACCCACTGCATCCTGCGCCATTGTCAGTCCTTCTGACTTTTGTCTTGCCACTGGACTTCCGTAACTCTGGAAGAAAGAGTGAGGCTGATGACTTTGTGCAACTTTGCCTCACTTAAATACAATTCATGAACAAGTCAAGATGTTACCCCCTGATGTCACTGCTACTCTTGAAAATGAAGGACAAACAACATCCATTTATTCATCCATCTATGTATCTATCTATTGTGATTTACATCAGATAAACTTCCAGGTTTAAGAAGAAATGCTTATTCGTTTAGATACATATATAATTCAGAGGCAAAGAGAAAAGGAGCTTCTGTTGAAGAAATTATCAGGCTTTAAGGCATATCCTTAGATGCTATACAAATGTAACAGCTCCCCCATGATATCCTTGTACAACCTGTCCAGCTCACTATTTGATTGATAGAAAATGACTTTTGAGTATCACTGCTTGGTAGCATGGAATTAGGGGTAGAAGCCATTCTTTAGTTTGGCAAAACAAAGTATATCTACAAAACAATATACCTACTAGCTTTTGCCTCTCCAAGGCAAATCCTATTATAATACTAAGCAACTGTCCCAAAGCCAAGGGCCTCCTCCTTTGTATGAGAATTTTATTATATTGGATATTGCTTAATATTGTCTGGCTTTTCTGGGAGTAGAATCACAGAATGCTGAAGCTGGAAGGACTCTTCAGAGATGATTTTAACCAGGCCCTTAGAAACATCATCATTAGCAACACATGTTTATTAGGCATCTACTTAGTGTGAGGCACTGTGCTAGACTATGGGAATATAAAGAGAGATTAGACATGGCCTCTGCCCTCAAGAAATTACAATCGAGATGAGGGGACTGGGGATATCCATAAAAGACAAAACTAGTAATAGATAACATGAACTGAAAGCCAAAGAAATAGCACTGGTTCAGAATGTCATACCTTGGGGCAGCTAGGTGGCATAGTGGATAGAGCACCAGCCCTGGAGTCAGGAGGACCTGAGTTCAAATCCAGCCTCAGACACTTAACACTTACTAGCTATGTGACCCTGGGCAAGTCACTTAACCCCAATTGCCTCACAAAAACAACAAAAAAATTTTAAAAAACCTAAAAAACAACCCCCCCCCAAAAAAAAAAAACCAGAATGTCATACCTTGGCCTAGGGTGGTCAGGGAAGGCTTCATTCATGCATGCATTCATTCAATAAATGTTTGTTGATCATAGAACAAGAACATAACCTCTGACTTCAAGAGGCTTACAGTCTACTAGGGGAGACAAAGTATGAAGATGGAGACCTTCCAAGGGAAGTCGGTCTTTCCTCAGGTTCCCAGGAATTGTAGAGAGAAAGTAACAAAAGAATTCACCAAAGGAGACAAAATCAGGTGGCTCATGCTCACAGAAGTCTTCCATGAGTGTGGGATCTGAGCAGGGAAAGATAGGACTCAGATAAACAGAGAGGAAGAAGGAAGGAATCCGATGTGGGAAATAAAGGAGTTTGGCAGGGGAGGGAAGGAGAATGACTGGAAATGTGGATTCTTAAATGAAAGTGTATCCTTTTGAGGATAATCAACATATTTAAAGTGTACTATAATGACTGGGAAGAAATTCTTTTGATGGGAGCATCATAGGAACACAGCAGAGCTAGAAGAGTTTGCATAGGCCATCTGGACCAAATGTTCCATTTTACAAATTAGGAAACTGAGACTTAGAGAAATCAAAGAATCACACGGGGTCCAATATAAATGAGGAAACTAGTTCGTACATAAAAAGATTATTACTGATAACTGATAGCTTGAGCTAAACACCAAATAAATAGGACAGACATTGAGTGATATGGTTCAGCCTCAGGTGATCAGAAGATTCACCCGTTCCTTCATTTAAATTAATATTTATTGAGCACAGAAAATGTGTGGTAGGAACAACTATGATTATTCAGAGGTTGGGATGAATCCCCTTCAAGAGCAGGACGATAAGGCTATTCCTGGGATTTATTTGGGAAGACTCGAAACACCAAAAGCCCAATCTGTGTAAAGCTGGTGCCTCAGAGATTTAGATGAATTCCTTCTGCTCTTCTGCTTGGCTTTCTTACTCAATGTTTCTGGGGCAAGAGGAGAGCAGAGGTTATCTGAACTAACAAATACTATCCTATGTAATCTTTCATTGTAGATCAGTTTATTTTTGTTGAATTTGATTGTCCACAAGTGTCTTACCACATTTCAGTCTTGAGTCCATCAATGGACTGAGCTAGCCTGGGTTTAGAACAGGTGGTAAGAGGCAGTAGTCAGGCAGCTTTTGAACCCAGGTCCTCCATCTCAAATGCTTTCCTGTATACTTTCCTCTGAATACAGTACTATACTGCCTCCCCAGGAAGTTCCCAGGTTCTATTTGAACACCTTTGTAAGGTGAAAGTCCTTTTTCACATCTCACTTAAATCCATCCTGCTGCAATTTCAGATTTCTTCCTCTGGTCAGTATCAGTTTGCTATTAGTTCTCTGCCTGGGACATGTATACCTCTACCTGTTTTGTTTTTATAAAGAACTCAAGGGAAATTGCAGAAAGTGGGTCATGGACTTTTTTATTTAAGTTCATTAACTTAATTATAACTCCTTGGATGTAAGCATTTGCAATGTTTTCTGTGGTTTGGGTGTAATTTCCTGCCTAAGGGGGATGTGTAGGCGGGTGGGTTGATGGAGGGGGGGAGGGGAAGAAGAGGCTTCGCAGTCTGGCATCCAGAATTCTTCAGTCCAGCTACTCCTGTGTTGAGTGTAAATGACCTCACCCAGCAGAATCCAGGCTGGCCCATGTCTTTATTATGAGAAAACCAAATTAGAAATAGGGGCTAGATTTCACAGTTTTTTCCAGGACAGCCAAGCTTGTGACAAATGGACGCACTCTAGAATTTACAGTAAGCTGGCTTTTAAGAAAACAGACGATTCGAGATTGAAATATTGTGCCTAAAAGACTGCCCACTTTCAAACCTTGGTGTTTTTAAAATGGGCCTGCATGATACCTCCCCTCCCCTTCTTTGCAGAGGTGGGGGACTATGGGTCTGCAAGACGGCACTGAATCAGACTTTTGTGATGTGTTGATTAGTTTAGCTGAACTGTTTTGTTTTTCTCTTCTTTTTTATTTGTGATAAGCAATGGCCTTCTGGGAGGGCGAGGAGATAGAGATACATGGCGGATTTAGGTGATGTAAAAACAGAAGATGTCAGTAGAGATTTATTTTTTCTTAAATGGGACTTAACATTAGTTCCCTTGTCAGCTGCTGTGCCAATTTTCATTTTGGGAGGGGGCCTGGAAAATTTTGACAGCCCTCCCAAATTGGGTAAACAAAGCCTAGAAAATGAGAGGAAAGAAAATGTGGGTCTTAATATTTTTTGGTCCATGATCCCCTTTGGCAACCTTGTATAGAACGTATGGACTCCTCAGAATAATGGTATGAGTGTGCAAAATAAAGTGCTTAGGATAACAGAAGAGACCAATTCTATCAAAATAGAGTTTTCAGTTTTGTTTTTTTTTAAACGTAACTGACCCCAGATGAAAAATCCCCTAGGAAGGGGAAAGAACAGTCGCTTTCAAGTCATGGGGAGGAAAAGGGAGGAATAAGCATTTATTTCTCAAAATGCCCCCTATGTTTCCGGCATTTTGCGAAATGTTTTAAAAATATTATTTCAACTGATCTTCACAACAAGTCTATGAGGTAGGTGCTGTTATTATCCCCATTCTAAAGCTGAGGAAACCCCATTTTACCATTGAGTTGAATATTATAGTGGGCAAACAGAAATTACTCAGAGAATCTGAGAAACTGGGTTCAAATCTGGTTTCTTACAATCTACAGGTCCTTGGCATTTCATTTCCTTCTTCTTGGTTTCACTGGATCTCACTTGGTCTCACTTTAGGTGCCTGGCACCTAGAACATAGTAGGTAATGAATTAATATTGCTTTTTCAAAGACCTTTCATGTCTTTCTTCCTCATATTTAAAATGAGGGAGTTAGTTTAGTTCTAAATGTTTGATCTCATGTCAATGACAAAGGTACGTGTACCTGAGTTAAAACTTTGGATTGTAAATTCTGATAAACACATCAGATTCTAAGAAATAATAATTCATTTCTTGCCAGACCTTCACTATTTGTGCTTATAAAAATATTTGAACTCACAGGCAAACCCACTTTTTGCCACCAAGGAGATCTTGCAAATCTAGCCAAAAACGATCTTTGTCAAACTGATCACATTTCCATTGGAGCAACCTGGTATTTGACTCTTGTGTCCCTGATTAAAGATTTAGCATGAAATAAGTCATAGATGTGACTGGCAATATGTCTTAAAAAGCAAACATTCAACAGCTGTAAACCTGCATAATAATGGAAAAATTGGGGGGGAAAAGTCTGTTCCTGGGACTGGAAAATGTACTCTGCATGATGATTAAGAGCCCCAAGGTACTGTAAAGTGTGCACATGGAGCTTTAACCCAGAACTAATACTCTAGATATGATAAATGTCAATCAGAATTTTAATTAAAATAATATTGTTTACCTTTAAGTTAAGTTTGAAGGTCTTATTTGTGTGTGGGAGTGGCAGGTAAGAAGATGGGGAGTCATACGGATTGGTCTTTTTGGGAGGAGAGTTGTCTAAACAAGTTAGAGTTGGTGTAAGCCAGACTAGCTAAAGCAGCAGGGCATCCTGAGGGAGAGACAGAAGGATGCATGTATCATGTAGGTCGAATTGTTACTGCCATCTTAGTCACCACCTCCCCTCAGCTCTGAACCCAGTAGTCTTGGGAATGAGTGTCCCCCACCCCCAATCAGTCCATTAGCTTTTCTTCCAACTTCTTCCCCACAGCCATCACTGAGGGAACATTCATTGTGCCTTCCTCACCCCCGATAGCTGATCAGCTGCTGTGGATGGGCATGTAAGCCCAAGAGTTTCAGGAATAATAGCAGGCCTCACTACCACTGGCTCTGCTTCCAGCCCCATTCTTCACAGCCATGATCTAGGGAAGAAACCCCGCCTTAGAGATGCAGCTTGGCCCAGGTACTGAAACCATAGCTACTGAAGACCCAGAGAAGAAAGTTATTGTCTCCAAAGTCCTTAGCACTAATAAATGGTTCAACATTAGAAGGGTATGATTGTGTCAATGGAATGAAATTAAAGAAGAGGAACTATGACCTACATTATTGCTGTACCCTAATGACCATGGGACTTTTCAGTTTGACTGCCAAAATCCTGTAGAGGTTTTATTTTCCTCATTAGAATATGAGTTCCTGGGGCAGCTAGGTGGCACAGTGGATAGAGCACCGGCCCTGGAGTCAGGAGGACCTGAGTTCAAATCCAGCCTCAGACACTTAACGCTTACTAGCTGTGTGACTCTGGGCAAGTCACTTAACCCCAATTGCCTCACTAAAAAAAAAAAAATGAGTTCCTTGAGACTAAGGGTTTTTTTCTGTTTGTATTCCTAGAGCTTAAAGGCACAATGCTTTGAACATAGTAAGCACTTGATAGGTTTCTCCTTCTTCCTTCCCTTCCTTCCTTCCTTCCTTCCTTCCTTCCTTCCTTCCTTCCTTCCTTCCTTCCTTCCTTCCTTCCTTCCTTCCTTCCTTCTTTCCTTTCTTCCTTCCTTCTTTCCTTCCTTCCTTCCTTCCTTCCTTCCTTCCTTCCTTCCTTCCTTCCTTCCTTCCTTCCTTCCTTTCTTTCTTTCTTTCTTTCTTTCTTTCTTTCTTTCTTTCTTTCTTTTTTTCTCTTCCTTCCTTCCTTTCCTCTTTCCTTCCCTCCCTCCCTCCTCTCTCTTCTCTCCCTCCTCCCATCCATATAGGTAACTTCTAGTTTGGAAAGTCCCTCTGGTTCTGCACATTGGCACTTCATCTTCAGTTTTTGTTATGAGAGGAACCTCATGACTTGATGGTGCTCACATAGGTCAAAGGAAGCTCTTAAGCTCAGATCTTCTTGATGCTAAGGTTTTCCCACTATAATAACAATAACAACTAACATTTATATAGCAGCTAATATGTGCCAGGCACATAAGTACTTTCTGTCACATTTTGCACACATTTTCTGATCTGGTCTTCACAACAACCCTGGGAGGGAGGTGCTATTATTATCCATATTTCACAGTTGAAGAAACTGAGGCAAGCAACAGTTAAATGATTTGTCCAGAGTTACACAGCTGGAAAGTGTCTGAGGCTGATTTTGAACTCAGGTCTTCCTGACTCCAGGTCCAGAGGTTTGTACAATTCTATCCAGCTGCCTATCCACTATGCCACACTGCCTCCCTACAGTCTATGAGTATACCACAATCTGTTTAAACATTTCCTTATTGTTGGGCATTTAGGTTCCTGTCAGTTTTTAAAAATTATAATTAATGATTCTATGAAAAATTTTTAAAAGATAGTCTTTTATTTATTTTCATATAATACGCTCATGCTATATGTACTAACAATAGAATCATTAGGATTGAGCTCCATTTTTATTTCTTCATGTAGCACATTAGATGCAGTTATTAGAATCTAAATCTGGTGGATCCACTGTCATCATTCATGAACATAGATCACCCTGAAAATTCTTTTAAATCATTTCATTTCATATCTGTTGGTTATTCTTTTTTCCAGGTTCATCTATAAATACTCTGAGGATGATGCTACTCACTTACTTCTCTTGCCAATCTATCTTCAGGCTTATTTCCCCATCAGCTGAATTTTCTCTAATCTGTGACTCGATTTTGTTCACTCTCTTCCTTTATCCTAAGGTTGTACTAATGAATGCATGTTCTACATTAGTGTTGCTACTGACCACCATGTCTCTCCTATTAGCAAAGAACTCAAACGTTGTTAGTTAAGGCAGTGTCTGGACTTTTTTGGCTTCCTCATTTTTGTGTCTATTGTATACCTGTTATGTTTCATTAAGAAATGGAGAAAATCAGACTGCATATATTTACTTATATACGTTTCCCTTTCCCCTCCCCACCCAACTTCTTGTCTAGAGCTATTGTCCTTGCATAGTACATTACTTTCATCTTTGATCTACTTATATTTTTCCCTTTGGCTTAACCACCTATTTCCCAGGATTGTTGAGAGGATCAAATAAGATAATTGTAAAGCCCTTAGCACAATGCTTGAAACATAGTAAGTAAATGTAAGTTAATGTAAATGTTAGTTGTTTGTTATTATTATTGTTGCTGTTGTTGTTATTATTAAGTGAGTGAAGAGCTTACAACAGATGACTATGAAATTATTTCCAAATTGGTAACCAATGTTTTCCTGTTTTTAAAGATATACTTAATTTCTTTTTGCCAACATTATTATCTGGTAATTGCTAAATCCAATGCCCCCTATCTTGTTGATGACCAGACTCTTTGTGTGTGTGTGTGTGTGTGTCAGTGAGGGTTAAGTGAATTGCCCAGGGTCACACAGGTAGTAAGTGTCATTTGTGTGAGGCTGGATTTGAACTCAGGTCCTCTTGAATCCAGGGTTGGTGCTTTATCCACCGTGCCACCAAGCTGCCCCCTGATGACTAGACTCTTAATTGTTTGCTGGGATGTTGCTCAAATAGTAGGTAGAATCTGTTGCTGGGGATGTACTGGAAGTGTTTCTAGTTTAGTAAACTTATAAGAACTAGTTTTCTATTGGTTTAGAATTCAAGGATTCAAGGGAAATTTTACTCCATGATAATAAGGCCTTGGATTAGAAATTATAGTGAGAAATTTTGAATAGAGCTATTTTAAAATTTATTAGAGTTTTATCTGGCTGTCATACTTTATAGACTTTTTAGTTTTGGAAAATTAATATAAAAGGAATGGCTGGTAAGGGAAATTAAATTGAGTTGAGAAGATCACAAGGGATCATAGAGGCCATCTAATCTAATCTTCTCATTTTCCAGATGAGGGAACTGAGGTTCAGGGAGATTTGGTGACTTTTCTAAATTCATATGGGTAGTAAACATGCAAGGGAGGAGTTGAACCCAGGTCTTTGAGCTCCAAAGCCGGCATGCTTTTTGTTACATCTCACTCTCTGTTCTCTTAGGTAACATATAGCAGCACCTTTGAGGATTGACTTTTCCATTCTATAAGAATTTCATGAACTCTGAAGAGATAGAAGCAAGTCCTTGAACTGCTTTATTGTTGTTTCCAGTCAGAAGCAAGTCTTTAATCCCTCCCTGTCCTTCTTATCTAATCCTATCCTTTAGGGAGAAGGCTTCCCAATTCATTAGTCTTACAGAGGTATCACTGTCCTTTATTTATAAAGAGGCCTTTTCTAAAACCAAGGTCTAGGTGTATTGGCCATTACCAACTGTTTTGATTCAGGGAAGGAATCAAAAGCCAGGTACCAGAACAAAGGTTACCCTTTGATACGCCCTCACAATCCTGAGACTGTTGACTTCTAGAGGGGGCTGATTCTGCCTGAATGAGGCAGGTTACATCTGGCATCTTGGTCTGTTGAAAATAAACACTTACTCTCTCCCATAACCCCTTGGGCTACTGGTAACAATAGCAATTTAGATATTTAAAAATCATCCCAATTTTGACAATGATATAGTAGTGTTTAGTTCTGAGAAACGAATTCTCCTAAAATGGAAATCGCCTCAGCCTGGGGGGGCAGGGCAAGGAACATGTGTGACTCCCATCTGTTGTCCCAACAGGAAAAATGGGACCAGATTCATAATTCAATTTTGGAGACTTGCTATTCACTTAGTGTTAGAGCAGAACTCTTTGAGAGAGTCATCTCTATTAATTGAGGAGGAAAAGAAGATGATAAGCAAGATGACAGAACAAGGAAAGGTCACAAACAATGGAGTAGAGCTTGAAAAACACCAAGCTTGGACCACCATTTTTAATTTTTTATTTTGTTACTTAGGAGCAAGTGATTCAAATGCAATTAACTTGGGTCCTGCCTCCATTTCAGAAGTGAATTGGTACTTCTCCTGTGGTTTACGGACAGAAAGAGTCATCTAATTACAAACAGGTGCTTAGAAAGGAAAAAGAAAGAGATGACACAATGATGATATTATTGTCCAAAAGAAGTGGGTGAAGCATCGTCTTTCAGGACTTCAAGGATCTGAGATTCTGCCTGCATTGGTAACCGACACAACTCACTTCTCTTTGAGATTTCGGAAAGATAAGTGATGAGGGAGTACCTAAATAAGCAAAATCTCAGATCCTTAAAATCCTGAAATGAAATGCTTACTACCCACTTCTGTTGGATAATGATTTCATCATTGTCCCATCTATTTTTTCCCTTTCAAAGCATCTATTCATTTCTAGATGAGGCTAGTGTAGTACCTCACAGTCATCTGCTATCTCTTCTCCTCCCCTCTCTTCTCACTATATGACCAGCCAGCTTCCTTTTCTTGGCTACACCTCACTTGTAGTCTGTGGTTGAAAAACTTAGCTAACCTAAATAAGTTTTTCCACATTAAGCTACTCTGGTCCTCGGACAACAGGTTTACAGCCCATCATAGGCCCATTTAGAAGGCTTCCCCAGCTTTGTATGACCTAGTTTCAGCTGGTGTCCCACTGTCAACCCAATGTCATCTCTATGCCATGCTAAGAAATTGGTATATGACTTTAATAGAGTAGTAGTAGTAGTAGTAGTAGTAGTAGTAGTAGTAGTAGTAGTAGTAGTAGTAGTAGTAGTAGTAGTAGTAAATACTTCCATAGATCTGTGATCTCATAGATGTGGGTACCCTCCTCTGATGATTACCACCTGTCCATGCCTTTTTATCCTTTGTGACTCTTGGCTAAACTTTCCCACAAATCCTATGGAGAGATCCATCATGCAACATGCCAGGAGCCTCACTCTAGGTCTTTTACTATCACGAAGACACCAGTATAGTAGGCTGCTGCCCATCTATTATCTCTCATCTTCATTGCATGACCAGCCTTTCTAATGATATCTCTCCTTTTGTCTCCTTTATGTGTACAACTTGTCTTGGTTATATGTTGGAGCCTTTCTACATCCACTGTATATCCCACCATTTTTTTATGATACCAGTTAATTTGTACTCTCCAGGTATTGTTGTGTTCCCATGATTGACAAACATATAGCAACACTAATAGAATATTGATGTTAAAAATATAGGTTTCCTCCACTCCAGGGAAAAACTTGGGGTCATTGAAAGTACTGGACTGGGGCAGCTAGGTGGAGCAGTACATAAAGCACTGGGCCTGGATTCAGGAGGACCTGAGTTCAAATATGACCTCAGACCCTTGACACTTACTAGCTGTGCAACCCTGGGCAAGTCACTTAACCCTCATTGCCCCGCAAAAAGAAAAGAAAAAAAGAAAAAAAAAGTATTGGACAATTTGTGAAAGCCAAGCAAGCCTACCTTTGTCTTCCTTTTTCAATGAGATCAGATCAGTGTTCATCTAAAGTATCTGTCCTAGATACTTTACTGTACTGATGGGCCAGGTCAGTGGGCTTTTTATGGAAAAGGGACATACTCTGTTATTGACTATGACATGCCACTGGTATATTATAGTACAGATAATCAGAATTAATTCACTTCATTTGTCCTTTGTGAAGCTAAACTCTTTTGAGTGTTTATTAATGTCATTTTGGAGACTTTGAAATGGTCTAGCCCATTGCTAATGAGATTCTCTGTATATAGCTTGGCAGGACTTTGGACAGTAGACACATACATACAGTGTATCCTTTGTCAAGCAATGTGGTCTACTGCAGGGGTATCAAACTCTTAATAGAAATGGATCCCTGCAGGTCACATATTGATTTAGAAAATTACAAATTAACATTACCTATGTTGTATTATTTTTTTTGTTAAACATTTCTCAATTACATTTTAACCTCTTATGCTGTCCATAAGCCTGAGTTTCACACCTTTAGTATTGAATAGAGTTCTGGAGTTGGAGTCAATGAGACCTAGATTCAAATCCTCCCTCTGACATAAATTAGTTGTGTGAGACATAAGACCTTTGACTTCTCAGAGTCTCAGTTCCTCATCTGTAACACAAAAAGGAAAATACTCAAGGATCCTTTCTAAATCAAAATCTATAACTGTGTGACATACTATATCACTGGGACAGTTCTCTAGGTCTTTCCATAAAAAATACCAGTCTTGATGCCATATTGAGATGCACAAATGACCCTGTATTCTCAAGGGCTATTCTAGCAAACCTCAAGTTTTGGATAAGTTCTATCAATATGCTTTGTACCTAAAATTAATGAGTATTATAGAAACAGGAATACAGCAAAATCATGCAGCTATTTTCTAAAGTTTTTTCATTGTAATTCAGAGAGCTACCAAAAGAAGGCATCATCACTAACTTTAGAGCTAAGGAAACAGTGCAAGTAAGTTTTAGTGTCCTGCTTTTCTGGCTCCTCTGAACACCATTCAGATTCTCCTATTTCCCACATGACACTTCTAACCTGTTGTTTTGCATTGACATCCTTTGTACACATGCTTTTCTCCTCCTAAGTTCCTTGAGGACATTTATTGACTCCTGACTGTTCAAAGAATCATAGAATTTTGGAGCCAGAAAGCATTTGGAGAGGCAGTGTGGTAGAGTGGCATAAGAATTCAGTTAAGGGTCTAGAGGTGGGGGCAGCTAGGTAGCACAGTGATATAGCACTGGCCCTGGATTCAGGGGGACCTGAGTTCAAATCCAGACCCAGACACTTGACACTTACTAGCTGTGTGACTCTGAGCAAGTCACTTAACCGTCTTTGCCCCGCAAAAACAAAAACAAACCAAAACCAAAAAAAAAAAAACCAAAAAAACCTAGAGGTGAGTTCTAACCCTTTACCTCCAATTATCTGTATCAGTTTGCTAGATTTCCTCACCTTACTGTACTTTTGTTCTTGGAGCTGGGATGAGAGAATTAATTTCTAAATCCATCTCCACTGTAATGGTCCGTAACTCCCCCACCTCTTTCATTTTATAGCAGAGGAAACTGAGGCATAGAGAGTCTTGGCCAATGTCACACAACTAGCAGTGAAGGGGAACCAGGACCCATTTTTCTATCAATTCCTTTCCACTAGAACTGGAGTTCTTAATCTGGGATCTGTGAACTTTCTTCTAAATATTTGATAACTGTATTTGTTTTTGGTGAGACAATTGGGGTTAAGTGACTTGCCCAGGGTCACACAGCTAGTAAGTGTTAAGTGTCTGAGGTCAGATTTGAACTCAGGTCTTCCTGACTCCAGGGCCGGTGCTCTAGCCACTGTGCCACCTAGCTGTCCCTCACATCATTTTCTGAGACAATTTAATTTGGAGGTAGGGAGCTTGGTGAGGGACCTCAGGTCCTGGGACTCTGACAGTCTGTAATGCCTGAAGTGGGGATGAGGACAGAGCCATTTTAGGAAGGAGTTCATTTGTAATTTGCCTACCAGTGGGAAGAAAGTATGCCAAATAGTAGTCTGCTATTTTAAATAATTATTCTTGCTAACTAGGTGCCAAACTCTTGTTTTTAGCTGCTGAAAGAATGAAAGTGCTTTCAACCTCCTCTAAATCTGGGCACCCTGGAACAAAAACCCAATCACCTTACCCTAGTTACATCTTTGTCGAAATATATTCCTTCCTCACTATCACTTCTTAGAATGCTTAGCCTTTCTTCATGATTCAGCTCAGCTTTTATCTCCTACACAAAGTCTTTTATAATCTTCCCAGTTTTTCATGCTTTCCTTCTCCTAAAATTACTTGATTTTTACTGTATAACATGGTGTAGTAGAATGAAAAATACTTGAAGGCAAGAAATTATTTTTTCCTTGTTTAACTTTGTATCTCCAGCACCTAGCTTAGTGTGTGGAACCTGGTAGGTGCATAATTGGTCTTTTTAAAAGAAATTGGTCTCTTTTGACATGTAGAAGCTCAATTTAGGACCACTTGGTATAATTTGCTGTGGTTTATCAAATGAACCAGAAATATAGGAGGCCTCAAGCTACCCTTCCCATCCATAATCTTGAAATAACTCCAGTGAATCAGCTTAACTAAATTCTTCCTTTCTCTTCTTCTTTCCTCCATTTGTAATTAGGATCTGACTGTAAAAACTGAATAACCCAATTCTCTTTCAGTCTGTAAGAGCTTCTTAGAGTTCTTCAGATACAGCACATCATCTCTCCTACCTCTGTCTTGTATTCCAATGCCTAGAACATCCTCTCTCCTTACTTCAGCCTCTGAGTTCAAGCCCCATCTCCTAAATGAGGTCATCCCTGAGGTTTCCCCCCACCAAACCACCAGAGTGCCTTGTTCTCAAAAGCATATCTTATTTTTACACAGTTGTTGTTGTTGTTTGTCCTTCATTTTTTTTTTTTTGGTGAGGCAATTGGGGTTAAGTGACTTGCCCAGGGTCACACAGCTAGTAAGTGTTAAGTGTCTGAGGCCAGATTTGAACTCAGGTCCTCCTGAATCCAGGGCCAGTGCTCTATCCACTGCACCACCTAGCTGCCCCATCCTTCATTTTTGAAGAGAACCAGTGACATCAGGAGGGTGAGGTCTTGAATTACAAGTGCACTGGATTTGAATGAGGCAGAGCTGTGCAGTTATCAGCCTCAGTCTCTCCTCCAGAGTCATTGGAGTCCAGTGGAAAGACACAGGTCAGGACAACTGGTGATGGCCCTGGATGCAGGGGGGATATCCTGGCCTTTTTAAAAGCTAAGGTTGGGGCTGCTAGGTGGTGCAGTGGATAAAGCACTGGTCTTGGATTCAGGAGGACCTGAGTTCAAATCCAGCCTCAGACACTTGACACTCAACTAGCTGTGTGACCCTAGGTAAGTCACTTAACCCTCATTGCCCTGAAAAAAAAATGCTACAGTCTTTCCCAGGTTTCAGTTTGACTGAGGCAACACCCATTCAGTGGTTTAAGGCTAAGTAAGAATTGAGGTAAAAGATGGCCTAATTGGCCTTCACAAAGGAATTAGTCTGGGAGGGGAAGTTGTGTACAGTTATTTGCATGTTGTCTCCCATATTAGATTGTAAATGCCCTTCTACCATTTTTTGTATTCTGCCACATAGTAGGTACTCAATAAATGTTGACTGACTCATATATATGTATGTGTATGTGTATGTGTATGTGTATGCACATGCACATACATATATAAACACACACATACACATATGCAGACACATAGACATACAAAACACATACACACATACACGTACAATACACATGCATATACATAAATTTATATACTTATCTATAATGGATAGACACATATATATGTATAAGTATACATAGAGATACACATATTGTTTTCCTCAATAGAATGCAAGTGCCTTGAAGGCAAGAGCTGTAGCATTTTTGTCTTTGCATCTCTAACTCCTAGCAGTGTGTGGTACACAGTAGGTATTTAATAAATCAGTGATTATTTGATCTTGTCTCCTTCCAAACCAGTGACTGGCTTCAAGATCACAGGCTGTCTTTCTGCTTTAGTCTTTCCCCTTCTCCTCCTTCCCCACTTCCCTCTGACCCTTCTTGATCATGCATCTATTTAAAGCCAATAACAGCTTGAACAGGAAACCTAAAATCCCTGGGAAATCAAACCAGACCTGTTCCAGGACCTGAAAGAGTGCTCTGGATCCTCAGCTCTGCTGAGCTATTTGCTGTGTGCTATAAACATAATGGCCGGCTCAGTCAGAGGCCTGGTTAGAAAGCTCTCGGGACAGATCTGTCCCCAGTTGAAAAACAGAATTGCTTGTAAAAGTTTTATTTTATTTTATTTTATTTTTTTCTTTAATATTTTCTTGCATCCTCAGGCGCTTCTTCCCCTCTGCCCTACTTAGCTAGATAACTGGAGTCTGCTAGGAGCAGTGATAAGGGAATAATGACTTTTTCCATTTATTATTCTTAATGAATAACAAATTATTCTAATAGCGTTTGCTATTCAGTTTTTTTTTTTTTTTGGAGAAATCACTTAAAAGGGACTTTCCCCTTTCGTTTTATAGATGATAGCAGCTTTTTTTCAAGAGCCAAACTGTGTCCTAAATTATATCAGGAAATCTCCCTTTGGCTTCTCTAGCCCCTACATGCATCTGAATGCAGGCCTTGGCTCAGAGCTAGCCTTTCTATTGCTTACTTCCATGAGCTTCTATTTACCTCATTCTGATAATGACCCTATAACCATGTAATATGTGCCCACTCATTTCCTCAAGTTTCCCCCTCTCCAAACCCTTTCAGGGGTGGACAAAGTGCTGTAGCTGGACTCAGGAAAAACGGAGTTCAAATCCAGCTTCAGACACTAAATGTGTGAGCCTGGGCAAGTCACTTAACTTCTGCCTGACTCAGTTTCCTTAGCAGTAAAATGGATGCTAGCTGGGTGGTGCAGTGGCTAGACTGCCAGTCTGGAGTCAGGAAGACCTGAGTTCAAATCCAGTCTCAGAACCTTACTAGTTATGTGATCCTGAGCAAGTCACCCTGTTTGCCTCAGTTTCTTCATCTTCATCTGTCTGGCGAAGGGAATAGCAGTATATTTGCCAAGAAAACCCCAGATGGGGCCACAAAGAGTTGGACATGACTTAAGTGACTGAAAAACAGTAACTATAAAATGGAAATGTTGATAACATGCCCATTTCAGGGTTGTTGTGAGGATCAAATGAGATAGTGTTTGTAAAGGGCTTTTCAAACCTTATCACGTTGATGATTTCCCCTCCCCAAAGCAGGATCTGGGCAATGTGATTTGGCCTTCTGTAGCTTAGGTTGGTAGATTCTAAAGGAGTTGGAATCACTCTTTGCCCTGGTCTGTGTTTTTACTCAGCAGGGTCAAAGTTCTAGACCTGAAAAGGTCTTAGGGGTCATTTAGCTCAGACGTTCTTAACCTGGGGTCTGTTAATTAAAAATAATTGTGTTTGAGGATCATTTATAGTGCTATGCACTTTATTTTATGCATTTAAAATGTCCTAAGAAGGGTTCATGGACTTCCTCAGCTGGCCAAAGTGTTCCATGACATGGAGCCCCAGGTTCTGGGAAGAGTAAGGGGGCAGCCAGGACTAGGGAGGAGTATATGTGAAGGGGCTGAAACTCGCTAAGCCTAGAAAGGTAGGCTAAAGACAAGCTAAGGGAGGAGGGGAATGGTGGTTAAATTCCGAGCTCAGAGGCTTGTGTTTTAGCCTAGAACCAATAGGGAATCACTTTAGGTCCTTTAGCCGGGCAGTGATATGATCAGGTTTATGCTTTAGAAAAACTCTGTCGGCAGTTGTGTAGAAGATGGATTATAGAGGGAATTTGTCATGGGGAAGACATGACAGCAGAGTTCAGATATGACTCAGTCAATCAATAATCATTTATTAAGTGCCTTGTGTTAAGGGCTAGTGATATAAAGAAAGGCATAAGGCATTCAGCATCCTCAGGAGCTCAGAATCTAATGGAGGAAGACAACACATAAAAAGAAACTGTAAAAGGTGGGGCAGGGTATCTACAGGGGGGAAGGGCACTGTTAAGTCCTGTGAGGGGTCTAGGAAGAAGGAAAAGTCATCTGAGGAGGCAAATTACAGAGGTGAATTCATCTTGCAGAATGATGAATTTCTGGAGATCATGAAATCCAAGGAGATTAGCCAGGAGGAAAATGATGAGGTCAGTTCCCTGAGTGCCCTCCCTAGAAAGGGAAGGATATGAGAGGAGCTCTCTGATGTCAACTCTGTCACTCTGAAATCCCTGTCCAATCTGTCTCCTTGCTCACTTTCCAAGTGAAAAGCCACATTGATGTAAAAGCTTTTCAGAGATATCTGTTTGCCAGAGCCGATTCCATAGTTTTCACATTCATATTTCTTATGCCTATAAATCTAGTATATCTTTAGTGTATGGATCAATATACATATTGGTAATAATAATAATAATAATGATGGTTAGCATTTATGTAGAACTTTTAAGGTTTGCAAAGCATTTAAAAAGATTATTTCATTCTATCTTTATGACAACTTTGGAAGGTAAGACCTCAAAATCTAGTAAATCAAATGTGTTCATGTATGTGTGAACTCAGTGGATTCCATTTATTCATCGAGTTTTCATTGAATGTTCCTACCTGAAGAAGAAAGCACAAGTGGATTACAATCTTTACAACTGGAGAAGATATCTTCATCTCTATAGGTCACAGATATATTAGACTGCTAAGATGTTATATGTGTGAGTCACTGCTAGGCTAGAATAGATTTATCTAAAGTCTATTTTACATAAGAGGAAACTGAGGCCCAGAGAAGGGAAATAACTTGGTAGAACTTAAGTGTTTAATAAATAGCAGAAGTGGCATGCTCTGATGCTAAATGCAGTGTTCTTTTGCCAGGACTTGTCTATGTCCCATTACTTCCAAAGTTTGTTTTAAATATCACTAAAAGGCTTCAGTCACCTCTTTGTTCGACATGGAGGATAGATAATGACAAGGCAGGCATGCCTGAAAAATAATCAGGCATAGCTATCTAATGTCAGTTCAATCAAAAAAATTCAGGGGAGCTCATTTATGTAGGAGGAGTTGAAGATAAGATTGACTAGGTCAGATAGGACCATGGTATCACGGAATCACAGAATATAAATTGGAAGGGGCCTCAGTGTTTATCTAGCTCAACCCTTACAAGAAAGAGATCCCCAGCATAATAGAGCTAACAAGTGGTGGTCCAGGCTCTTTCTCAAGGCAGCCATTTCATTATATGGACAGCTTGAATTGAATGGAAGTTTTCATGACATCAAACCTAAATTTGCATTTTGCAACTTGTACCCTTAACTTCTTATTCTTCCCATTGAGGTCAACAAGAACAAGTCTACTCCCTCATCCAGAAGACAGTTCTCTAAGTACTTGAAGACCACAATCATGACTCTCCTGAGTCTTCACTTTGACATCCCAAATATGCCAAGGTCCTGAAAATGATCATTATGTTGTAGCTGTAAGATTTTTCACTATCCAGGAGCCAGCTCAAACTGGCTCATGAAAGCCAATTGTTAAATGTTCAGTGTGAGTTACTATATCTTGGGAATTGGCAAATGCTACAAATTGGTTGTTTTATTGATTGTCTAGTTGAGAAAGTGATGGAGAAAATGTGAATAATACAGATTAAAATTTAGTGTAGTGTGGGAATTTTTTTTTCAACTAGCCAGTTGTTCATCATTTCCCAGCACAGTGCTGGCTAACATTATCTTAGATTGAATTATTAGAGATGAAGGGAGTTGATAGACCTGCTGTACCTTGCCTAACTGGTTAGATCACATCTGGAATACAGAGCTAAATCTTGCTTCTATCTCTATAATCTCTCTCATAGTACCCATACCCCATACAGCAACCACCCTAATTCAGGTTCTTATTACTTCCTGGGCTATTACAACCCTCCCACCTCCATTTGATCTCTACTTAAAATCTCTCATGATTTCGGCCCATCCTCCACATATTAAAGTGATTTTCCTAAAGCACAAGTATGATCATGTTGCCCTCCCCTGCTGATAAATCCCACTAAGTTCCTATCACCACTAAGATCAAATATAAACACCTCCTTCTGACATTTCAATCTCTTCAGAGCTTGGTTCCTTTTCTTTTCTTTTTTTTTTTTTTTTTAGTGAGGCAGTCGGGGTTAAGTGACTTGCCCAGGGTCACACAGCTAGTAAGTGTTAAGTGTCTGAGGCCGGATTTGAACTCAGGTACTCCTGAATCCAGGGCCGGTGCTCTATCCACTGCGCCACCTAGCTGCCCCAGAGCTTGGTTCCTTCTTGCCTTTCCACTCTTATGTGAAATTGACCTCTGTACATTTTATAATCCTGTTATCCTCTCCTACTCACTGTTCTGCACACACTTCAGTGAGCTTTTGTACTGCTTCTTCTCCATACCTGGCATGTATTTCTTCCTTTGCTACTTATAATTCTTGGGTTTTTTCAAGATTCAATTCTAGCCAATCTTCTATAGGAAGCCCTTTCTGATTCCCAAAGCTGCTAATGTCCTCCTTCCCCTCAAATCCTTTGCATTAATTTTGCTGATATCGTGAATATATTTATATGTGTACTTACTGTCTGTCCCATTAGAATCCAAGGTATTCCAGGGCAGAACTTGGAACAGTGCCTGGCATATAATTAGTGCTTAATAAATGTCTGTTGATTGACTGACTGACTGATTGAAGGGCCATCATGAGGATGGGATATTAGAATTGTTCTACTTAATCCTAGAGAATAGAATTTAGAAACCTATTTTGATACTCTGGTGGACCTACAATCTCATCTATGTAGATGCTTCCTCCCACAGTGAACATCATAACACATCCAGGTCTATCCATCTTGTGTAATATCTTTTTTTTCCCTGGAGCAATGAGGGTTAAGTGACTTGCCCAGGGTCATACAGCTAGTAAGTTTCGAGTGTCTGAGGCCGGACTTGAAGATTTTTAAAAAGACATTATACAAGGGAGGCAGCTAAATGGCACAGTGGATAAAGCACTGGCCCTGGAATCAGGAGTACCTGTGTTCAAGTCTGGCCTCAGACACTTGAAACTTACTAACTGTATGACCCTGGGCAAGTCACAACCCTCATTGTCCCCTGTCCCCCCCAAAAAATCGTCCTAGAGGGATCCACCCAACTTTCTGGATGCTTTTCTCTCTAGCTCTTGATTAGAGCACACCACTAGAGCACACAAACAGGTTATCCATTCATTATCTTTTGATCTCATTATGACCAACCACTGTTCTCCCTACATCTCAATGGTAGTATCCCCTATGCCTCTTGTCCTATGTAATTTTCAGTGATAATATATTGCAACAATGGAATTCCAAGATTTGGAGCTATGACATCACTGGAATTGGGATAGAATGAATAGAAATTGGAAAGATAAAGATTTTACTCAATGAATTGAAAAATGTCCCAACAATTAAAGGTATCAAAAAGTAGAATGGATACTATTTGCAGGTAGCCATTTCCCTTTTCTAGATATCTTTTGATGTAAGCTGGGCAATTGATTGTCAAAAATGTCATAGAGGGGATTCCTGTTTAGATAGAGGTCGGACCAGATTGCCCTTAAGGTCATTTGTCAGTTCAATATCCTTCGATTTTGTTCTACTACAATGTAGCTGGCACTAAACAATGCACGGTGACCTATATAAAATAGGTTTGACACAACACATAACCTGCTCTCAGGGAGCTTATAATCTAAGTGAAAGAAGAGATCAATACATAAGAAATATTTAGTCAATGATATAACAATCTAGAATCATGCCCAACATTAGAGGTGTAGGCACTGACAGTGGGAGCTATAAGAGTTTAGAGAAGATTGAGGTCAATAAGGGTAGGACTCTTAGAACCATCACCTTTAAAACTAAGCCTCTCTATTATTGCTATCAGGTGAGCTTGGGGTTGCCTCTATAACCCTGAGTAGGGATTCATTAACCACTTCTACTTACTGCAGCTAGGTGGTGCAGTAGATAGAGCACTGGCCCTGGAGTCAAAAGGACCTGAGTTCAAATCTCATCTCAGACACTAGCTGTGTGACCCTGGGCAAGTAACTTAACCCCATTTGCCTTAAATATCTGGGGCCATCTCCAGTCATCCTTATATATAATATATCTTGCCAGTGGACCCAGATAGCATTAGAGGAGAGAGTGAGGTTTGGTGACCTTGCACAGCACTCCCTCACATAAATCCAGTTCAGTGCAAGTCATGACATCACCCCAATGTCATGGTCTTCTTTGAGAAAGGACAAACATCCACTCTGACTTGTATGGGATGATACATCCCCTCTCATCTGATAGCTTCCGTGGATCTACTTTTTCATTCTTTGGAGGGTGAATGACTTCTTCCTCCTCTTCAGGGAGAGCCTCTGATTTCTTCCTTCTAAAAAATCTCAAAGTATCTAGTTTATCCTTTCTCCTTCCTTTTTCAGCCGTGTGACTCTTCCATTCTTCATCTTCCCAAAAAAGGTTGTTTCCTTCTGACATTTCAGATCTTTTTTTTAAATCCCTTCTGACATTTAATCCATCCTTCTAGCTTTTTTATTCTTTTTTTAAAAAATAAAATACTTATTTTATTTTAAATGTATGGATAAAACAAACATTTACATTACATAGGATAATAAGAAAGATGAAGCTGCAAATTGATTATATACAACTTGCTATTGCTTTTAAAAGTATAATACTGTTATCATGTAAATTTCTTTTTTTTCTTATAGGAAACTTTTTCTTTGTTTATTGTCCCTAGTAACATGGAGTGTGGATTCCTATTCCTCAGTTACATTCACTTTGTCTTCTGGGACAGAGTTCTGCCAACTCTTGGAATCTACTTAGCAATCACTTATCTGGGGCAGAAAGGTCATTATTGCCCCCTTTATGAAAATTTCTGCAAAATTTCTCATTCTCTCCACACTGATTGAGATTCTTAATCTTGCTTTTTGCACTGTTTGAGTATTGATTTATACTGTCCCTGAGGACAGAGGACCTGGGTTCAATTTCTGCTTGGTGATAACCTTGGTGACTTTGGGTAAGTCAATTAACATCCCTAGGCCCAAGTTTCCTTATCTAGAAAATGAGGGGGTTGGACTAGATGGTATTATCTAGTAGACAATTGTCTATGATCCTGAGAACCTGGGACCTCACCTTTTAAAAACTACAGGGTGTAGTAGATAGAGCCCTGGCTCTGGATTCAGAAGGACCTGAGTTCAAATACAGCTTCAGACACTTGACATTTACTAGCTGTGTGACCCTGGGCAAGTCACTTAACCCTTATTGCACCACCAAAAACAAAAACAGAAAACATAATCATAACTGTATAACCCATATCTGATTGCTTACTGCCTCAGAGAGGAGGGAGGGAGGAAAGGAGGGATAAAAAATGGAATCCCAAACTATAAATAAAAATGTTTAAAAACTACCTATAGATATTTATGTTTTTATTCATTCTTTTTTAAAATTCATTCTTAATAAAATTGAATGGCATATAGCCATTTCCTTTCTTTCACTAACATCATTTCTTAAACCATTTAGGTTTACTTATTAATTTATTTGAGCAATTTGATTTACTCAATCATTGTTTTCTCTACCTTTTCTTACCTTGATTTAACAAGTGACTTCCTTTTCTCTTTCTTTTTTTTGAAGTCTGTTCTTTAGATGCATTCTCCTCAATTCTTTTTGTTCCTTAAGAGTTAGCCTTTCTTTAAATTGAACCCCTTGTCTCCTTTATCTCAAGTTGATTTTTTTCAGCTTTTTCTCAAATTCTATAAAATTTCCCCTAAATTCAATCTCTGGCCCTCTTTCAAAGTATAAATCACTCCAAATCACTTTCATAATTTCCTCATCCTTCTTATTCAGTCCAAGTTTTTCTTCAGCTCCTTCTCCCACAATCCCCTCCGATAGAGAAGTAAGAAATGGGATCTCTGTTTCCTAATTTTATAGCTGAGAAAACTGAGGTCTTGAATGTTTCTGTGACTTGACCAAGGCCACACAACCGATGGACCAATAGACAGTTCCTTGTTGCCTTTTCACTTCAGGTTGGTTCCTACTTGCTTATCCCAACATATCTTTAAAATCTCTTATGGGAGATGTGTTTCTTTCTGAAATGTTTCATTAAGACACTGGGTGTGGAATAAGGTCTTCACAGAATGAAGACCTTCCTTTTCACATGATCCTGGTGTGTCCTTTAGTGAAAATGAGCACATGGTATAGGACAGATGTTTTAGATTAGCATATTACATTATGCCAAACAGCTACAATTTGGAATATGGGTGGGTGCCTGCCTTAAAATACTTGGATTATACCATATTTTGCTGACATGAGTTTGAAGGCAGGGTCTGGTCCTTAGCCATGAAAGGGAAATCAAGGTGACATTTTTTCTCTGAACAAAGACTGGTAGGATATTTAGTAAGTGAATTTTAAAAAATATGGTGGTGATGATGATATATAGCAATGTCAGTAATGATAGCAAACCAATGACAGATTTGATAGTTGTTCAGGGTTGCTTCCCTTTGAAGGATTTCTCCACATTAAGCACATCTAAGGACAAAACCAGGAATAACATCTAGCTCTCTGTCTGTCTCCCTCCCTCCATCCATCCCTCTCGTTCCCCCCATCTCATTCCCCCCTCCCTTCCTCTCCTCTCCTCTTTTCTTTGTCTTTCTCTCTGTATTTCCTAAACCATGCTTCAGCCTTTCATCTCATTTTATTTTAGATTTAATGGTGTTGTCTATAATGTTTCTTTTCTTTTCTTTTCCTTTTCTTTTTTTTTAAGTGAGGCAATTGGGGTTAAGTGACTTGCCCAAGGTCACACAGCTAGTGTCAAGTGTCTGAGGCTGGATTTGAACTCAGGTCCTCCTGACTCCAGGGCCGGTGCTCTATCCACTGCGCCACCTAGCTGTCCCAGTGTTTCTTTTTAGTATGAACATTTTAAAACAAAAATGGGAAACTTAGTCTCAGTTAAGAGGTAAACAGTGTTACCCTGGCTATAAAGCAAATAAGTTGTATTCTGATGACCCTCTCTCTCATTCCCAGGAAAACTACTGGGGATAATACTCTTTTATAAAAGTTGTCCCTGGGATTCCCAAATTTGACGGTGGGCTATGGTTTCATAAGATTAAGAGTTTGTAGGAATCCTAAAGATTGTGTAGCCTGACCATCTCATTTTACAGATGAGGGAATTGAGGCAGATGGGTATTATGGGACTTTCTCAGGGTCACCAGGGTTATAAGAAGAAACTGACTCCACATTTAGGGCTTTCTTCCCTATACGGAACAGTGGGAGCAGTGTCTTAGAACGGCTCTGTCTTGGCAACCTATGCACTCTTGGGCAATTCATTTAACTAGACGGACTTCGGTTTTCTCCTCTGGATAATAGGGGAAGTGAACTAACTGTTCTACAAAGTCCCTTATATTGCTAAATCGATGACAGTGTTAGTTCCAAAAATTAGTGTTCAGACACGCATTGGACCCTGGAAAGACCACTGGATTTAGAGTGACAAGAACTGAATCTGATCATCAGGATGTGTGGCAGTCCCATAGCCTCTCTGAGATTGAGTTTCCTCATCTATAAGAGGGCTTCTTAAACTGTTTCCACTTGTGACCACTTTTCACCCAACAAAGTTTTACATGACCCCAGGTATAAAGGCATATAAAATGGGTATATATAACCTTTTACTGTTGCCAAATTTTTCATGACCCCCACATTCAATTGCATGACCCCATATGGGGTCATGGCCCATACTTTAAGAAGCCAGGATCTATAAAATGGGGATAACAATGCTTATACTCCCTATGTAAACTCAGAATTGTTGTATGCATTATTGCTGACCTCCTGCTTCAGGAACAGACAAAAGTGTTTGGCTCCATAGACCTCTTTTGTTGTTTTTCAGCCATTTCAGTTATGTCCAACTCTTTGTTGACCCCATTTGGTTTTTGCTTTGTTTTTTTTTTTTTGTGACAAAGACACTGGAATGGTTTGCCATTTCCTTCTCCAGCTCATTTTACAGAAGAGGAAACTGAGGCAAACAGGGGTCAGTGATTTGCCCAGGGTCACATAGCTAGTAAGTGTCTAAGGCCAGATTTGAACTCAGATCCTCCTGACTCTCTATCTACTTCACCACCTAGCTTTCCCCAAAAGGCCCCTAGTAACAGCCTTTTCCTAGTTAATAGCAGTGAGGAAAACACATGAGAAGCATTCCCACATCCCATCCTATAGGTTTAGAGCTCTACTAGTTTTTTATTTCAATTCCATCTGGTGGGGCATTCACTGTTATTCTCTCCAGTCTGAAGACAAAGCAAAGGATAGTCCACAGTTATAGTCAAGAATTGCCGGGGGCAGCTAGGTGGTGCAGTAGATAAAGCACCGGCCCTGGATTCAGAAGGACCTGAGTTCAAATCTGACCTCGGCCTCAGACACTTGACACTTAACACTTATTAGCTGTGTGATCCTGGGCAAGTCACTTAACCCTCTTTGCCCCACCAAATATGTGTGTGTGTGTGTGTGCATACATATATATACACACATCTATACATATATATTGCCATATTCTAATTCTGTGACTACTATAAGAGACAGAGACACACAGAGAGAGAAAGAGACAGACACAGAGAGAATAGGCACATGCTGCCTATTTATTCATCATACATTAATGAAAGACAACTTTGTAGGTGTGAAGTATTAATGTCATTGGGAGACAACTTTTTTTTGCCAGTTGCAAGGTTTTTAGGCCAGTTAAATATGGGACACTTATTTTGTGGGGGGAAAAATAAAAAATTGGCTAAGCCGTAGCTTCATTCCCTGTTTGTATCACTTGGGAAAACCTCTACCCCACCAGATCCCACAAGACTGTACAATTTAGCCCTAGGATACAGAGGCATCGAGAGGGATGGATGAAGCTGGTGAATTGGGTCAAATCAAGTTGCTGTGTCTGCCTGTCAAGCTTCTCATCTTGGTAAGAAGAATCAGGTTACCAGAAGCTAAGTAAGGCCAGGCTTGTGTCTGTGTTCATCCTTTTGGTAATGTGGTGCAATGGAAGGAGCTCTGAATTTGAAATCAGAGGACCTGAGTTTGAGGACCTGCTCTGCCACTTACTGACTGTATGACTTTGGACAAGACCTGGGGCAGCTGGTGGCAAAATGGATAGAGCGCCAGGCCTGGAGTCAGGAAGACTCATCTTGGTGAGTTCAAATCTGGCCTCAGACACTTACTAGCTGTGTGACCCTGGGCAAGTCACTTAAACCTTCTGGCCTCAGTTTTCTCATTGTAAAATGAGCTGGGGAAGGAAATGGAAAAGCATTCTACTATCTTTGCCAAGAAAACCCCAAATGGGGTCACAGAGTCAGGCATGAATGAAAAACGACTCAACATAACCTTGAACAACTCATTTAATCTCCTCAGTCCTCAATTCCTTTATCCTTAAAATGAAAGAGTTCTATTAGATGACTTCTGGGGTCCCTTCCAGATCTAAAGCTTTGATAGCAGGGCCAGTAAACAATCTTTTCAAAATGACTTCCAGGAGATTCTCAAATTCTCAGTATTTGGATGAAGTTGGGAGAGGCCATATGGCAAAGGATACTCCTGAGTGGCTTTGCAGCCTTTGTTTATAAAGAAAACAATGAGGTAGTAAAGACCTCTGGATTGGAAGTTAGGGAAGAGCTGGATTTTAATCTTGGCTCAAATATTTATGAACTACATGACCATTCATAAGTCGTGTTACCTCTATGAACCTTAAGTGTCTCATCTGGAAAATGAGTTTTAAAAGACCTACAGTTCCTTGCTGATGGGTGTATGGTGAAGATCACATGACATGATGCATCCAAAAGCACTTTGCAAACTACAAAATGCTGTATCACTATTTGCTTGAAGATGTCTACTGAAATTAAGCTTACTACCTCCCAAAAAACATCAAGCATTTCTCTCTCTCTCTCTCTCTCTCTCTCTCTCTCTCTCTCCCTCTCTCCTCTTTCTGGCTCTCCTCTCTCTGTCTCTCCTCCTCCTCCTCCTCCTCCTCTTCCTCTTCTTCCTCTTCTTCCTCCTCCTCCTCCTCCTCCTTCTTTCTTCTTCTTCTTCTTCTTCTTCTTCTTCTTCTTCTTCTTCTTCTTCTCCTCCTCCTCCTCCCCCTCCCCCCCTCCTTCTTCTCTCTGGCTCTTTCTTTTCTTCTCTCCCGTTCCTCTCTCATATACATACATACATACATATACAGAAATATGCATACTTATACATACATACATGCATGTATGTATGCATATAATCCATATATGTCCCACACATATATAAATATAGTTGCATTTATAAGAATTAGTACATAAATTATTATATTATTTGTATGTAATATACAGAGAGATGTGGTGAATCTTTCTCATTAAATGACGTAATAGAACAAAAGCACTTAGCAAAGTACCTGGCTCATAGTAGACATTCAATAAATTATTTTTTCCTCCTGTTCTACTTTAAGTCATCAATAATATAGGTGATGTCTTAATTTTAATTCAACAAGCACTTATTAAATGCCTAGTCCATGCAAGGCCTTGCTGTGCTAGAGGTAGAGTGGCATAATGGGTAGTGTGCTAGACTTAGAGTTAGGAAGGCCTGGACTATCCTATCTTGGACATTTACCAGCCATATGACATCAAGCAGTAGTCTGCTGTCATTAAGACCCAAACCCAGGTGAGGAACCAAGAATGCTCAGACCAAGAAGGCAATAGTCCAACTTTTACCTAGATCAGATCACTTGGAGAACACTGAAATCTTAGTGCCAGCCTAAGCTTTCTCTAAGAATAACACAACCCTCAATACTCTAAGAATTCAGTAGAAGGACCAGCCCAGATGTTTCTGTCAGAAATGCACAGAACCTAAGAAATGATTAAGGAAAGGGTTTCAGAGATACCTGGGAAAACTTGTATGAGTTGATGCAGAGTAAAGTAAACAGAACTAGGAGAACACCTAATACAGTGACAATAATATGGTTAAGACAAACAACTCTTCAAGAATTAGAAATTCTGACCAGCTTAATAATCAACCATGATTCCAGAAGACTAATTCCAGAAGACCAATGATGCACCTTGTTATCCACCTCCTGTTAGAGAGATGAAGGATCCAATAATCAGAATTACACATACATACACACGTACACACACAGACACACATGCATGTACATATACATAATATTATATACGGATTACATGTAATAGAGATACATCATGGGATACATGTATATATGATAGATATGTTAAACACACATATTATATACATATGTATATGTACATACATACACGTATTCATGCATTTCTGAATTCTGGATCCTTCATCTCTCTAACAGGAGGTGGGTAAGAAGTTTAGAGCCTCTCAATCAGGAGGTAGGTAACACATTTATATATGTGTGTGTACACATACATATATGTGTAACATGTGATCTTTTGGTCCATGACCAATGAGGCAATTAGTTATACTTAACAATATGTATTTGTAATATGGGTTTTGCTTTTCTTTCATTCTCACTTGGATGGAGGAGGATATTCAAGAAAAAAAGAGAGGATGGATTTTTGCTGATTGAAAAAATATCTAATTAAAAATATTAAACAAAATTTTAAAAAGCTTAATATATGTGATAAGGGAAGGGCATGCTAAATTAAATTCACAGGTAAATCCTAAATTTTATATAGCTGGTATTTTTTACCTTTTCCCTAACCAAATAATAATGAGAATGACATTAATAGTAGCGAGCATTTATATATTGGTTGGAAAATGCTTACCATAAAAGGAGAAAATGACAAAGTTTCAGCTTCTCTCCCTGTCCTTGTCTTACTGCCTCAAACTATAAGCAACAGAAGGGACAAGCAGACACAGAGGAATAGAATACCTAGACTGAAGAGTCCAGGTTATAATCATCTACATTTATGAGCAGTCATAGAATAGAAGTTAAAAGATGACAGGAAGCTTAGAGATAATCTCCCAGCACTTAATAGCATATCTTGGGCACAGTACCTATTTAATACATGCTTATTGAATTGTACATTCTAGTCCGATCCCTTTATTTTACAAGTGAGACAACTGAGGCTCCAAGTGGCATAAACATTTTCTCAAGTTCACCCAGATCAATAATATTTCTAATTCTCTTGAATTGATCTTAGGATGCATTGATCAATTCCATCATTATTGCTAAGGAGAAGATAAGACTGGACACATTCTCCTATTCTAATCCTCCACAAAGGACAATCTCCATAAGAAAAACAATAAGGAGACTAAAGTGGGGTCAGGAAAATGTGGGCTTTTTTTGGTTTGTTTTGTTTTTTTCTGACTTCTCTACCCTTTGTTCCATTTTCTACATATACAACAACTTTAAAATGGAGAGAAAGGAATCTTAGGGGAATTCATGAGATGTTGTAGAATTCCTATGTTGAATCTATTTGACCAGGAAGACCAATATTAGACAAATTCTCTCTTGGTTTGAGGTAGAGAGAAGACAGTGGTGTCAATGGTTATGGCTATTTGCTGTAAGCCTTACTCTAGGGTAATGCTGAATACAAAAAGAAATCAGAAGAGAATTTTTTTCTAAGTTGGTAAAGAAGCCCAACAACAAGAGCTTGTGAATTCACAGGAAATGAGGCTTCATCAGTGCTAGTATCTGTGGTTTTCTCGTGTTCTCTTCAAACCTTGTTCTGGGAAAAGAAAGTTATCAGGTCAATAGTGCTCATTTTTTCTTGTTTTGTTTTGTTTTTGATTCTTTGCTTCAGAAGGAGAGTGACGCGTGCATAACAGCCATGGACTAGTAGTAATAAAGAGACAAAAAGGATCCTTAGAAAGGAATTGTTGGGTGAGGGAGGTAAGTAAGACAAGGGGGAGAGAAACAAAAGGGAAGGGGGGATGTATCTTTTTGATACTTGAAAGAATGAAAAATAAGTTGAACTTCTCTAATATCACTGATGAAACCACACTATGATGTCACTTCTGATCACACAGTAATTTGAGATGCTGATTTGCGATAGTAGGCTTCCTTTGTGCGTACTCTCAACGTGCATAGAATGGAAAAGACCATAAGATCAAGGGTGAGTAGGTGGATTGAGTCAAAAAAATAACTTCAACATCACAATAACAAAGTACAGAAGGGAGAGAAAATTCATAGTGAGTACAGAGAAAAAGAAAAAAAAAAGTGAATTCCAAGTATCACCAAACATGTGAAAAGAAGAGTTCCTGGATTAATAGGAAGCAGCTCATTCACATCAGTGTAACTTTGTGGTCCCTCAGAAGTACGTAAATACCACTAATCATCTTACCACAGATTAGCATCACAACTTCTTGGGAAATGCCACTTGAAAATCCTCCAGTCAATTGCAATTCCTTAAATCAAAATATGCATCAATCAAATCATTTCAGAAATCCTCCAAACCTCAGCTACCTTGTCATCGATGTTCTTCTGTCCTTAGAGAGGGCATGTGGCTGGGTTTAGCATGGGGAAATTTCATACCCCTAGCCAAATGAATTAGCTCCTTTGAATGAGGTTCATCTTCGTGAGATAGAAACATGCTTCCTGTTTCTGAGAGGACTTTGATGGGTGCAAGAAAAGGTGTTGTCCTCTCAACAGAGAAGTTTATCAAATTCTTGGTGAAATATGAATATAGTTTTTAAAATTCAGATCAAAAATAAGAGGGGGAAATTGTATGTTTTTTCTGAACCCCAAACATATAGGACTATTTATGAAACTGAAGCCTTCTCATTTCACCCACATTATTTGCATGAGCATTTCCACCTAAGATTGCATTGTAAGAATACCATTTAAACACTTCTTTGTTGGGAGATTTAATGATGAAGAGCTTTTAGCATTGTAAAAGTGGTCAACTTCCAATTCTAGGTTAATGAGGAAATGGCACTTGATTTTGAACATAGGTGACACCCCTTTCCCTCACCCACTGAGAAACACTGAAGTGATTTGGAACAGACCTCTGTTGTCATGTAGTCCAACACATAAATGCAAGGATTCTTTACTTCGTCATATATGTCAAATAGCCATGTAGCCTCTGCTTGAAGCTTTCCAAGGTAGGAAGACCTACCACTTCTTGAAGTAGTCAATTCTACTTTTGGACAGCTCCGATTGTTATGAATGTTTTCTGGGTATCAACCCTACATGTGCCTCTTTTCAAGTTCCATCCTTGTTCCTGTTTCTACCCTCTGGTCATTCTCTACTATCATTAATAACTTCAGTCAACCAACTAGTATTTATTAAGCATCTATTACATGCCAGGCATTGATCTAAGTGCTAGGGATTCAAAGACAAAAAGGAAATAATAGCCCCATGCTGCCCTCAAGGAATGTGCATTCTATTCAATTGTTTGATCCATAGACCAAATTGGTGTTCTTATTCTTTGGCTTTAGAGAATCTAGAACTAGCTCTTTGGGTGCCAAGTGCAAGAACTTCAGAGGAAAAGTAATTACAAATGGGATGTTGCCAATATGTTTGGAGGGAACACTCACATTGACCTCATCACATTTCTATTGGCTTATTGGAGTATACCATTCTTTATTAAGGGATGCACTGGAAAAATGATGGAAAATCATCATCTTTTTGACTGACATCACAGTATTGTGGGGTTTTTTTTATTTTGTTTTTGGAGGGAGACATTAAAGCAAAGGGATTGTAAAATGGGAATCTCTTCTTAAAATGACAACCAGAAGGAAGTTACTGTAATCGTTCATGCATGATGCATAGCCAGGTATCTTGCAATAGATTTGCTAGGCCTCTCCTTGAGCAGGTCATACTGGAAATTTTAAGGAGGATTTTGGGGTCAAATGTAAGACAACATAGTAGAACCCTTTGAGAAATCCTCACTGAATGACTAGGTAGTTTGTTGCCTCCATATGCCAATAAAAATCCTCATCCAATTTGAGATAGTAGACTCATATTCTGAAATTTATAAAAACAAGCAGAAAAAGGAAAAAAAAAAAGATTTTTTTTTTGTTTAAAAATATAAGCTGTTTATTTTGTTGCTAGGTTGTTTTAAAATGTTCATCACAATATAATTGACATAGAAGGGCCATCACTCACTCTAGTTTAACTTCCAGCACTATATTTAGTTACAAAACAATGAAAATTTAGACCTGAAACTGTATTATCTTTTTATTTAGAATTATTAGCAATTTCATAATTATCATTAGCAGTATTATTATTTTGCTCTTGTCATTACTATTGGCAATAATGGTAGTTATTATAATGAACAATAGCAAGAATAATATAAGAATGGGAATAAATTAAAGTCTCAGTATACTCCGTAACATGACCTAGAATGTGAGAGAATATTGGGGAAGAAAAGGGCATACTTCTTATTTAGACTTTACTTTATCTCATAAGAGTTATGTATAAGTGGGTAAAGCATCGAATTGGAGTCAGGAAAAATCTGAGGACAAATCACTTCAGATGTTTATTTTCCATGTGACCCTGATCAAATCCAATTTTCTCTCACCCCAGTTTCTTGATCTGTAATGTACATAACAATACCTTGTAGTACTTGCCTCATAGAACTATTGTGGAAAAATCTTACTTTCCATTTCTCACCTTTCTGAATTTGTACTCTTTCCCCTTGCTTAGAATTCTGTCTGTTTCTATTTCTGCCTGTCTCTCTCCTTATGTATGTATGTATGTATCTATCTATCTATCATCTATCTATTAATGTAACATCTACATGCAAAACATATATATATATATACAAATATATGTGTATATATATATATATATGTACACTGTATATTTTGTTGTTGTTTAGTCATTCAGTAATGTCCAACTCTTCATGACTTCATAGACCATTGTATGCCAGGCCCTTCTATCTTCCACCATCTCTCAAAGTGTGTCCAAGTGCATGTTGATTATTTCCATGAGAGTATCTATCTCATCCTCGGCTGTCTCCTTCTCTTTTTGTCTTCAATCTTTCTCACTATCAGAGTCTTTAACAAAGCATCCCATATCCTCATTGTGTGGCCAAAGTATTTTAGCTTTACCTACAGGATTTGACCTTGCAGTGAATAGTGTGAATTAATTTCTTTAAGTATGGACTGATTTGATCTTCTTTCTATCCAAGGTACTCTCAAAAGTCTTATGCAGGGGCAACTAGATGGTACAGTGGATAAAACACCAGCCCTGGATTCAGGAGGACCTAATTTCAAATCTGGCCTCAGACACTTGACATTTACTAGCTGTGTGACCCTGGGCAAGTCACTTAACCCTCATTGCCCTGCCCCACCCCCCCAATATCACAACAGCATTGACATATTGGGTATCAGTGAATTTTTAAAAGTATGGGAATAGAGCACCGGCCCTGGAGTCAGGAGGACATGTGTTCAAATCCGGCCTCAGACACTTGACACTAGCTATGTGACTCTGGGCAAGTCACTTAACCCCAATTGCCTCACAAAAAAAAGCAAGGAAAAAAAGCATGGGAATGAATGAATTCAATTCAGGTGATCATTACCTATACTACTGTGGGCAAGAATCCCTTAGAAGAAATATATTAGCCCTTGTGGTCAATAAAAGACTAAGAGAAGCAATATAGTACTGAGGTATAATCTAAAACAAATGACACAATATCTTTTCAAATCCAAGGTGAACCATTCAACATCATAGAAGTACATGTATGTGCTCCAACCACTTATGATGAAGAGGCCAAAGTTGCTCAGTTCAATGAAGACCCATAAAATCTAGAAATAACCCCCCCACACACACACACACACAAAAGATGATGCATTATCCATAGATTAGAATGCTAAGGTAGGATTCAGAAGATCACTGGAAAGCAAGTTTGGCCTTGGAGTATAAAATGAAGCAGGGTTGAGACTAATAGAGTTGTCAACGTGCTTTAATGGTCATAGCAAACACTCTTTTTCAATAAACCCATAAATAAATAAATAAATAAATAAATCACCAGATGGTCAATAGAGAAATCAGATTGATTATATACTTTTCTACCAAAGTTGGAGAAGCTCTATACAGTTGGTTGAAACAAGACTTGGAGCTGACTGTGGCTCAGATCATGAGTTTCTTATCATGAAATTTAGACTTAAATTGAAGAAAATGGGGAAAACTCTCAGATTATACCTTTTCTTATGAATGTGAATTGGAGATAATGAATAGATTTAAGGGATTAGATTTGGTAGAGTACTTGAAGAACAATGGACAGAGGTTTATGATATCTACAGGAGGCAGCCACAAAAACTATCCCAAAGAAAGAGAAGAGCAAGAATGTAAAATGTAGATTGGTTGATTGTTATGAATGAATATATGTGTAAAATTCTTTGCAAACCTTCAAATATTTTATAAATTCCAGTTATTATTAACATCACCATCATCCTCTTCAACTGGGGAAGGGGTTGAATAGCTTGGAGAAAATATTAGTGCATCTGACAATCTTCTATACTGACTTGTATAAAGAATTAATTGTTATTTGAGGTTTTTGTGCACTGGCCTGGGGCTCCGCAAACCACACGGTGCTCCACCCACTGGTTGTAGCCGTTGCCAGGGCTCTGGCACCTCATGTCATCACCACTGGCTGAGGCCTACATGGGCCTGGCAAAATGATAATGATTGGAAGCCTAGTAAGGGCAGTCATGTGACTGTCAGAGCAGCCATCCCATTGGCTGGGGCTGTGTAGGGTGTTTCTAGGTTTGGGGGAGGAGAATTGGGCATGCTAGGTGGAAGCTGGAAAGCGACAGGCTGCGTATTTTCAGCTGATTCCTAGGCGGTGGTATTTTTTCAGGTATTATAATTTCCCTTTCCCCATTTTATTTCCTTTCCCTTGATCCTAACAATCCTGTTTGTGGTTTTTTTTTTTAAGTTCATTCTTGTTAAAATAAATCTTGTTCTGTTTTGAGGGAGGCTGCTGGTCTCCTTTCTTGCCCCATTATTGCGGCGAGCCACTTAGCTAGCACTCCCTAATTAAAAATTGGTCCCTATACTTGGTAGATAGAGAAGAAAGTCTTCCTTGACCACAAGTCAGTTTAGACACAGGAAGGTAATCATTTAGGCTGGAGTGAGGCAGAAATCATAGTTAGTAGCTGTGTGATTAAAGCCTAAGAAAGTCTGGGTGCAACCCAGTCAAACTGAGGAAGGACTCTGAATTCAAGAATTAATTTCCAAAGATATGGAGATGAGGCTACTAATACAGTTCACATAACAAGTACTTCAGACAACTCTAATTGTGAGTTGGATTGTTGGGTGTGGACAACTTTATGTCCTCATGAGCTGTGATGGTTTAGTATTTCTATTGTTAGTATTCTTCTGTTTGTTCCAGAACCTGCTACTGCTTTATTCTCTCTTTTCTTTCCAAACATCCCTAATCAATACCCATTCCATTCAGATATCTCTTATATCTTGGGAACATCTAGAGAAGAGCAACCAGAACAATGAAGAGCCTTGAGAATGTGCACACAAGGATCAGTTGGAATAATTGAATGTTTAGCTTGGAGAAGAGAAGGTTCAAGACTAACTCAACTTCTGTCTTCAAGTATTTGTCTGACTGTCGTGTGGGGAAAGGATTGGACTTAGCTTGTTGGGTCCCACAGGGTTGGACTAGAAATTTTGGTTTGCTATCCTAAGAAATCCCAGATTTCAATTTGTTGTGAAGACCATTCTGGTAATTAGAGCTGTCCAATAGCAGAATGGGCTGCCTTGAGAGGGGATGGATTCCCCTCTACCAGAAGCCTGTAAAGAAAGGCTACACAGCCACTTGTCAGGTGCATTGGAAAGGGAAGAGACTTGAGGCAAGGAGACCAACCTGGAGGCTGAAAGGCTGGGGCTACCAAAAACAGAAAAAAGAAAAGTTGTTTCTAAAGAGTGGATTTTTGGGTGAATATAGGAAATAATGAGCTCAGTTTCCAATAAGTTGGTATTTCTGGGGGTCATTCAATTTGGAATGTCCAATGGAGAATTATAGAGACAGAACTGATGTTCAGGGAAAAGACTGGAACTATGCCTGGGGATTTGTGTCATTTGGCATGAACATGGAAATTAATCTTTTAGGAGGTGATAATGATGTGAAACAATCTGTAGAGAAAACTGACTAGGGTCGAGTCAGATCCTTGAGGTACCCTATGTTTGTTGTTGTTCAGTTACTGCAGTCACGTATGTCTGACTTTTCCTGACCCTATTTGGGGTTTTCTTGGCAAAGGTGCTAGAGCAATTTGCCATTTCCTTTTCCTACTCATTTTACAGATAAGGAAACCGAGGCAATAGGGTTAAGTGACTTGGTCAGGGTTACACAGCCACTAAGTGTCTGAGGCCAGTTTTGAACTCTGGAAGAGGAGTCTTCCTGACTTTAGGCCCAACATTCTAATCACTGAGTCACCTAACTGCCCTTACAGAATAATAGTTAAAATTTATATAACAGTTTAAGATTAATAATGTATTTTACATATATTATCTCATTTGATTCTCAAAACAACATTGTGAAGTGGGTGTTATTATTATCTCCCATTTACAGGAAAGTAAGGATGGCAGAAATTAAGTGACTTGCTTAGTGTCACACAGCTAACTGAAGGAGGATTTGAACTCATATTCCCCACTCCAAATCCAGCTCACTAACCTCTATGCCATCTGGCTCTGAGAAATGCTTGGGTCCTGTCTCAAGTACCTACTCAAAAGAGAGCATAATTTTTCAGTCCTGCCTTATTGCTATTAGTATGTAATGAAAAGTGTATTTCAAACTGAAAATCTTCTTAGATGTTGGACTCAAGAGGAAACATTTTAGGGCATGAGTGTTACATGTACTGCCCAAAGCCAGTCAATTCTCTTTCACTTTCACTCTGGGAGGAGAGAGGACATTAATGGAGGGTGGGCGGTGGGAACCAAGATCTAGGCAGTGACCGAGAACAGAATGATTGAGAAAGGGGAAAGCAGAAGAGACACGCACACACCTTGTTACAAACAAGCTCCACTTGTTTGTAACTGGCCTTTCAGAAAATAAACCTAAATTGCGAAATAATGATTTCGATGGTGGCTGAGCCCAGGGTCATATCTCTCTGTATAATTTATGACACTGGTCTGAGCTCAGGCTGAGGGAATCAGGGACACCCAGTTCTGCTCCCAGCTCAACTTTTGACCTTCCCCTTGGCCCTGGGCAAGTCACCTCAACACTAAGCAGCTAGCTCTTTCAGTTTCCTCATCTGTAAAATGTGTTTAATCTCATTGACCTATTTCTCAGGGAAGTAATGTGATATGTTAATATTTGTGAAGCACTTTGCAATCTAAGGATAAAAGATGCATTAGACTAAGTAGCATGGTCCTTTAGCGTGTGTGTGTGTGTGTGTGTGTGTGTGTGATCTGTGTCTACAAAGTGTACATTTCTCTGCAAAGTTCCCACTCTTTTTTTTTTCATTTTCTCAATGAAAATGAATGGTTCAGAGCTGTTTTCTTTAAGAAAGATGAATGCCCGTCACATCTCTCAGGAACAACCCTACAAAAACATAACATACGCAAACAAAATGGGTGATGAAGGTTAAGGTTAAAAAAAATTCCATAAGAAAACAGAATTCTGTTCCAAGCTCCTTTGGGGTTATTATAAACAACAGTGAGTAATAATGATTACACAAATGATGAAAAATACATTGACAGTGTCATTTTAAAACAATTCCGTTAAGAGGCTTTTTACGCACATTTTACACAGTGTAGAAATCCAAAATGGGTTTTAGACGATATTAAGGGGATTGTTTTTCAAGGTATTAAAAGCACAAAGAGTATGTGTGAAAAAGATGGAGTGTTGGTTTGACAGAATGCATCAGGGAGAACTGATTTAATTGCCTCTATTAATGGGCACTGGGAGCAGCTAATGCCTTGCCAGATTGCAAGGAGTTAAAAAGTGCTTAAATAAAAGTAAGGATGAGGTCTGCTTATTTAACCGAAGATCTTTCTTCTAACATGTCCTCTCTCCTCCCCCTCCTTTTCTCCCTCCTCCCCATGTCTAGTCTCCAGATATGGGAAATTCAGTAGATAGGAGCAACATTGTTCAATGTTAATAGGTCTTCTTCTGGTCCAAAAGAGCTTGGAAAAATAATTATTTTTGCCTTGCCTTTGTTCCCTCTCTTCTTGCACTGGCCAGCAAAGGTTTCAAGAGGGCTACTAGGTGGTGTAGTCAGAGGAGCGGGGAGGATGTAAATTCAAATCCCTCTGATCTTGGGCAAGTGATAACTATCTTCCTCTCAGTTTCCCCACCTATACAATGGGAAAATAAATCTTTAACCCATAGGGTGAGGCTCAAATATGAAAATGGATAGAATGGAATATAGAGAAACCTTAAGGTATTATGCAAAGTCTATTATTATGGAAATATGTTTTGCATGAATTCACATGTATAATTGATATCATATTGCTTGCCTTCTCAAGGGATGGAATGGATGGGGAGGAGGAAGAGAATTGAGAACTCATAGTTTTAAAAAAGTGAATATCAAAATTTTTTACTTGTAATTGGGATGTATTTAATGAAATAATATATTTTAAAGCCTATTATTTTTTATCATCATTATCTTTTGTTTTTCCTTCATTCTTTAATTAAAAACAAAACAAAACAGATTTATGCTTTCTGTTTATGTCACTCCTATAAACTGTGCAGTTTCCCGACTCATCCAATCACCAAGAGCCCTATCTTATAACAAAAAATAGCAATTAAGCAAAATCAGATGATGTATTGACCATGCTTGACAATACATGGACCATTCTGCACTGATTAACCCCCATCTCTTTACTGAAGGGAGAGATCCATGTCACTTCAACAGTTCTCCAGGGCTGAGATTGGTTACTGCAGTTCCTGGGCTGGGCTTCCTTGGTGTTCCCTCCCTTCACATTACTGTTGTGGGGGGTAGCTAGGTGGCACAGTGGATAAAGCACCAGCCCTGGATTCAGGAGGACCTGAGCTCAAACTCTGCCCCAGACACTTGACACTTACTAGCTGTGTGACCCTGGGCAAGTCACTTAATCCCCCCCCCAAAAAAAAACACATTACCACTGTGCTTATGCATGAGTTTGCTCACTTCATGTGGCCTCAGTCCTCACAAGTCTTTCCAAGGAGTTTTGGATTCCTCATTTTCCCCATCTCTTATAGCACCAGAGCTGTTCATCATGTACCAGTCTGTTCAGTCTCTTTCCAAAGAATGGGGAATCACTTTGCTTCTAGTCCTTTTACCAACACAAAAAAGGGCTGTTACGAATGTTTTGGGTAGCTGGGTGGTACAGTGAATTGAGTGTTGGGCCTAGAATAGGAAAGACCTGAGTTCAAATACAGTCTCAGACACTTACTAGCTGTGTGACCCTGGGTAAGTCATTTAACCCTGTTTGCCTCATCTGTAAAATGAGCTGGAAAAGGAATTGACAAACCATTTCAGTCTCTCTGCCAACAAAACTCCAAACAGGGTCACAAGGAATCTGAAACACCTGAACAATAATAACAAATTAATTTGTTGGTACAAATAGGACCTTTTTTCTGTCTTCAATGTCCTTTGGGTAGTTTGACCCTGTGTTAAAGGGTATTCTCAGTTTGATGACTTTTCTTGAACAATTCTCAATTGTTTTCACGAATGTTTTGATTAATTAATGGTTCCACCACCAGTGTCTTAGTGTGAATCATTAGCATTACTTGGAGTCATTATGATCAATGTATAAAGAAAGAACCAGCCTCCAAGCCAGGGTAACCTGGCATGATTTAAGGCCTTCCTTTGACACACACTTGCTATATGACCCTGGATAATTGGTGAACCTTCTGAGCACTCTGGGCAACTTTTTAAGACTCTAAGTAGCCAGGAGGCACCAACCTACTTTGGTAGGAGGAGTTTCCTTACCTGGGGAGTTCTCTCTGTCGACTCCATGTCTCCTGTTATTAATACATTTCTTGTGGCAGCAGCATAAAGGGAAATAAACAAACGCCCACTGGGTTGGGAGACAGTTGACACTGGTCAGGTCCCAGCTGTTTAGGGCACACAGCAGTGTGGCAGGAATCAAACATGGTAGGAGAGTGACTATAGCTTCAAACTGTCAAAGCTGGGCCATCAATGAAGTGATTCATCATGACTTCAGAAGAATGAGGATGAAGTGGGCCTCCCACCTGCTATTAGAGACACAATGTGCATAATGAAGCATACATGCATACACATGTGTTGACTGGCTTTGAACTTATTTATTACTAGGGAGGGCTTCTGGGAGCAGGGGAAAGAAAGGTGATGGGCAATAATACTGTAAAAATAGATTAATGGGGCAGCTAGAAGGTTCAGTGGATAGAGCACAGGGCTTGGGATCAGGCACACATGAGTTCAAATCTAGCATCAGACACTAGTTGTGTGACCCTGGGCAAGTCACTTGAATTCTATTTGCTTCAGTTTCTTCATCTATAAAAAGAGGGAGATAATAATAGCTCCTACCTCCCAGGGTTGTTGTGAGGATCAAATGAGATAATAATTTAGGGCATGGATGTTCTATGAACTTCCAAAAGGCTTAGCACAGTGCCTGGCATAGAGTAAGCATTATATAAATGTTTGGTATTCTTATTCTTATTCTTCTTATTATAACATTAGAATCTCCTGTGCTAAGTGCTGGAGAGTGTGTTGTAATTAAAATCAGGACAACCTAGGTTTGATTTTTGTCTCAGATACTCTCCAGTTATGCAACTTCTAGCAAATCACTTAAACTTTCTGAGCCTCAGTTTCCTCATCTGTATGATGGAAATAGCAGTAGGATCTACCTAATAAGGCTATAGTTCTTGTGGGGAAAAGGTAGTAAAGAGTTTTTCAAATCTTAAAGTGCTGTATGAATGTGAGAGGTTGCAGGTACCCATAGGAGAACATTAACTAGGGCTAGTCTGTGACTATGGAGGCAAATGATTCTCATCATCTTGACTTCCCCAGCACCATATTGAACTAACCAGCCAAAGAAGACAGTGGGAAACACAATGAAGGGAGAGGTTGGGCAGCAGTATAGTAAGCAAAGGAGAAAGTCATTGGGAAAGAGTGAGACTCTGAAGTGTTGACATTTCTCCCTCTCAGCCATCTCTTCACATTGATACCTTTTTAAAAATCTCATTGTATGAAACTTGTCATCCTCAGCATCACAGCAGTGGGGTATGGATTTATGACTCCAGGTGGAGACAACTCCACAAACTCCACTGGATCCCTTGTGTGTGGAATGTATTACTATACTAGATAGGAGCAAATTGCCACCCTCCTTTCCCTCTTGCCCATGGAACGAAGTGAACTGTCCATAATCCCAGCAGTGGCACAAATGGATTTCACACTGACAAAAATAATCTTTCCTCCTGCTCTCTCCCTAATAAACAATGTGTCCTAATAAAAGAAGGCTTAGTAAATACCTAAATACAAACATCCTCAACAATGCTGTTAATTAGAAAACAACTTTGATGTGTTTGCACACATCGTACTTGCAAATGAAAACCACAAAGTTTTCACAACTTTCCTTATAGCTCTAAGGCCCATTTGCATCTGTCCATGAGATGTTTGTTAGTATGTGCTTCTTTCTTCTGCATTGTGTCAACCTCAGATGTTATGGGTTGAAAGTCATTCTGACAACTGATATGGCATGGCTTTGCATGGTGGGGGGTCTGCCCAGCAGGGATATAGGCACCTGATGAAAAAGAAATAGATCTGTGTACACTGGGCAAAAGTCATGGCCACCGTTCCATCATGAGAAATAGGAATGGAGCAAGGTGTCAGCCATGGAGATAGTATGAGAATGGAGGAACAGGGGGGCCACCAGTTGGGTAGCAGTAATTGCTTAGTCAGTGTAACTGAGATGTGGTCTCTCCACAGAAGAAAAGTAGCCTTAGCTTATAGACATTATTTGATTCTGGTTATTCTCTCAGCCTTGTTGAGACAGATCTTATCGAGCAAAAGCAAGCAATTACTTTCATGTAGGACCACTTAAATGGGGGGAATAACCTACTTTCAGTGTTTGGGACCCACTCCCTGCAGGCTTGTGTGAGCTACTTAGAGGTCATCCCATTTGGAACTCATCCAAGGACATGTGTTTTAGTCATATGTTCTCAGGACAAGAAAGATCTCAAAGGAGGCGGCATAGTAAAATGGAATAAGAATTTGTTATTAGATAAAAAAAAATATGGATTCAATTCCCACCTTCCATGCTTACTATGTATGTGACCTTAGACAAGTCTCTTAACTTCCATGAATTCCATTTTCTATATCTGTAAAATGAAGAGGTTAGACAGACTGGCCCCTAAAGTTTCTTCCAGTTTCAAATCTCTGGTCCTATGGCCCTTGAGTCTGGGTAATTGGGATCTGTCTGTGGGTTGGAGAAATCCTGATTTCCCTGGTTTTTCTTGGTGCCTCCCAAATAATTGAATATTTCTTTTGTATATATTTGAACATATTGTGTTTCATCCAGTAAAATATAAATTCCTTAAAGGCAGGGACAGTTTCATTTTCCTATTTGTATCTCCAATGCCTAGGACAATGCCTGGCATACTTAGCAGATGTTTAATCAGTGCTTATCTATTAATTAATTGGTGGAAAGAAAGCAAGAATTAGTCTGAGTTGGTGAAATCACTAAGGGCTGTAAAAATAGATGGGACCTGGTATCAGGTTAAAGTGACAGTGTCCTCCTTTGAGTACATGACTCTGAGGCTCCCCCTGTCTCTATTCTCAAGGGACAACAATTGGCTGAAAAGGTAATATCTTTATAATCTGTGATGCCAGGGCAAAACTTCGCAAAGACTTTGCATGTTTACCAGTGTGACATATATAATAAGCTCACTCAAACACGGATCTGTGTGTATATGGGTAGCAATGGGGAAGGGAAACATATACATTGGTATGCTGTAGACCCATGTCTCTAAATAATGGAAAGTCACACATATCTCTGAAATGAATGCCATCACTTAGCAGCCTGGTCTTTTTTTTTTTTTTTTTTTTGCGAGGCAATGGGGGTTAAGTGACTTGCCCAGGGTCACACAGCTAGTAAGTGTCAAGTGTCTAAGGCCAGATTTGAACTCAGGTACTCCTGAATCCAGGGCCAGTGCTTTATCCACTGCGCCACCTAGCTGCCCCTAGCCTGGTCTTTAATAAAACAACTAAGCAGGAGTTCTTGACCTGTGGTATTTTATTTTTCTTTGTCATCCTACAGGCTTAATTTTATGTGTTTAAAACATTTTACAGAAGAAAGAAAGCAAAAAGAAAGAAAGAGGAAAAGAGAAAGAAAGAAAAAAGAAAGGAAGGAAGGAAGGAAGGAAGGAAGGAAGGAAGAAAGAAAGAAAGAAAGAAAGAAAGAAAGAAAGAAAGAAAGAAAGAAAGAAAGAAAGAAAGAAAGAGGTTAAGAACTGATGGAGAGGGGCAGCTATGTGGCACAGTGGATAGAGCACCAGCCCTGGATTCAGGAGGACCTCAGTTCAAATCCGGCCTCAGATACTTAATACTTACTACTAGCTGTGTGACCCTGGGCAAGTCACTTAACCCCAATTGCCTCACCCAAAAAAACCCCCAAAAAACCAAAACCAAAAAGAACTGATGGAGAGAAGGTGCTGCTGGAACCAAAGCATATGAACATTCAACACATAAAAGATCTTAGTGGCAAAAGGGGACAAATTCTTGAGTCTGTGACTTCTGTAACATCTTGAAGATTATGCTATCTAATATCTTTTTTGTTTGTTTGTTTGGGTTTTTTGTTTGTTTGTTTGTTTTTTTGGTGGGGTAATGAGGGTTAAGTGACTTGCCCAGGGTCACACAGCTAGTAAGTGTCAAGTGTCTGAGGTTGGATTTGAACTCAGGTCCACCTGAATCCAGGGACAGTGCTTTATCCACTGCGCCACCTAACTGCCCCTCTAATATCTTCCTGTACAAAATCCACGTGATAAATTTCTCCTTGAATTTAGTTTTAGGGGAAAGTGTGCTTTGCAAATTCATGTCAACTTTCTTTAGCCCCTCACTGAAAACCCTGAAAGCCATCGTGTCTCTTTTTTGCTAGGACTACCAAGAAACCTGGAAGCAAATTCCAAGTCCGACTGTAGTCATTCCCTTATTTCAGGTGTCTGCTAACATCGACTTACTCTGCTTCTTTTGGATGATCCCTGTTTTATTATCTTTCATTGTTCTTTTTTTTTCAACGATCCTCTTATTAAAAACTCCTCAAATCTCATGAGTTAGTAAGCAAGGTAGAAATAAAACATCAATCAATCAATCAAATACACACATGTGAATGGAACACCTTTATTAATTTTGATCAAGAACCATTTTCTCTGCAACAGTTATTGTAATGGGATTTTTATTGATGATATACATTTATTTATTTTTAAGTTGCTTGAGTTGGTCAAATTGCTAAGAACAGAAACAACCCAAGTTAAGGTAACAATGATTTTGTTTGAGAAGATGGCTCTGAGGGTCCCCAGTCTCCATTTTATGTAATTGTCTTAACCCGCAGCAATTTTAGCATTAGCTATTTAAGAAAAGGGTGGTGGTGGTAGTGGTGGAGATATTGCACAAAACAAATTGACCTGATTCAAAGCATAGAATTCTTCTTGTAGTTTTTCTCACCCCATTGTATAGATCCTCTTGGCTTTGGCACTTGTGCTCCTAAACTCAGACCATATTGTCCTGCCTAGTTACCTAGATCTATTATCTGGCAGATTTCTAGCTTTAATCTTTGGACTGATTTTCAGGCGGCTCTTTGACTGACTGCTTCCATTATCTGTCAATTACAAGCTGGTCCTGATCCCCATAGGCTCTCTGTCTACATGGATGACAGGGGTTCTTTCTATCATCTAAAGTTCACAGCAATATGTATGGAGGGATATGATCATCATAACTTTGGCAGGGTCATTGGCCCTAGTATTCAAGAAGTATTGACAGTCACCAAAGATGTAAGTAAGAATTTTGGCCTGAAGTCAAATCCGTTGGAAGGTGAGGATGGAGGCTATCATATTTGCAGGTCAAGCAAAGTTACTCTGGGAAATGGGACAGCATATTCCTCAGAGATTTGATTCGAGGCCCAATGGCACCTCATGGCCAAAATATTGAGGAGTATGTTGGGAAGGGCAGGTGGGTTACAAGAGAAAGGCAAGACCCTTGGGAATGGCACCACATGACATGAGTCCAGCAGAGGACTATCCCGTGTAACCCTCTATGGTGGGCTAAAGTACTGTTACATGGAGGAAGCACATTTATCACCACCTCCCCTACCCCATATTGAGGTCCTGGGATTCAGTTAAATTCATGCTTCTCCAGTTGAAGCCCAGAAAATCTATCCTTTTATTGTATTTTGAGTTCCCAAATCCTATCTGAATAGGAATCATCCTGAATCACTGTTTCCTTCTTGTCTTTCTTAATAGTTGAGACAACTTGTTTTCTGTTACACCAAAAAACAATGCTCTCAGGAAAGAGATCCTTTATGTTCCTTTCTGAATAACCCCATACAAATGACTGATATTTATAGTGATGAATAATTGCATCAATTTAAGAGTTACAAGAAAACAATTTTGGCAGCCCTTTAAAAATATCTCTATATATTCCAATCTCCTTTCAAAGAATGAAAATAGGAACCTTTTGGCAATATGACAGTTTGGGGCAGATTGTAGATTGTAAATCCCTGAAGGGTAGCGATTATTTCCATTCTGACTTTGTGCCCCAGATCCCAACATAGTACCTTGCACATAGTAGGTATTTTTAAAAAATTGTTTCCTTGTTGGATCAGATTGGATTTGTCAGGAAATCTTGGAGGCCCTCAGAGTTCATTTAGATCCTTGACTGTTCTAAAGGCCACATAGATATTGACTGTCATCTATGTCAAGTGGAGTCTGAGATACCAACGAATTATGCATAGTTAAGAGTTCCTGTGGAATGTATAAGTCTTTTCTTTGACTTTTAGGGTCTATACACTGCAAATATCAAGTAAAAACATTTAAGATGACTTGAGTTCTTGCTGAAGAGGTAAAAGACAAAAATGACCATAGGAAAGATACAGTAAATTAATGGATGTTATCCTGGACTGTCTGAATAAATCCAGGCCAGTGTACCATTCTAAGCCTTTGACAAATTTCACTGTTGCTTTTTTTCCCCCATGAAGTTTAAAATAAACAATTAACCTATTTCCAACACAGTGTTTGGTATTGATTTAATTTAGCATGTGTTATTCATCTGCATGCCTCACAACGGTTGCTTAATTGTCTAAATCTTCCCGTGTAAAGCGTTGCCTATGGAAGCTCGTTCCACGGAACACTCTTAGCAAAGTGTGGCTTACTATTTCCATAACATCTGTCTTTTCTACTATAGAACAGATTAACAATTATGCTTTTTTTTAATGGAAAATAAAAACCCAGGACAAAAAAAATGGTTTATGTTATAATGGTTCCCTGTCCCACCAGTGGGTCGGAGGTCGAGTTCATTCCCACAATGCAGCTGGTGGGATTGCCCTTTTCTTTCCCCTCATTGTACCATAGAATGCTGTGTTATTTCCATTAAAAACAATTGTGTGCAAGAAAGGCAACATATGCCCTCTTTACCGGCACCACCAACACCACACACACACACACACACACACACACACACATGTGAACACACATAAACATAGGCACAGACACACAAAACTCCTTTCAATTGTGTTAAGCAGTAAAGCAGAAGGATTTTTTAAATTAGTGTTTTGTTTTGGCAATGGTTGCTGATGTGTTCATGTAATACAGTTTTAATCAAATCCCCAATGCCAAAGACCTTTCAGCAGCATCTTCGACTGCAATGTGCAGGGCTTATTCCACTTGAAGTGGCCACTAGGGACATACAATTAGCTGTTCCCATGGAGAAGTTTGTTATAGTAATAAATAATAAGTAGCATAGGTAGTGATGGAATCAATTAAAGATATTTTTGACCATCTAATGGTTTATGGGAATGTTAAATAATGCACAACAGCAAGTTTCTGACCAGTCTCTCCATATACATGCTGCCTTGTAACTAAACTTTATCCAGGCAAATACAGCAGTCACTAAGGTCAATATTTATTGTTTATTAGAGCCTCCTGGACACAATAATGGGATTAAAGACAATGTCAGTTCTTTGGTTAAAGAGCTGATTTTGAGGGGGTTAAGACTTGGCTGTAAATATTTGCTGCAGGCTGAAATCTACCATATGAAGCCCAAGAGCAAATTGTGTTATCAGTTTCAAAAACAATCTGTTTAGTCATTTAATTTTTTTTCATTCCCAGTGTAAAATAGAACAATGGAAGTTTACTGGCTGAAAGGCTTTTGTGCTTTGTCTCTGGCTCCAACAGCTTCGATTGAAAAATGGAAATTTGGCAAGTGGTATGTTTGTAACGGGCTCTAAATGCTTTTGGCATCTTGACAAGAAAAAAATTAAAATGGTCAAGATACCCTGGTTTGCAAATTGACTACTGCATGCATACGGGCACTTTAGAAATGAAATCTTAGAAGAAATTTGGGTGTGCGGAATCACTGTGAATATTCAATGCTGAACCGATATGGCTTCCGGCACTGAAATGGCATTGGTGATGCAAGTACTTCAGGAGATGGACTTGGTTGAGTACAATGGCACCCTCAGAGGTTTTGATGGGAAGAATAGGAGTATCAGTAGTCATTCGGAGGCAGGCAGGCAAAAATCCTTTGGTTAAACATAGCTAAAATAATAATTATGAACATTCATTAGGGAAAAACAAAACAAAACGTTTGTCATTCAATTCATACCAATGCATACATTTGTGAAAGATCTCTATTTCTCTATCATGGGGAAGTATGGGTAAGGAAACTTGTTACATCAAGAGCAGATCTAAACTTGTTAGTAGATAAGTTATCAGAAAGTTGTCAGGCCACAAAGTGGTCAAGCTGATGGCCCAGCATCATATATCAAATAACTGTCAGAAGAGGGATTTGGACCCAGGTCTTCTCAACTCCAAACTAAGCCATATATATCTTCATTATGCCCTGCTGCTTCTGTATTTTACAAATACTATTGTGGCCAGCAAAATTATATTTGTATCTTTAAATATGTAATTCTTCTACTTGATCGAAAGATCTCTCTAAAGTGAACAAAGATAGTAAACTCAAATGAGAAATAAATACAGGTATATATATATGTATATTAAAATGCATGTATAAACACAAATATATACATATATAATATACATATATATGATGTGTGAAAATGGTCTAATAGTATGTGGATTTCCTAAATTAGCACTTCTATAATAATAATAATAATAATAATAGTGATAATGGCTAGCATTTACATAGCACCTATTACATACTAGGCACTATGCTAAGCACTTTACAAATATTATTTAATTTTATTGTCATGACAAACCTGGGAGTTAATTCATATTCTTATTCTTATTTTTTATTTAAGGAAACTAAGGCCAATCTATAGAGGCTTAGTGACTTGCCCAGGGTCACACAGCTACTAACTGTCTGAGGATGGATTTAAATTCAGGTTTCCCTAACTCCCAGCACAGCACTCTAGCCACAGTATCCCCTAGATGCCTCTCATACCACAAACAAAATATGTTAAATCATAGGAGTCTCATATAGAATGTCTTTCTGTATTTGAAGAACTTGAAGAGATTAATATTGTCTCAAAGTATTCTGATGATGACTCATTTGTAAAGAAGGAGTCAGAGAGACAAATTTTAAAACTACATTTGCATACCTGACTAAGGCATAGTTCTAAGATCCATTCTGCTTTTAACTGTTGGTCAGACCAAACCACACAGTTTTTCAATGGAATCATGGGAACTGCAAATAATGGGGTTTGGGTGCATGTCCAGACCACCTAAAATGGCTCAGATGATAAAGCAGTGTGGTAGAAAGGATAGAATGCTGGACTTAGAGTCAGGAGGACTTCATCCTGAATTCCCACATCAGATTTTTACAAGCTTTATGTCCTTGAGTAAATCCCATCATTTCCCTTGGCCTGTTTCCTCATCTATCAGGACCTCTAATGCACTTTCCAGCCTTAGAGCTAGAATGTAGAGAGATGAGTGAGGAGATGTTTCTCTTTTTTTCTTTTTTTTTTTTAAGTGAGGCAATTGGGGTTAAGTGACTTGCCCAGGGTCACACAGCTAGTAAGTGTTAAGTTTCTGAGGTCGGATTTGAACTCAGGTCCTCCTGACTCCAGGGCTGGTGCTCCATCCACTGCGCCACCTAGCTGCCCCTCTTTTTTTCTACAAAGAACAAAACAACAATTCCTCCCAGGAACCAACTGTAGCATTATAAAATTATAGAATTGCAGGACCTGTGGGAATCAGATTTAGTACTGGAAGGAACCATAGCAGCCACTAAGGCTGAGCCACACCATTTACAGAGGATCAGCTCTTGGACAGCCCCTCAGAGTGGAAGGTAACTGTCCATATACACCATAGGATCTTTGTCACATGGATTAGTCACTTGTGTCATTTGGCCTTTCTGAAGTTCTATGTCTCCATTCAGCACAAATGATTTTCTTGAGTTTAAGGAACTTTATTGACAGCCCCCAACATCCTGCTGGGTGTGAAGAGAGCACAATTTCCTCTCCCCCTCTTTTTTCCTTTTCTTTGCACTCCAAAGATGAAGCCTGGGGCTCTTCGTGCACAAGGAGAGTAGATTTGTATAAACATGATGCAGTGTCCCTAAGGGTATCCTCATGTGCCTTAGCACTGGAAGAGAGAAGGCATGTTTTCCCTTCCTCCCCCTTTTAATGGCACATCTAATGAATGTGTCCTTGGGCCTAATAGGTGGGAGAGGGAAAGTCCTTGGGAGGCACTAGAAGTGAGGCACGGCCCTGCCACCTGGAATAAGACAATAGCAACTGTGCCATCCACCTGCTCAGTCACCACATGACTCAGAATATAGGTGAGGCTATTGGCTCTGGGAGGCAATGGGTGCCATGGGCCTTGTGTTGCTTATTGGGCACTTTGTCACAGTCTCAAAGACTTCAGAGCTAGAAGTCACCTTGGAGGACATCTAATCCCACTGCTTTGCTTTGCACATGAGGAAGTGCCCCAGGTTACACAGGCAATAATCAACAGGCAATATTTAAAGTCAGGTGCTTTGACTCCAAAGTCAGTGTTCTAATTGGAGAATGTTCCCTCAATACTTGCATGGAGGGGAGAATAATAGGTCCTGAGAGGCAGAGAAAATGGAGGTCAGGCTGCCTCTTTCTCTGTTGAACCCAAGAAGTCCTAAAGCTCTTTTCAATACAAACACTTTTCATCAGGATGAAATTATACACGAACATACATGCACACACACACAAGTTAGAAGGGTTCCTTTGTTGCGTGAGAACTGAGCAAGCTTAGGTTTCCAGTTAAGAGGGCTGATGGGGATGTATCCAGAGAGTGTAGAAAGTGGGGAAAGAGCTTGACAAAAACAAAGATAACTGACTCTGGAGAGAGAGGTCCTGGGTTCAAATTTTCTTCTAATACTCAATGCTTATGTGATGTTGTACAAGTAGTTTAAGCTCTCTGGGCTTCAATTTCCTGTTGTATAAAATAAGAGGGTTGGAGTACTCGGTTTAGGAGGTTCCTTCCAAGTAAATAATCTTTAATTGATTTTCTCCATGATTTGATTGTTGATCTGAATCTTGAGAGACTGATTCCATTATAACAGGGACACCCATCCAAAAAGTGCAACTACTTTTATCTTCCTCAAAGTGAAATTTTTTGTCAATATATATATTCTTGTATTCAATACATAAAAAGGAGGAGGAGGAGGAGGAGGAAGAAGAAGAAGAAGAAGAAGAAGAAGAAGAAGAAGAAGAAGAAGAAGAAGAAGAAGAAAGAAAGAAAGAAAGAAAGAAGGAAAGAAAGAGAAAGAAAAAGAAAAGTAGAAGAGTAGGAGAAGAGATAGAGATTGGGTTTGCAATTTCATTGGCAGAGTGAGCGCCCCAATGAAGGAACCACCTCTATGACTGCAGATTGGTATCTTCTCTACAAAGTAGACTCTTAGAGAGTTGCCTAGAGCAGAGGGGTCAAATATGTGGTCTTATGGGCCACATCCAGCATACAGTACTTCTGAGTGTGTCCTGAACCAGATTAAATGTAATTGGGGTATATTTAATAAAACAAATAAAAATTCAATAATACATAGATATTATTTAATATCTAATGTTCTGTCAATTTCTGCCTGCAGGAACTCTACTGTACAATTTAGTGGCCCCCATTTCTATTTGAATTCCACACTACTGGCCTCCAGGTCTGAGATGAAGCTGTCTTTTGGAGGGTCACAAAGCTAATATGTGTCAGGGAGGGGCCATTAGCCAAGGCTGTCATGACAGCTCTCTATCACCTTCAGAATGAATACAAAGACCTAGCTGAGGAGATCAGTTATCATTTCTGTTGTCCTGTCTGCTACTGGAGTTGTACCAAGGATGCTTTCAATGAAACTAGAGAGGATGAGTTCCCATCCTAATGATCTTATTCAATTATAGAAAGTCATTATTTTCTCCACCTGTGCAACAATCTGTAGAACATTAAATATAAAAGAATAGTAGGCTAGTGACTTGTCCCAGGACTGTTTCTAATTTGAAAAAGATAAGAGCAAAATCATAATAAAAACAATAGCTCATAGGGATAAAACATCTTAAAGCTTGTCAAGCAATTTATACACATATCTCATTTACTCTTCACAATGACCCAGGGAGTTAGTTGCCACTATTATTCCCCCTTTACAGATGTGAAAACAGAGAATCAGAGAGATTAGGTGATCTGGAGTTAGTAAAAGCTAGTAATTATTTGAAGCAGGAGTTGAGCCTGATTATTCCTGACTCCCAGTTCAGCACCCTACCCATTGTACCATCTAGCTGCCTAATAGACACAGGTATAGATGGATGTATAGATGTAGATTGGAGTATATGGGGGTATTCAGGGAGGACCAGCACCACTGGTGTGAGGGTTTGCCAAGCCTTTTTCAGGGTTGCTCATAGATCTTTGGTGTCCACCTGGTATTCAACTCTCTCCTGTGGCTTTAAGAAACTGTAGCATGCTCAGTGGCCACACCCTGGTAAACCATTTTAGCAGACAGGCCAAACCAGGTTGAGGGTAACTGATGGGCTTCAAATCCATCAATGATTTAGGAGATGTCTACCCCAAGGATGAGAAGACTTCTCCTGGTGGGATGGATGGATGAGAACAATTTGTTCCAATAGCCATGAAGGTGGCTGAAGCGTGTGATATGGAGTTCTCAGAGCTTGGCCAGATATCTAAGGTGTCAAGGTCATCCACTAAATTCCAGCCCATTGCCAGTTATCTTGATTTTTATCCTGGAAGAAAAATTGAGGCTGATGACTGAGCACCTCTGCCTTGGGTAAACCCAATTCACACATCAGTCAAGACATTATCCTGTTATGCCAACAGTCCTTTTTTTAAAACGAAGGACAAACAGCAGGTGGAGATGGAGATAAAGCTATGAAAATAGATAAACTATAAGGGTGGAGAGAGAGAGAGAGAGAGAAAGAGAGAGAGAGAGAGAGAGAAAGAGAGAGAGAGAGAGAGAGAGAGAGAGAGCGAGCACACAAAAGCTTTGTAGGTTGTACCTTAAATTCAAACAATAGCATTCTTCATCCATTGACCATGCCCATCCAACCCCCATGCATAGGGGACAAGCAGAGAAAATGCCTAGAGCCAAAAGATGGAATGATTTTGTTTGTTTGTTTGGCATGGTAGACTAGCCAGGAGGCCAGTGTCACTGGATAGAAGAGTACATATTGGAAAGGTAGGAGAGAACTAGGTTATGAAGAGCTTTGAATGACAGAGGATTTTGTATTTGGTCCTGGAGGCAATAGAAAGCCAGGGGAGTTTATGGAGTAGGGAGGTGACATGGCTGGACCAGCACATTAGGAAAATCACTTTTGTGATTGAATGGAAGATGTATTGGAGTAGGGAGAGACTTGAGGCAAGAAGAGCCAGCAGCAGGCAATAGTCCAGATATGAAGTTAATGAGGGTCTGCACTGGGGGGAGGGGGAGCAGTGAAAGAATAGAAAAGGGGGAGTATTTGAGAGATATTTCAAAGGTGAAAGACAGGCTTTGGCAACAGATTGGATATGGAGGGTGAAAGATAGTGAAGAATCCAGGATGATTCCTAGGTTGTGAGCTGGAGGTATTGGGAGTTATAGTGCTGCCTTTTACAGTAAAAGAGAATTAAGAGGAGGGGAGGATAAAAGGAATTATATGTTCTATTTTCAACATATTGAGCTTAAGATGTAATTCTCAGCAATAGTGAATGTGATTGGCAAACATACTTCCTGTTTTATAGCTCAGTTCATATCAATGGCTAGAAGATATTGGAATAAGCAAAGTCATTTTGAGAGCATTTAGGGATGAACCTGAAAAGAGGAAAACAAATAGAAAAAAATGGAAAAGATGTGCAAAGATATAGCTAACAAACTCTTCACTGTCAAACACAGTGGATTCTAGAAATCTGTACTCTTAACATCAGAATTTCAATAGCGTATTTGGATGAAGTAGAAAGGACACTGAAGAAAACGAAGATAATAATAATAATAATATCATTTATATAGCACCTACTATTTGCTAGGTACTACGCTAAGTGCTTCACAAACATTAGGTCATTGGTCCTCACAACAACCTTGTGAGGTAGGTGCCATTATTATCCCAATTTTACAGTTCAAGAAACTGAGGCAAGCAGAGATTAAGTAACATGCCTGCCCAAGATTATATATTTTATGTGTTTGAGGGTGGATTTGAACTGAGGTATTCCTGGCTCTAGGCTCAGTGTTCTCTCCACTGTGCCACCAAAAGCAGCTAACCCAATACAAATATACATGGAGGATGTCCATGATGGAGGTAATGTTGAGTGAAATGGGGTATCAAGTCTTAAGCTATCGGAAGCAGTGGAAGATATTAAATATATAGAAAAAATATTAGACCTTCTTTACATTTAAAAATAAACTAAAAAAAATCAGCAACTACTGATCTATATGTCTACTTTCCCATCATCCTCTATGGAATCAGAATGATCTACACACATGTAGGGTATTCATCATAATGATATTTACAAGGGAACAAGTAGGTTTTTGTGAGCAGTATCCCATAGCAAAATATATCTTTATTATCACACAATTGATGGAAGGATAGAGAATTCAGGATTGTATTTTGCTTATTCCTTCATCACTATAAAAAACCCCCCAAACACATTTGGTTTTGCAAAAAATAACGTTTCCTTAAAGTTTCTTATTGAACAAGATGTCTTCCATTCAAATATCAATTTTGTATAATACAACTACAACTACTGCTACTTCTATTACTACTACTATTACTTCTACTACCACTACTATTTCTACTTCTTTTTCTTCTTCTTTCTTCTTCTTCTTGTTCTTCTTCTTCTTGTTCTTCTTCTTCTTGTTCTTCTTCTTCTTCTTGTTCTTCTTCTTCTTCTTGTTCTTCTTCTTCTTGTTCTTCTTCTTCTTCTTCTTCTTGTTCTTCTTCTTGTTCTTCTTCTTGTTCTTCTTCTTCTTCTTGTTCTTCTTGTTCTTCTTCTTCTTCTACTACTACTACTAACACTACTGCTGTTGCTTATGATGATTTTGCTTCTAGCTAATATTCCTATAGTACTTTGTTTTCAATTGCTTTAAATTCTTTATCTCACCGAAGTCTTGCAACTACCCTGTGAGGGAGGGAATGCAGGTATTATTATTATTCCTATTTTATTGATGATGAAATATGCTTAGAGAGAATTACTTTCTTACAGTCACACAAAGATCAGCTTTGACTGCACTTTTTTCTGACTCCAAACCTAGCATTCTCTCCACTAAGCCACACTACCTGCTTAAATGACAATGGAAAATCCCTGTGGATTTTATATTTATAGAGATGTTGCTGCCTTTAAAATGTCATCATTTACCCTAAAATGGCCAGAGAGCCATCAGAGCCTTGGATAAAATTGTGGTTGTTCAGTCATGTCCAACTTCCCATATTCAGTCATGTTCAACTTCCCAAGACTCTATTTAGGATTTTCTTGTCAAAGACATTGAAATGGTTTGCCATTTCCTTCTCCAACCCATTTTACAGATAAGGAAAATAAGGCCAGAAAGGTTAAGTGAATTGTTCAGGTTCACCCAGTTAGTAAGTATCTGAGGCCAGATTTGAACTCAGGAACATGAGTCTTCCTGACTCCAGACTCAGCACTCTCCCACTGTGCCACCTAGCTGCCTGGATGAAATAATTAATGAAATTTACACATCACCTGGCAAATTTAAAAAGAAGAAAGGAAAATAACCCTAATTGTTGATATCTTAGGGTAAACTCATTTTGGCATTGTGTTTTCTAGCATTATTCTAATGAACTCTGATGGGATTATCATTAAAGTACTTCTGATTTCTCTAGGAAAAAAAAATCTGGTCATTAGAATTCAAATCCTGCAAAAGAGAACGTTTGGGTGTGCACCCAATCATAGTCATCAAAATTAAATTTGGAGAAAGAACTAGCTTTGAATATTTCAGTGAACCTTCAATACTAAGCTAGCTATTTCTAGTGTATTTTCTATGCTGCTATTATTTAAATTGTTAAGATGTCACCACTATCTCAAGATCTATTAAGGACTTTGGACATAGACTTTGAATATTTTTATAGTGGATTTTAGTTACTCATATTCCCCTTTAAAGGAGTTTATGAGAAGTCATGCTAGAATTTGAAGTCCTATTTGTAGTCATGGATGGGGTAAAAATTACTAGCCTTCAGGAAGGATTGGCCCCATGATCTTTGCCTTTCAACACCAAGTTCTAAACTATTGAGATCACTAACCACAGACATGTAAACATGTAAGTGTTAACTTTGTAGTTTATCACTAGATCTATGGGAATTCCTTCTTTAGAACAGAATGGGCTGTTCTATTAAGGTTATTAGATAATTGTTGAAGGTGGTGATGGGGTGGTGGTGGATGATAATCACCTACAGTTACTTACATACCTGATTTCAGATCAGAACCTTCAATATTTTGGTAACACGGGCCAGGCTTCCTTGTAAAAACCACCCGTGATACCATCTAGTATCTGCCAAACGAACAAATCAACAAAAGTTCACCCTTCTAATGAGTCACCTGAATGCAAAGGCAGCTGTAATTCAAGAAGGCAGAAACATGGAGAGCAGATTGCTGTTAGACTTGGTTAACTTGTTCAACCTGTTATAGATGGAGACCTCTAAAGAAGCCTGGAAGATGTCTATTTGTGGCTCAGGGGTGTAAGGAGTATTCTGTGTCTCCCTCTGCTGGTGAGTGGTATAACCAGAGGGTCATGACCCCTAAATGGATGAGCCAACGGGTTCATGGGGCCCATGGTCTGTAACGCTCCCATCCTGAGAAATTGCCTCATCAGTAAGAGTCCTGACTAAGGAAGACCATAACCAAGAGTTCAAATCAGGAAAGCATTTTCTTATCCTTAACTTTCTAAGGCTGACTAATGAGTATTCTACATCTCTTAAGGAGAGAATTCACTTCTCAACTCACATCTCATTGAAAAGAAATCAAGAACAATTAAAAAAAAAAAGCACAGCTTCCTGCATATTTCAGCACCAGCTTGCATTGGACTAAAACTACTGACAGAAGAGCTTGTTTGAGTAATAATGTGTGATGTCTTACAACTTAGAATGAAATTTCTGTAAGTCTTAAAGTGATTACTTTTGTTCATGAATGCCTCTGAACTATTTGGAGAAGAGATGCACAATTGGATAAGTGCAACCAATATAAAAAAACACACAGAACAGTAAAATACCTATGTAGCCTGTGAGAAAATCGTTGCATTTATCAGTCAATTTGTAAGAATGAGATCAAGACAAGCATGCACTAAGGATAGCACCTGACACATAGGCCCTTAATAAATTCTCGTTTGACAAATTAATGAATCAATCAAGAAAAAGGTGAATTATATTCAGGATATTCTGTTTGCTAAGGTAGGTGCCCAGTTATAATCCCAGAAAGTCATTCCCTTCAAAGACCTAGGGGCAATATGGTGGTTTAATGGATAGATTATTGGGCCTAGAGTCAAAATCTAGCCTCAATCTATTTCAAATCGAACCTCAGAGAGTTAATAGGTGTGTGACCCTGAGCAAGTCACTCAACCTTAGTTTGTCTCAGTTTCTTCAACTATAAAATCGGGTTAATAATACTACTGATCTCACAGATTTGTCATGAGTTTCAAATGAGATAATATTTGTAAAAAAGTGCTTAGCACAGTGCCTGGAACATAGTAGGCACTGGATAAATACTTATTCCCTTCCCTTCCCTTCCCAGTAAAGTTGAAGTACCTTTATTTTTCTATCAAAAGGAAATTTGCCAGAGGCATTGACCCCTAGTTCCAGGAACAGTGGAGGAGGGGGGGGGACAATTTGTTTTTGTGCCTCATATATGCCTGATTCTCATGGATACTTGGTGGAGATTTCATTCTCATCCTTATTCCATGAACTTGTCCTTGGTCACTTACATTTCTGGCTATTCCTCTCATCCTTTCTCCACTTGTCTACCCAGCTCATGCCAGGGATCTATTTCTGCTCCGAGTCTTGTGCTGCCACCCTAGTTCCTTCACATTTTTTGGAACTTACATAGGCTCATCAATTTAGAACTGGAGGCCATGCGTTCCCTTTCCCTCCCTGCCCCATTCTACAGATGAGAAAACTGAGACTCATAGAGATAAAGAGATTTGCCAAATGTCCCATGGGGAGTAAATGGCAGAGACTAGATTCAAACCTTGCTACTCTAACTCCAGACCCAGGATCCTTTCCAACAATAGACAGTCTTCAGCTTCTCTTTTTGGTCCTAAGCCCTAGGCTGCTGCTATTGGCTATCTAATACTTTAGCATCCACTGCCCAGGAGTTGCAACACATGTTTGTTAACAAATATTTCCATCAAAAATGGTTATAAACAGAAAAAAATATCAATGTTTAAAGGAATATTAAACTTCAGTTATCTCCTAATTTCCCATTTTTGCTCATTGTCAAAGTAATACCTGAGGCAACAGTTTTTATCTGTCAAGCCGAGTTGCTGCCTGGAGAGGCAGTAGGGAGGGGAGTTGAAGGAGCACCGGTACAAATTGAGTGCTGGACTTGGAATCAGACAGATCTGCATTCAAATCTCACTTTTTACCCTGGGCAAGTCATTTAAGCCTTACTTACCTCATATTTATGGAATCAATAAGGCCTGTGGTTCCCGACCTCATAGGGTAGTTGTGAGAAGCAAAGCACTTGTATGTAATATGATAGGATGTTAAAGCTGGAAACACATCAGTTTATTGTCTATTGTCACTTTATAAGTTCCATTTTGTAAGCCTCCTGGGCATGAAGGTATTTCTTCCTTTCTAGATATTTCTCCTGCAATTACGTATGTTGCTATGTGGTTAATAGTATTATATTGGTGATGGGCTGGGGGATGGGTGGGTTCCAAATAACTTGGGTTTCCATAAGCATGTTTAACTTAGAGGTAAATCTCTTCCTTCCTTCCTTCCTTCCTTCCTTCCTTCCTTCCTTCCTTCCTTCCTTCCTTCCTTCCTTCCTTCCTTTCTTTCTTTCTTCCTTCCTCCCTCCCTCCCTCCCTTCCCTTCCTTCCTTTCTTAGGTGTCCTTTTAAAAAAAAGTATATTAAAATTTCTTTCCATTAATTATACTTTTTACCCATAATAAAATTATAGAACAATTATGGATAAATTTACTCAAAATAGTTTAGAAGTTTTAAAATAGATTTAAAGAAATTCTAATTCAATGGTACAATTAAAAATCATTCTCATTACAAGTGGTTCTTATATATGTCCATAGAAAACTGCCTTTCTTTCAGCTACTATTGCCACTGGGAGTTTCCAATCTCTTTTCCCTGTATACCACTAACCTGATTGCACTATTGGAATTGGCCCTCTCAGGTCACAGAATTCCTCCTACCCCACCCAGATTCTACTTATCTCATCCAATTCACCCTATTCCTCCTAATTTTCCCATGAGTACTTCAGGAAATAGTCCATCTAATATCCTTCATCCCCCACTTTAGCCACTAGAGCCTCCATCCTATTATAATCCTTACCCCATTAGTGCCTATCTAAGGAATTAAATATAAGCCTCTGAAGTCTATTCCTCTCATTTTTAAAAATTGTCTACTGGAGCACTTATCTCAATTCTTTACTCATCCCAAGATTCATCATTGTCATTTTATACCTTTATGCCCTTATACCTTTACTGTCAGAGACACTGATTGTAAGGGCCAAAATTTGATATAAGGAGCGTTATTTGGGTGACTCGTCTTAATATTGGGGTCCCAAAAATATGAAGGACCTTTTAGGTTCACCCTCCCCTTTAAACTGCCCTTTTTAGATATTTCTCCCAGGCCAATAAGAAAGGAGCCTTTAAGCTTTAGTTCACAAAAGGATCAGATTTTATTACTGGGGAATTAATTAAACAACAAAGGTGAAACTAATAAAAAATCAAAGACAAGGAAATAGGAAAATAGAAATACAGATAAATTCTCTTAACTCTAAACTTAACCTATGCAATACCCAGACCATTTCCAATTAAGCTAGTTCAAAGGAATTTAGAGTTTTCCGTAATTAACTCACCAACCCCGGACAGTCTACAGTTGCTTGCACCACGCCGAGACAGAGTGAACTCTCGTGTTCTTATTGGCCTGGGAGAAATATCTCAAAAGGGCAGTTCAGAGGGAAGGGTGAAGCTAAAAGGTCCCTCATATTTCCGGGACCCCAGTGTTAAGGCGAGTCACCCAAATAATGCTCTGTATATCAAATTTTGGCCCTCACACTGATATTGAGTCATTGGTCCCACCCAAACACAGCCTCTCCCTGCTTTCCTGAGGCCCCTGTTAATAAGGATTAAGGGATGCACAGTGGTTAAAGCACTGGCTTTGGATTCAGGAGGAACTGAGTTCAAATCTGGCCTCAGACACTTGACACTTACCAACTGTGTGACCCTGGGCAAGTCACTTAACCCTCGTTGCTCCGCAAAAATAAATAAATAAATAAATTAATTAATTAATTAATCTATGATTAAGGGCTAGGGGAGAATGGAACTCCTTATCTCTTTGGGGACTATTGTTAGTAGAGATATGTTCCTGGCACCCCAAGTTATGGTAGAATTCTGAATATAATTTCCCATAAACACATTTTTATATAAATGGTCACTGTTTCTATATTAAGGACAGCTAAATGGAGCAGTGGATAGAGCACTAGCCTTGGAATCAGGCAATGGGATTATCTTTATGCATTCAAACATGACCTCAGAGGCTTACTAGCTTTGTGACCCTGGGTAAGTCACTTAATCCTGTTTGTCTCAGTTTCCTCACCTGTAAAACGAACTAGAGAAGGAAATGACAAAGATATCTTTGTCAAGAAAATCTCAAATGGGGTCATGAAGAGTTGGATATGACTGAAATGACTAAACAATAATAATGACAAAAATTTCTATATTAATATTGAAACACTTACATTATGGGTTAAATTGACTTTTTTTTTTCAACTACCTTGGCAACCTTATTACCAGAGCTAAGCTTCAAACACTCTTGGAATACAACTCATTTGTAAATTGGAGTCTGCCAGTATTCTTAGACAGTCGTGAATCATAATCCTTTCCTCAATACAGTCATAACAGCAGAAGCTTTAGCTCCTCCTCTCAACTCCTCTCATCTCCTCTCACCTACTTACCTTGGTTCCCAAAGCCCTTGGGCTTATACAAATCTTTAAATTGTTTAGTATTAGAGCCTCCCAGCAACCTTTGTGCAGCTACAAGTTTTAAACTGTATTAGAAAGAGAGCCTTACCTTTGCCATGGGCTCCCTCACCTCACCATTTGTGATTAGCTTTCTTAACTATCCAGTCCCTCAGCCTCTTTGGAGAATTAACTACCATCAATTTAAAAAAGAATAAAAATTAAATAAAAGAAGAATAAACTACCTTTTTTACAGCACATTTCTTAGTCCAAATCAGAAAAATCAGATTATGATCAGGTATATCTCATGTTTACTCATGAGATATTTGTGTATCTTTTTTTTCCCCCTGATCAAAAGGGGGTAATTTTCCTCTCTCTACAGAGAGAACCTCCCCCACTCCCACCAGAGGGAGCTTATTGTTAGATGCTTGGCAATAGATCTTAAACACAAGGATAATATTTGTATTTTGAAAGACTTTGTGGCTCCCCTGTAGCTTTTGAAAACCTGGCCTCTGATAGAGATTGGACTCTTTTAAAAAGGCCATTCCACCTTTCCAGAATTTACCTTTTAAAAACACATTTAATCATCCACTGGACAAACATTTGTTAGAATGCGGAAGGCAGTGTGCTAAACACCATGGATGAAAAGACAAGCATAAAAGTATTGCCTGCCTTCTAGGAGTTTACATTCTATTGGGAAATATAACATGAATAAATTTAAGTAAATGGGAGGTAATTTGAGAAGGGGGAGAGTGCTTACAACCTGGGGTGTTTGGAAGAACTAGAAAAAATAAGGAAGGGGCAAGGGTGAACAGAGCAGATGCTGAAAATTGAGCTATTAAGTAATTTCTTCAGAATCAATTTTCATTCATTTGGCAACTATTTTATTTTTGCTATCGATCTCATACTGCTAATTGTCACAGAAGTCTCTTTCATGGTACTGTTAACCATGTGATGCTATATAATTTTGAATCATCAGCAAGATTTTAGTGAGCTCCTACTATGTGTGAAGCACTGGATGAGGATGTCAGTGATGATAGCTGTTGTTTATAACAGGCCTTCTGGCCATCAAAACATTCTACACATATGTAGAGAATTTAATTTAATTCAATTTTCCATGCAATTATGAAGTGGGAAGACTATGGTGAGAGCTAAGGATACAAATTTCAAAATCAAACAGTCCTTGTTCCAGTTACATTCTTTGGTATAAATGACAGCAGACTGAGGAAATAAAAACTCAGAGTTGTTAAGTGATTTCCCTATGGCTATAAAGTTAGTGGGTTCTGGAAGCAGGATTCATGGGATATAATAATGTTAAAAGAATTAAAATGATAAGAAGCCCAATGGCCAATGGGTTGATTTGTACCTGACATCATCTTAGTTTTAAGTAATCAAAATTATATTTATCTCCTTTGATCCTCTCTCTTCTGTTTTTATCATAAACAGTCACTATTTCTCCTTTTTTTCTCTAATTTTAAGTGTGACATTTTACATATAATTTATGTATGCATTTGAAGTTTATCTTGATACATGGTGTGAAGTGTGGGTCTAAACCTAGTTTCTGCCAGACTGCTTTCCAGTTTTTGCAGCTTTTTTTTTTTTTTCTGAAAAAAAGAGTTCTTATCTAAGTTGGAGTCTTTGGGTATGTCATAACAACAATAGCAATAATAGTTAGCATTTATATAACATCTCCTGCGTGTCAAGTACTTTACAAATATTATCCCATTTGATCTTCACAATATCCCTAGAAGGTAGTAGACATTTGTGGAAACCAAGATAAACAGGTTGTGATTTATTCAAGATCACATAGCTAATAAATGTTAGACTACTTTTGAACTCAAGTCTTCTTGACTCAAGGCCCAGTGCTCTACCTACTACACCACCTAGCAATTTCTAGGTACTAATTTAACTCCTTAGTTTACTAGTTTCTTTTGCATATAATCTCTTCTACTTCTTGACCTCTATGTTTATAATGAGTGCCAAATCATTTTGATTATTAATTCTCTGTAGTACAGTTTGAACTGATGGTTCTTCCTTCCCACTTATTTCATTATTTCCCTTGAGATTCTTGATCTTTTTTCTTCTTCCAGATAACTTTTGATATTTTTTCTAGTTCTATAAAGTAATTCTTTGGTATTTTTATTGCTATACCTCAGAATAAATAAATTAGTCTTAAAGTAAATAAATTTATGTAGTATTGTCACTTATTACAATTGTTTGACCTACCTATGAGTGATTAATGTTTCTTCAATTATTTAGATCACCAATCTTATTAATGTAAACAATACTCTATATTCATATTGATAGATAAACTCCTGTATTTCATAAATTCTGTAGTTTTTTTAATGTGTAATTTCTTTTTCTATGTCTTTCTGTTAGATTTTGTTGGAATTATATAGAAATGTTAAAGATATCTTATAACTTAGCTAAAGTTATTCATTGTTTCAGTTATCTTTTTAACTGAATCTAGGATTTTGTATGTAGTGTTATATCATCTTCCAAGAAGAATAATTTTGTTTCTTCTTTGCCTAAAATTATTTTCTCAATTTCTTTTTCTTGTCTAATTGTTATAGCTGTACTTCTAGCAATATATTGAATAGTAATGGTGATAATGGGCTTCCCAGTTTTACTACTGATCTTTATGGGGAAAAAAATTCTAGAAATGGAATACTGGCTCTTGACTTTAGACGGATACTACTTACTATATTAAAAATAGGTTTATTTAGTAGTAGTAGTAGAAGTAACAATAATAATGTACTACTTCTAAAGCACTTAATATGTGCCAGGCACTGGGTTAAGCACTTTACAAATATTTTCTCATTTGATCCTCACAACAACCTGGAGATGTAAGTGCTATTAGTATTCCCATTGCACAGTTGAGAAAACTGAGATGAATTATGTTAAGTGATTTGCCCAGAATCTCATAGCTAGCAAGGGTCTAAGTCAAGATTTAAACTCAGATGTTTTTGGCTCTGTGCCCACCAAGCTTAACTGCCCCTTGTATTTTCTGCTGATTTTTTTAAACATAAATGGTTATATGCGGACATAGGCATATTGCCAATATGAAGCATTTCAGCATCATTTGTAGAATTCTGTACTTGGAATTAGAAACATTAATTTTAAATCCAGCTTCTGACACTTACTAATGGTAATTACAAGTTTGTTGCTTAACCTCTCTGAGCCTTACCTTATTTTTCTGTAAAGTGTAGGGGTTAGACAGGACTTCTTAAATATTTTCCACTTATGACCCCTTTTCACCTGAGAAATTTTTACACAACCCCAGCTATATAGACATTATTATCGTTTGCCCTTCATTCTCAAAGAGAACCGTGACATTGGACTTAGGTCATGACTTTCACTCAAGTGGATTTAAGTGAGGAAAGGCCGAGCATGGTCACCAACCTCATTCTCTCCTCCAGAGCCATATGGGTCCATTAGCAAGATATACATAAGGAAGACTGGAGATAGCCTTGGATGTTTAAGGCAATCGGGGTTAAGTGACTTTCCCAGGGTCAAACTGCTCATAAGTGATTGAGGTGAGATTTGAACTCAGGTCCTCCTGATTCCAAGGCCAGTGCTTTATCCTGTGGTATATAACATAGGTATATATATATATTTGGCAACAGTAAAAGGTTTATATATATATATATAAACCTTTTACTGTTGCCAAATTTTTCATGACCCCACATTCAGTTAGATGACACCATTGTGATAAAATAATGGGATTTGGCAGATGCCCAGGGGGCCTCACCTGAAGATTGATTTAGAATTGTTTGAATTGGGTGAGACTGAGAAACTGAATGAGTACCTACTTAAGAATGATTAAATCCAGACCACGCCTTGCTGGTCCTGAGTGGGGTGTTGTTCTCAGAGGCTGTGTACTACTGATGTCAGCAGGAGATGACCCTCAACCAATCAGCTTGAAGGACCTCCCCTTTTGGGGAGGGAGACAGGAAGTAGGAAGGTGAGGCTTGCTTGCTGAATCAGCCTCTTTTTGGTCTGGAACTGGCTTGGTGGTGGCAGACGGAGAACAGAAGGGCCCCCCTTTCCATCTAGGACTTTGACATGTTGAGGGACTTCACATGGACTGCTAGGAAAAGCAAGAATTTCTCTCTGTCTATACTGACGCTCTCATCACTAACTTCTAATCCACTCCAATAAATCCTTAAAAGCCTAAACTCTTGCTGAATTTATCAGTGATTTTAGCCAGCTTCGCCCCCAAAACTGGGGGAGCAGGTTAGGACCCACATATAGATTTTAAACACTGCACCATATTGGATTGAGACCCACAGTTTAAGACACTAGGCACTAGATGATCTGTAACAATCCTTCTAATTAAGAATGAACATACAAAACATCTATCAAAGATATAAGTATATATTTATGTGTATTTACATACATGCAGAGGTGTGTGTGTGTGTGTGTGTGTGTGTGTGTGTGTGTGTGTGTGTGTGTATCTGGAAAGGGAGATGGACTGGTCATATACCCATAAGACATTAAAAGAAATAGAGGAGGGGCAGCTAGGTGGCGCAGTGGAAAAAGCACTGGCCTTGGATTCAGGAGGACCTGAGTTCAAATCCAGCCTCAGACACTTGACAGTTACTAGCTGTGTGACCCTGGGCAAGTAACTTAATCCTCATTGCCCTCCAGAAAAAAAAAAAGAAAAAAAAAAAAGAAACAGAGGAGGGTTTCCCATGCATTGCATGGATCCTCCATGGAGGATTTCTTGAACTATTTGCATGAGAATTAAACAGGATGGTGCTCGCTTCAGCAGCACATATACTAAAATTGGAATGATACAGAGAAGATTAGCATGGCCCCTGCACAAGGATGACATGCAAATTCGTGGAGAATTAAACAGGATAAGAAGGCACAGAGGGAGGCAAAATGGTCTCAGGAAAGATTTTAGGATTTGGATTGGAGTCAGAAGGCTTGTATTCAAGTTCTACTTTTGCTGTTACTTTTTGGCTTTGGGAATGATTTAACCTTGAAAGTCACTTTATCTCTACATGTAGACTAGATCACCTCTGAGGTCCCTTTGAGTTATAGCACCATAATCTGAGGATTCACTATGTAACAAAATAAGGAGCTAATTATTCAGTGAATCTGGAATCCATAGCCTTGATAGATGTTGATTCAAGAAATGCAAAACCTCAAATACATGATTTCTTTCATGAGGTGTAATTTGTTATGATTGGGAAGCTAAAGGGACAGAATTCCAGGCCTAGAGTCCAGAAGACTCATATTCCTGAGTTCAACTCTGTCCTTAGACATTTACTGGCTGTGTGACCCTGGGTAAGTCATTTAATCCTGTTAGTCTCAGTTTCCTAATTTGTGAAATGAGCTGGAGAAGGAAATGGGAAGCCACTTTAGTATCTTCGCCAAGAAACCCCCAAATGGGCTTGTAGAGTCAGACACAACTGAAACAGCTGAACAACAACAACAACAACAACAATTTATTACAGCAAATATTATACCAGCCATGGGAAGAAAGGCCTTGGGTCTCACATCAACTACATAAGATTATCCAATGCATTGGAAATAGTGGCTTGGCAGTAAGGTCATATACTTTGGACAAAGCTCTACACTGGAAGTGGGAAGACCTGAATTCAAATCTATCCTCAGATACTTACTAGTTGTGAGATCCTGGGCAAGTCACAACCTCTAAGTACATCATTTGTAAAATGGGCATAACAATACCGTCTGCCTTCCAGGGTTGTTATGAAGCTCAAATAAGATAATATCAGTAAAGCTCTTTGTAAATCTTAAAACACTATGTAAATGCCATATTATGGTTTTTATTATCATTGTTGTCATTGTTATTTCAGGTAATGATCACTATGTGATTTAAATGCCAATATTTGCAAATTTCCTTGTATTTTTCATTACCTTTCATTAAAGATCTAGAAAATATTTGGTCAATATAAATTTCATTAGCCCTTCTTAATTTAGCCAATAACACAGTGAAGAAGATGATGACACAGGAAATTGAATATCTGTGCCAAGACCATATTTCCATTTTACCAAATTCTTACTTGCCCCAAATCAGACTTCATTCAGGTCCTTATCCTCCTGATCCAAGCATATTTTTACATCTAGTTTATCCTCAGGCATAATCACGGCTGTCAGAAGACTAAGTCCCCCAATATGGTTTGCCATAATTGAATCTTCCTTGGGAAAAGGATATTGGAAAAGTTAAAGCTTTTAAAGAGTTCTATGTTGCATTTATAGGAGATCTTTTTCAAGATGATTTTCTCCAGAGACCCTTAGTCTTCATCTCTAATACCTTAGTTTGCCTGCTTAAGGTAAGTGGGAAGTAGCAATTATGATCCCCATCTCATAAATGGCAGAGCAAAGGAAATGAATTCAATTCAACCAGAATTTATTAAGCACCTATTTTGTTCCAGGCCCTGTGCAATTTTTTTTCTGGATTGAGAGGGAGAAATTACAGTCTCTCTCCCTAAGGAATGTACATTCCACTTGGGGTAGGGTAGAGCGGTTTAGCTTTTGCTAAGGTAAATAAATGCAAGGGATTATACATAATGATTAAGGATGGAATGGATGGGAGGGAAGAGGAGCACCATCATTGGGTGGTTTATGAACAAGTCTTATGTACAACATGGCACTAGACTTCAGCCTTGAGGAGAACTAAGTATTCTGATACATGACAATAAGGAGAGAGAAGGAGGGAGGGAGAGAGATTGAGGGAGGGGGAAGAAGGAATGAAAGAAAGGGGGGGGAGTTTTGTAGGCCCCCATGCAAGGACAGACAAAGACACAAGAGCAGGAGATAGAGTGCTGTATATGCAGAAAAGCAAGTAGACTAATTTGTCGAAAGCATACAGCATTTGAAGGAGATGACTGAGTTATGAAATGCTTTAAATGTCAAAACAAAGAGTTTCTATTTTATCATAGAGAAGCAGGGAGCCACTGAAATTTTTTGATCAAGAGAATGGTCTGGTCAGAAATTTGCTTGAAGACTATTTATGGCATAGTCACAGGGGGATGATGTGGAGACGGAAAGATCAATGCACTCATTCAGATCAAAGATGATGAAGGCCTGAACCTGAGTAGCAGGCATAAGAAGAGAGAGAAGAGGACACATGTGAGGGATGTTGCAATGATAGGACCAATTGCCTTCATGATTATCAAGAAGCATTTGGTCCATCATCTGCAGAAGGATCCGGAAACAGGTTTCATACAAACTCGGCTCCATGAATGTGAAAGCCTTACTTTAATTCATCATCTAAACTCATTGGGGTTTTTCTCTCTTTTCATTTCTCTGGGGTTTTCACTCCATTAGCCATTCTTACTCTATGCCAGAGAAGTCAAATGAGCAGCCACATGTGGTCCACAACACTCTGGAGTGCTTGCCCAACCAGATTAAAATGTAATTAGGGGGGGCAGCTAGGTGGTGCAGTGGATAGAGCACTGGCCCTGGAGTCAGGAGTACCTGAGTTCAAATCCGGCCTCAGACACTTAACACTTACTAGCTGTGTGACCCTGGGCAAGTCACTTAACCCCAATTGCCTCACTAAAAAAAAATGTAATTAGGGAACATTTAAGAAAATAAATAATAAAACATAAGTAATTGTAATATGTGACTTTCTAAGTCAATGTGCAGTCAGCAAGAATCCTGATGTACAGACTAGTAGCCCCCATTCCTATTTGAGTTGATATCACTTTTTTATGCTACTTAGTCCAAAGAATATTCTCCTTGGAAGGAAAACAAGCAGAATAAAGCCAAATAGTTCTACTTGTCTTTTAAATCTATCATCCAATCTACGATATGTACCAGTTCTATCCCTTCCTTGTCTTTCTCCCAATCTATCTTAAATAATAATAATAATAATATGAGGAGGAGGAGAAAGAAGGAAATGGAAAAAGGGAAGGAAGAGGAGAAGGAAAAGGAGGAGGAGAAGGAGAAGAAACAAACAAACAAAAAAAAACCCCTTGTTCATCACTGTTTTGGGCATTCATTCATTGCCAGCCTCAACTCCTGAACAATTGATGTGTTTTTACATCATTCTTTCAAGAACATACCATTTTTATGTATTATCTTCCATTGCCTTCTTTCCTTTCATCTTCTCTGTATTCTTTCAACAAATATCAGTTTGGGGATGTCTTGAGCACCTACTTTAGACTCTTTAGATAATTCCTATTCTTCCTCATCAGATTTCTTTTCACCTGTATCTTCACAATTTTATTCTTGATGTCTTCCCCTCCCATCCCTCTCAGACCAATTCTTCACCTGTAGGACTTAAACCCTGATATGTTATATATTGTTCATCTTAGGATATTTCTGCTCTAGCTTTGAAGACCCATGGCAAAATCACATACCTCTTAATCTTAAAATTAAATAGGTAGAAAGATGGTGAAAATAGAAGATTAGAGGTAGAAAAACATATGCTAATAATAGGTCTATGGATAATAGTATTCCTGAATGTTTTGTTTGTTTGCTTTTGCTTTTGTTTGCTTGCCATAGTCATGTCCTGTCTTCCAAACATTGTTCTTGCGATCTCATATGCCATTTGTTTACACAGTGAAAATGTGAGTCTGAAACTTCTGAGTAGCTCAGTTTCTGAAATTCCATCCTGGTGGCAATCCTCAGAGACTCATTCTCTCTCCTGATGCTCTGCTAATAAGAGGACATTGGGGATAATGGTTTCTGGCACAGTTGCTCCAAGAAATGCTCACAAATTTTGTTTCAGAGGGAGCATTGATTTCATCTGTCAGTTATTTTACCTGTCAGTTTTCCTGTAATTGATCAAATTGTCGAAACTCCAAACCTTTAAAAAAAAAGGCAAAGAGTAAGTAGAATTTGTATTTATTAAAAGGGCAACATCTCAGAAATGAAATGACAATTTGGTTGAAATGAATTGTCTTATAACTTCATTTTTTAACATTAAATCCATAATTGAGGGGCATTATATACTGTTTATCACGGCAATGAAAATGCAGTCAAAATGAACTTCTCTAGGCTGTTAAACAGCCTCTTATTAGCATTGAAACTATACTCAGAGCCCATTATCTTGGACTATATTTTTTGGTATAAGGGAATTGCCATCAAAGTGTACTTAATCTGAACAGAATGCGATTATAATTGGAGCCCCAGTGAATGAGGATTTAAAAATGATTCTGTATTGGTGTAGTGTGACGGTATGTTATCACAGCATTAAAAGTAGATGATAGTGGCATGAGAAGGGCTTGTTAGGTCTTATTATCATTTAGTGTTCAATGAAGTTTGTGCTTCTTTATCCATAATTATTCAGGATAGGAAAAGATTGTAAATATTTATTTATTAGGGCTTGTCTCCAATGAGCATTAAGAGCTATCAAAATTGCTCAGTTAATCTGTCCTAGCCTGAACTTGTTTCAACATCATCCAGATGTTGAGATCTTCAGCACAGGTGTAGGGAGGGGGTGAGGTTATTTTTTTTTTTGGTAGATTATTCCAAAGAGAATGTGTTGGGGGCAGGGCTGGGGTTCTCTAATGGAGGAAAATCTGGTGGTTTCTTAGGACAGATTTGAGTTATAAGTAGGAATTCCAGCAGATGGTGTAAATTCAGTTAAGGTGCCAGGATATTGGCACAGGTAGACCTTGGGGGAGATACTCTGATTACAGATACAGTCTCGCAATACTGGGAGAAGGGATGGGCTGTCTCTTCTCCTAATCTCTGTTAGCTCTGACCCTGCTCTCCTGACTTTTTATGTCTTAACTGATGTATGTAATGTATTTTAAGAAACCTTTAGATATTATATAAATGTCAGTTGTCTATGGACATCATCTTTGTCAGAATCATCACCACCACCATCATCATCAATCATTCTTAATTTTATCATTTCCTCTCCCTTCGTTCCTGGTAATACTTGGCTCCCACTTTCCCTCACATAATCCCCTTTCCACAGCTATCTTTCTCTGACTGAAAATTCAATCCTCCAAGAAACCTTTCTTGAACACCCCCCAATAAAGACTTGAAGCATCTTTTCATTTTAGCCAAGTGTTCATAGTAATTATAGGTACAAGCAAAATAATGTGTCTGAATTTATAGTGCAATTCACAGCATCATAAGATTGAGAGGGAGAAGCGACCTTAGAGGTCACTTAGTGTATCCCTCTCTTCTTATACTTGAGAAAACTAGGCCTAGAGAAGGAGAGATTTATTTAAGCTCATCTAGGTTACATGTTGTTTTTCCCTAGGAACTGCCAACTAAAATATCTGGAAGAAGACAAGAAGAGAGGAGAAGGGAGGAGAAGAGAAAAGAGGAGAAGAAAAGTGGAGAGGAGAGGGAATGAGAGAAAAAAAGATATGGGAGGGGAGGAGAAGAGAGGTAAGGAGAAGAAAGGATTTATAATACAGTAGAAGATGTGGAAATGAAGAGGAAGATGGGGGAAGAGAAGAGAAGAGAAGAGAAGAGAAGAGAAGAGAAGAGAAGAGAAGAGAAGAGAAGAGAAGAGAAGAGAAGAGAAGAGAAGAGAAGAGAAGAGAAGAGAAGAGAAGAAGAGGAGAGGAGAGGAGAGGAGAGGAGAGGAGAGGAGAGGAGAGGAGAGGAGAGGAGAGGAGAGCAGCCTGAAAAAAAGAGGAGAGGTGAAGAAAAGATGGAAAAAAATAGGGAGAAAGTGAGAGGAAATGAGGCATTGCAGTAGGATCACTGGATAATAGACCTAGAAGGGATCTTGGAGAAAAGTATCAATTTAGATCCAACCTTTAACCTATGTGTGCTGTTCTTTGGGCTCTCAGTTAGTGATGGAAAACTGGATGGGATGGACCATGCAATGGGTTTGGTACAGCAATTCCCCTTTAAAAATGTAGATGAAAGGGGCAGCTAGGTGGCACAGTCGATAGAGCACCAGCCCTGGAGTCAGGAGTACCTGAGTTCAAATCTGTCCTCAGACACTTAACACTTACTAGCTGTGTGACCCTGGGCAAGTCACTTAACCCCAATTGCCTCACCAAATAAAAAACGTAGATGAAAGAGGTGTGCTGTTTAAAATCTAATGTGTGGTTGCCTTAAATTGGAAGCTTATAGTACCAGTCTTTGGGCATTAAGCATTTATTAAAGTACATGAGAAGTTAGCAGAAGAGAGAGGAAGAACATGTGGAGTTCAGAAAGAAAAAGCCTAGCTACCCTGGCCCTGCAGCCGCCCCTACTGAGACCTCCAATGAAAAGAAGGATCCCCCATTCTCCTAAAGCAGAAGCTCCCTGCGGGACTGCAAGAGGAGCGGTCCCCACATACAGCTCCAAGCTAATTGGCTCGTAGCATTGATTGACATGACTTACAGGCAGGTCTATGAATAGTTGTAACTTCCAGACACTAGTCACATGCTTTCTCCTCAGGTTGACGCTGTCCTTGTTCTCACAATGTCTTTCTCAGCAGGGGGGTGGCACCCTGATTCTCACAGAGGATTATGTTGTAAATGCCTCTGAGGGAATTCTGAGGGTCCCCAGAACTCTTCATACCAAAGCCCTTTGTGCTTCATAGGTGGAGTGCTCACATGTATGCACATGTGTGTTTGTATGTGCATGTTTTTTGCATGTAAAGACATGCTCCTTGGATCATAGGTTTATATCTGGGAGCTATCTTGGAGATTATCTAGTCCAATTTCTTTGTTTTAGTGAGAGACAATTGAGGCCCAGAGAGGAGAAGTCACTCATCCAAGATCCCCCAGTAGTTGAGTACAGATCCAAATTCAGGGGTTCAGACTAAACCTAGTGGTTTTCCTACTCCACTGACTTTTGATTTGAAAAGCCAAGGACACATCCTCTGATTATCCATTGTTCTTGTTTTTTGGAGTTTTTTTGGTGGGACTATGCGGGGTTAAGTGACTTGCCCAGGGTCACACAGCCAGTAAGTGTCAAGTGTCTGAGGCCGGATTTGAACTCAGGTACTCCTGAATCCAGGGCCGGTGCTCCATCCACTGCGGCACCTAGCTGCCCCCTTCTCCGTTGTTCTTAAAAGACTTTAATCTATGTTTACTCGAAGGGGCATCTTGAACCCCTGACCAATGCTGCCTTGGAACCCCACTTGTATTACAATTGGTCAGGTAACTAAAAGACTTTTTCCTTTAGTATAAGCCAAAATGCTCTAAAAATATACTAAAGGGGTCTTCAGTGCTTCTCCTCTGCCCTTCCTGTCCTAGAGGATTTACAAAGGGAGACTACAGAAGGATTGGTTCAACCAACAGACATTATCACTCTTCTCTTGTGACCCATTAGAGAGTCTGTCATACTCCTGCATTATGGAGATAGTAATTAAGAAGTAATAAGGCACAATTAATTTCTATTATTGTGGCTTTTCTTCAGCACTTCTAGTTGTGACTTGTGCTAGAGGGTGAATAAACACCCCGTGAATTAAATTAATTTGATTTTGCTACTTCTCAATATGTCAGTACTTCTCTTTGAAATCTGATGGAAGAGTTACCCGACTGGCAAGCTTCAGCTGAGACGCAGTGACATCTTCATCACTCAGAGCTGCACACGTAAGTAATCTAGGGCAGCAGCTTCCGTTCCCTTTCTTATACTTACATTTGCAATTTCTTTTTCTTTTTTTTTTCCCTTTTTGACATTTAACACCATTAGAACATACAGCAGGATCCAAGTACAGTTTCACTAGAGGTAAAATGCAAGTGATTTTTTTCCCTATCACAGTGTGCTGGGTAACCTTTAGATACACAGCTCGCATTGCAAACATTGACATAATGCAGGCAGCTCAGTGCAGTGCCTAAAAATAAATATAAGGAGTTCATATGCTAGGAAGAAGAGATATGCATTTAAATGGATAAACAGCTCCAAGGTTTGCAGATTCTTGGGCTCCTTTGATCCTCCTTGATCTCATGAATACGACCAATCTGAACATCTCAATGGATGTTTCACCCTAGATAACCATATGTGTGGCTCAGGGGAAAGAATTAGAGTTGATATCCCAGGACTTGGAGTCCAGTCCTGATTCTTCTAAGTAGTGACCATTTGATGAGAGAGAAGTTGCTTTCTCTTTTGGGAATTCACTAGAATGTAAGCTTCTCGAGGGCAAGGATTTGGTTTTTATTTTCGTTTTTGTCATTGCATCTCTTTCCTTGGACAATACCTTATACCTTCTCAGTTAGGAATGGAAGCTCCTTGAAGGGAGGCTCTTTCATAGTTTTGTTGTTTTGTATCTCTATCTAGCACTGGACATGTTTTTAAAGTACTCTATAAATGCTACTAGTAGTGTAAGTAATATTAGTATTGCATAAATCAATGTGTGTTGAATTGAATCAATAAATGTTTGGTGGACTGAATTGTTGGATTGGACTCAGTTTCTTCATCCTTAATATTTATGAAAGTCTTTACAGGTGTTATTTCATATGATCTTCAAAAGAACCCCGTAATTTGGATTCTAGTATTATCACCATTTTTCAGAGGGGGAAACTGAGGATAATAGGAGTTGCCCAAGGTCACATATTTGCTAGTAAGGGTCTGAAGCAAGATTTGAACTCAAGTCTTCTGTCCCCAGGACTATCACTCTATTCACCATGCTGAATGAAGTAGAGTTGGAGTAAATTATTTTGAGGTCTCTTCCAACCCTAAATCCATTTCCACTCTCTCTATGTCACCCCCTACACACACACACACACACACACACACACACACACATCTCTAAAATTTTTTCTTCCCTTCTTGCTCTTATGATCTTACTCTTTTGGAAACTGCCCCCAGGGAATGCCCATGTCCAACCTTATTGGATGCCCTAGACTTGAGTAGAAGCATGTCTAGCTAGGACCTGGATTATTCCCCTCATTAGGAGGTGCTCACAGAAAGTAGGCAAAGATGTTTTAATAGCTGCCATAGATACATTATTCTTTGCCTTGCCTTCTTTATCCAGAAGGATCAGTCTGTAAATTTCATATTCCTTAAAAATAATATTGAAAATAAGGGATTTTACAGGGGAAAGAATGTTGTATTTGGGTGAGAGACTCTAGCTTATATTCTCAGTTTTGCCATTCACTGGGTAACCTTGGGTAATGCACTGAATTTCCACAGGCCTCAGTTTCTCTCATTTTTAAAATGGGCAATTAGACAAGATACCAGTTAGGAGCCCTTCCAGCTTGAGATCTCTGATCTGATGATTCTCTTTCACCTCTGTTTCCCTGCTCTGTGAAATGGGAGATTGGACTATGGGCTCCTGCAGCTCTAGGTCAGCTCCCTAAATGGGTCAGAGTGGTGTGAGAAAAAAGGCAGGGCCACCCCCCACCGCTTCCCCCTTCCTCATTTGAGAAATGATCTTGGCTACTTCCATGAATTTCAGGCTGAACCTAAATAAAGAGCACACACTGATGAACTAACACAGGAAATATCATTTATAGAACTCAAATAAGGGTTGAAGACATTTTTTTTTTAAATTGAACTTGATTCACACATCCCGAGCCAGCCATGGTAAAGCCATCCAACAGCTCCCACCAGCCCACCGAGTTTGGGTTGGCTCCACCCACACCGATCATCCTCCCTTCACCCCTTCCAGCTACCCTCCGTTCCTTCAACTGCTCCCCAGTTTCCTAGGCTAAAAAAACCACAAGCATCTGCCTGCCTCAAATATGCTCAGAGTATGATTAATGACAGTGACTTTGGTCAAATCCAAACGTGAAAATAAATGAGAGGCAAAGTAGAATAAATCTGTTTTATAGCCTCTGCCTCCTGATTTCTCTTAGGCTCTGGGCAGGAGGGCAAATATTTATTTTCCATGGATCTCCTGATCCTATCCCATTACTTTCTTTACTATCTTTTTTTAGTTCTGACTCTATCATTAACTTGCTATGTGACCTTAAGCAAGTCACTTAACCCCTCCAGGACTCAGTTTTCTTATCTGCAAAATGATAGTTGGCCGAATCATCTCTAAGGTCTCTTTCCTGCTATAAAATATTATGATTTAATGATTTTATTTTGGTTCAGTGTGAATTGTATAGGAGAAGACTAGATAAACAAACAATTAGGAATTTTCTGACTGCTGGCTTTACCCATACTCTCCTGATCTCTCCTCCCTGCACCCTGTTTGTAGAAAACAGGTTTGCTCATGGAAATAAATTCCTTTAGTAAGTAGATCATATAAGGGAAGGCTTGGAAACCATACAGTATTGTGGAAGAAAAGAAGATGATGTATTATTATAAAAGGCAGCAAACTTTTAAAAATTCTACCCTTTCCCTTCTCTTCCTCTTCCCCAGTCTAGCATGCCTGACACATAGTAATAAATCAATCAATAGTAATTGTTAAGTACCAGGTAACGAGCCATGTGCTGGGGATACAAAGAAAGAGCAAAAACTGTCCTTGTCCTCAAGGATCTTACATTCTAATTGGGGGCACAACATATAAATAGGTAGCTCCATACAAGATACATACAGAGAGTAACTTTAGAGGGGAAGGATTAATGAATAAGGGCTTACTGGTGGGTGAATTGCTCATCCTCCCATCTTGGGAATTCTATGATTTGCTTTCTCTAGTACAGCACAAAGGACACTGGATTTGGAATCAGATGAACTGGGTTTGATTTTTACTTGCTCTGTGACCTTCAGTAACTTTCTACTTACAACCAGTGTGTCAGTGGTGAAGTTGTTTCTCCCCCGAGCTTCACTTTCCTCATCTCCTAAATGACCAGATTGGCAGAGTTGATCTTAAAGATTTCTTCCAGTTCTAAAGCCATGATTTCCTCAACAGAACTTTATAGGCTCATAGGATTTAGAGCTGACATAGATCATCCATTTCCTCATTTTTATAGTTGAGGAAACTAGAGGATCAGAGAAGAAGAGAGACCCAAGTTCTCTCAACCAGTAAGTAGTAAAATTCAGATGCAAGGAGTCTCCAGCTCCAAATTTAGAAAATCCCTGCTTGGATTATGCTGTCTCTAAGGCCTCCAGTCTTGCAGGAAGGCTGGTCTTCAGAAGCATCATTTAAAAAGATCTCTCCCCACCCACAATTTTGCTCTGGCAGAGTTTCTGGCCAACGGAAGCTCAGAAAGGGAGAGTCCTCCAGGTCATCCCCCCAAAAGATTTTGCTTTCTAGAGTACTTCCTGTTTCTCAGCCTGCTCCTGTTTAGGAATCCTGATCTATTGGTCATATTCCTTCTGTTCCTTTCTACAAGTCATTCTCAATCCACTTTTTTTGGGGGGGGGGGCAATGAGGGTTAAGTGACTTGCCCAGGGTCACAAAGCTAGTGTCAAGTGTCTGAGGCCAGATTTGAACTCAGGTCCTCCTGAATCCAGGGCCAGAGCTTTATCCACTGTGCCACCTAGCTCAATCCACTTTTGGAAAAGGGCAAGCATCAACTTGAAGAGCAGACTTTGCTATTGTTCAGTCATGTCCTACTCTTTGTGACCCCATTTTAGATTTTCTTCACAAAGATACTGCAGTGATTTGCCATTTACTTCTCATTTTTCAGATGAGGAAACTGAAGCAAAGAAGATGAAGTGACTTGCTCTGGGTCACACAGATGATGCCTGAGGCCAGATTTGAATTCAGGAAGATGAGTTTTCCTGAGTCCAGACCTGGTACTCTATCTACTGTACTACATAGCTGCATTAGCTACTTTAGCTACTTCCTATTGGGCAGTGGATAGAGGGATGGCCTTGGGATCAAAATAGACCCGAGTTCAAGTCTGGCCTCAGATTCTTTCTGTGTAATCTTTGCAACTCACTAAACCTCGTGGTCTCATTTTCATCATCTGTTCTATTGTTGTTGTTGTTCCCCTTTGTGAAGAGGACCAATGAAAACATGGGATGATGTCTTGACTTGTGTGTGAATCGGATTTAAGAGAGGTTGAGTTGCATAAAGTCATCAGCCTTACTGTCTCTTCCTGGGTCATCAAAGTCCAGTGGGAAAATGAAAGTCTGGGTGACTGGTGATGGCCAAGGATGCAGTGGATGATCTTGGAATCTTTGGTATCTGATCAAGCTCTAGCAGTCCACAGTATCTACTCCAGTCACCTTCATGGCCATTGGAACACATTGCTCTCATCTGCCCTTTCTGCCAAGGGGAGTCTTCAGGGTAGAGAGTTTGAGGTAGACATTCCCTTAACTCACTGATGGGCTTGAGACTGCTAGGTTATCCATCTTGGTTTAGCCCATACTGAGATGATTTATTGAGATGTGGCCACTGAGCACGCTACAGCTTCTTGGAGCCACAGGTATGAGTTGGATGAGAGGTGGACACCAAAGGTGGATGAGCAGCTGCATCTATAAAATGGAAATAACAGTGACACAGGGCAGCTAGGTGGTGCAGTGGTTAAAGCACTGGTCCTAGATTCAGGAATACCTGAGTTCAAATCCAGCCTCAGACACTTGACACTTACTAGCTGTGTGACCCTGGGCAAGTCACTTAACCCTCATTGCCCTGCAAAAAGAAAGAAAGAAAGAAAGAAAGAAAGAAAGAAAGAAAGAAAGAAAGAAAGAAAGAAAGAAAGAAAGAAAGAAAGAAAAAATCCAAATTAAAAGAAATAACAGTGACTCAGGGTTGTCATGAGGATCAACTGAGATAACACAGGTAAAGTGCTTTGCAAACCTAAAAGTGCTACATAAATGCTAACTATTATTATTCCCACCAGTGGAAAAAAATGCCCTAAGTCAGTATTGCCCCATATCCCACTTAGTTCCTAATCAGTGTCTATAAAGCTGTCATTGACTTGACTAAAGTTAAAAGGAATGAAATGCCTTCTTAGAACATGGAATCTAGGAAGGGATAAAACAAAACAGAAAAAAAAAACATTTAAATTAGACTATAACATCATACTCTGAAACATCCTGGGCTACATTGACATTTGTAAGGATCCCAGTTTTTATCTTTGATCTTAGGTTTTTGTAGTGTCTGAAGGGAACAGTTTTATGATGGTAAAAACAAATGAAATCAAACTATTCTCTTTCATTCTATCACTAACATTGAACTATTTATCCATTTGGTTTTCTGAAATAATTTTTTTTTACCTTTCATTTCATGTACGATTAACAACAGAATTTAACAGAATCCTTTTAAATAGCTTTATCCCATGTACTTTATGGGTTATTTCAGTAGGAAAAAAAGGCACTCTCCTTAGAGTCAGAAAACCTGAATTCAAAACCTGACTCTGCCACTTACTACCTCTCTGACCTTGGGGAAGTCACTTAAATTCCCTGGGCCTCACTTACTCTTTTGTAAAATAAACAGGTTGGACTCCAGGACCTAAGGGGTCCCTTCTAGCTCTAAATCTAAGATCCAATGAATACGGAACATAGAACATAGAATGTTAACCCTGGAAGGGATTTTAGAGGCCATCAAATTCAACCCCCTCTTTTTGTGGAGGAAGAAACTGTGCTCCGCCCATGCAGGGAAAATGACGTTCCCCAGGTGACAAGGGCAGTAATTGTCAGTACTGCATCTCAAACTTGGATGATTTAGGAATGATGGGATTCTTTGCTGATCAGAAACAAAATGCCAATAGGTCTTCAGTTGTTAAAAGAGAATTATCAAAGAGACACACAGAGAAAGACACCGAGAGAGACACAGAGACAGAGACACAGACAGAGACACAGACAGAGACAAAGACAGAGGGAATTGTTTTGGGACTTACTACTGGATTTTATTTTTGTTGTTCAGACCCAATAATTTATCTTCGGGAAACCTCTTTCATATGAACATGTCTGAAATTTATAGCCTTGGCCAATTGCACTAAGAGGTCAAGGTATTTGACAGTGGTACAAAGCTAGTGTGTTTCAGATGAGTATGTGAACTCAGGTCTTCCTGACTCCAGGGCTATCCCCCTTTCGATTATGGCACACCATGTCTCCACCTAATACTTAATCTTTTAAAATATACAAACTTGCAATTGAGACAGTGCATGTAGGAAGGAGTACAGGAAAGACATTCAGTTCAGGACAATTAAAGTTTACTTTCCTATTAATGTTGACCTTGTTAATATTATAGACCTAGGAGCCGAGAAGGCAAGATCCATTAAGAAAAATGTGATTCAGAATGAACTCAATCCTGTGAACACTAAAGTATCTAGCACCCTGAATTTTATAATTCTGAATTATAGAAGGGAAAAGCATAAAACATCTTCTAGGTCAAAGAGTAGGAACAATTAGTAACTTTTCATATATAATTCCAAATGTTTTTTGAGACTCATTGAACTAATTCATAGCTCAATCAGGAGTGAATTAGCATTAGCATGTTTGTCTTTCTAACCCACCCCCCCTCCAAAATGAATTTTCCCATCTTTTAACATCTTTGCTAGCTAGACATAGTGATACAGTGATATTTCAGAGTGGTTTTAATTTGCTTTTATCTGATTTAATACCAATGAAATCACAGGTCCAGTCCCTATCTGTCCTTATCCATATCTGATTATTAGTGGTTTGAAACATTTTCCCAGTTACTATTGTTTCATGTAGCTAATATAGTTTACATTTTTCCTTCACACACACACACAAGTTCATATACTTTGACTCTTGAAGGGATTTTTAAATTTTCAAAAGAAGCATAGCCTTTCATATTAATGCAAAGGGTAACAGGAAATGTGACTCATAACTGGAATATGACAATAAAAGAGTATAATATAATCAAAAGAAACAGATTAGATAAAAGGATCAGTAGACTTATTGAAAGTCAAGACGACATACTCATATGAAGAAAACCACAAACTGGAGAGGGATGGGAAATAGAGTGGACATACCAGTGGAAACAAAGAAGGGAGCATAATGAACAATGTCTAATTTGAAGGAAAACAGAAGTGATGTTTTGGTATGAGTACACTAAAGACCACTTGGCAAGAAGGAGGAAACGGATGATGAGTTTAAGACAAGGATAACATAAAGGGCAACATGGCATTGTAGGAAAAATCTTTGTTTAACAGACAGAAGACCAGATGGTGAATATGTGACCTTGGGTAAGTCACTTAAACTTTCAGTGCCAAAGGCAACTCTCTCAGACTGAGAGTTGCAAAGAGGACAATGTTCTGAATGGGCAGAGGAAGCTCCTTACCAGGAGTTCCCTATACAATTGAAAAGACAGGCTGGCTTTAAAATAAAAATGCATGATTTAGTAGTGAAGAAAATGCAGAACTATTCAGGCATTAAATTGGCTTAACGATAATTTCACTTTTCCAAAAAAAAAGTAAGCAATGAGAGTAACTGCTCACTTGGACTTGATTTGAACCAGGAAAGAAGAAAAAAAAAAACTGGGGAAGGAAGTGTCTGTGATAGCTTAATTTGGTATGGGAGGTGGGGGGAAAGGGGAAACAAAATACTACTTGATCTACACCCAGTATTTGGAGAGAGAAGATTTCCAAGAGTCAGGAAGAAAGCATGGTAGAGTTCCAGAGCTTGAAATTCTATGGGCAAATTGATCCAAGAAGAATGGGCTACCCTTAGGAATGAAATCCTAATTATATGGACACAAATCCAAGAGATATATAGAATAAGACTGATGTGGAATCACAGCTTATATATACATCAATCAACTTTTTTGATGTTAAAAAGACACATAAATGTTAGGTGACTGTGGTTGGATACATAGGAATGTGTAGGGGCTGCTAGGTGGCACAGTAGATAGAACACAGGTCCTGAAGTTTAGAGGATTTGAGTTCAAATCTCATCTTAGACACTTACTATCTATGTGACCCTGGGAAAGTCACTTAACCCCAATTGCTTTAAACATCCAGGATGATCTCCAGTTGTCCTGATATATATCTTACCACTGGACTCTGATGGCTCTGGAAGAAAGAGTGAGGCTGGTGACTTCACATGGCCCTCCCTCATTAAATCCAATTCGGCATAAGTTATGACATCACCCCAATGTCATGGTCCTCTTTGAGAGTGAAGGACAAACAACACCAACACAGGAATGGCATTATTCTTTCAGAGTTGCATCGGTAATATTAAAGCTTAAAACAAAACGTAACTATTTATTAATGGTAGGCATGTTCCTTAGGGGTTTTTTATCTTTTTCAAAGTTAGGAAGGAGGCAAGAGAAAAATCAAATAAGGGAAAGAGCTGCTATTTGATATATGTAGGGCGTTGACCTTGGAAAATGGAGATAAAACAAAACTACTCAACTTTTCTTTTTTTCTCCAGAAAGGCAACATTGTATTGTGGCAAGAATTTTAGATTGTTTGACCTGGAGTAATCATTTAAGGTCCCTGGGTTCCAATTTTCTCACCTGCAAAATCTCCATTGAAATATAGATCCCATGGGGGTAATTGCGAGGAAAGGCAGGTGTGAGGGAAGCCCTTTGGAAAACTTAAGGTGTTATACAAATGAGATTATTAGGATTTTCTTTGTTGAGGAAAGTGATCTTTAGACTGGGATATATACCAAAATTAAAAAGTTAAAATGAAATCAAAACCCACAGAGGAAATGGCATCAAGATATCTTGATTACAATCCAACCAAGCTAATCCAACAATTCCCTACTACATGCAAGGTACTGTGCTGGGGATGGTGTACTAAATGAAAAAGACAAGAATCTGCCCTCAAAGAGCACCCATTCTTCTGGGAGGATACAACATGTGAACAAATATATGTGTGTGTGTATATATATGTATATTCACACACATACATATACATACACACATATATGTATATACATATAGGTATACACACATATATTATACATATATTATCATGATCATTTAAAAAAATCTTTTTTTAATTTTATTTTTAATTTTTTTTAGTGAGACAATTGGGGTTAAGTGACTTGCCCAGGGTCACACAGCTAGTAAGTGTTAAGTGTCTGAGGCCGAATTTGAACTCAGGTCCTCCTGACTCCAGGGCCAGTGCTCTATCCACTGTGCCACCTAGCTGCCCCTAAAAAAATCTTAATAGCACTTTATTTTGTTTCCAGTTACATGTAAAGATAGTTTTCAACATTTGTTTTTACATTTTGAGTTCCAAAATTTTCTTCCTCTCTCCCTTCTCTCCCCCCCTCCCCAGGATAGAAAACAATCTGATATAGGTGATATATGTGCAATCACATTAAAAATATTTCTGCATTAATCTTGTTGTGAAAGAAGAATCAGAACAAAAGGGAAGAACCTCAAAAAAGAAAAAATCCACCAACAAAAAAAGTAGAAATAGTATAGTTCAATCTGCATTCAGATTCCACAGTTCTTTTTTCTGGGTGTGGAGAGCATTTTCCACCATGAGTCCTTTGGAACTGTCTTGGATCATTGTATTGGCAAGAAGAGCTAAGTCTATCACAGTTGATCATCACAAAATGTTGCTGTTACTGTGCACGATGTTCTCCTGGTTATACATAATCATGTAAAGAAAATGCTAGTGACCTAAGGGATAGAAAAAAGGCTACCTCTAGGAGATGATAGGGAATTTAATCTAGGAGGGATTTAGGGACTCTAAAGAAGAAAGTATGATAAGGAGGAAAGGCAATTAAAACCATTTAAGCTCTATTGAATATCACTTCAGCCTTGGAATTCACACTTTGGAAGTAACCTCTGCCCCTGGGCTCACTCCCATTGGAGTGTTCCTAGGGTATACAGAGGCAGAAGCTAGGTAGGTCTGTGGATAGAGCACTGGACCTGGAGTCAGGAAGACATGAGTTCAAATCCTGCCTCAGACATTTACTATGTGGGACCCTGGGCAAGTCATTTAACTTCTGTTTGACTTAATACACTGGAAAAGGAAATGGCAAACCATTTCAGTATCTTTGCCAAGAAAACCCTATTGATTCCGTTGGTGTGCTATGGTCCACAGAGTCAGGAAGAGTCAGATACCTCAGAACAACCAAACAACTTAGTGTGTACACCTCTGGACTTCTTTATCATTACCCCAGGCCAGATACATTCTCTTCCCACTACCTTTCAGATTCCTTTTATGTGTTGTCTTCTTCATTAGAAAGTAAACTCCTTGAGGTCAAGGATTGTCTTTCTTTTTGTTTATGTTAGCATTCCCATTGCTCCACAGGGTACCTAGTATTTAAATAAATGTTTGTTGATTGGTTATTTAACCTTGAATTGTTTAAACAAGTTATTGCTTTATTTTAAAGGGAAATTGGCAACAGAAAAGACTGATACCAATGATGATCATTTCAAGCAGCATTTTAATTACCATAATAAGGACATCAAAGGAGGCCTGAAAGTCCTTTATTAAGCAGAAATCTGACTTAATTGACAAAAAGAGGTGGCTGCCAAAGGATATGCTAATTTAGAATTTAAACCTACTGGATAAGAGTACAGGCCCTGGAGTCAGGAGTACCTGAGTTCAAATCCGGCCTCAGACACTTAACACTTACTAGCTGTTGATCCTGGGCAAGTCACTTAACCCCAATTGCCTCACTAAAAACAAAACAAACAAAACAAAAATCAAACAAACAAAAAAAGAATTTAAACCTATGAGAATCAACTGAGATAATATTTGTTTGTTTTTTTTTCTTTCAACAAACATTTATTTTATTTTCCATTTACATGTAAGGGTAGTTTTCAACATTCACTTTCATAAGATTTAGATTTCCAAATTTTTCTCCCTCCCTCCCTCCCTTTCCTCACTCCTCTACAAGATCGCAATCAGGTTATATATGTACAATCCACAAGTGTTCTTTTTATCAGTTCTTTCTATAGGGGTTCATAGTAAGCTTCCTCATTAGTTCCTTGGGATTGTCTTGGATCATTGCACTGCTGAGAGTAGTTAAGTCATTCACAATTACTCATTGAACAATACTGCTGTCAGTATGCACAATGTCCTCTCAGCTCTGCTCACTTCACTATACATTGATGTTCATTAGTCTTTCAAGGTTTTTCAGAGATCATCCTGTTTGTCATTTCCTGTAGCACAAGTCCATTCCACTATAATCATAAAACGCAGCTTTTTCCACCATTCCTCAATTGATGGACATTCCCTTGATCTGAGATAATATTTGTGAAGCACTTATACAGTGGCTGGTATGTAGTAGGTACTATATAAATGTTTATTCTCTTCTCCCTTCAAAAATCTGAGGAAGGTTGAAAGATAATTATGAGTAGTATCACTTCATAAAGTAGGGAAGAGTAATGAAATGCAAACTAATTTCATATACCATATTATATATCATATATCACAGAGTTTCTTAAACTTTCCACTGGTAACGCCTTTTTGCCTGAGAAAATTTTACACGACCTTGGTTATATAGGTATATATACCTATCCATAATCTGTTACTGTTGCCAAATTTTTCACAACCCCCACATTCAGTTAACCCATGGTTTAAGAAGCTTTGATATACATATTATATATACTATAAATATAAAGTTAAAAATATACCTATATGCAGAGTAGTTAAATGAAAGGATTTAGAGGTACAGTACTAGCAGTTGGGGGGATCTGGAGTTGTCATGATGAAGGTCAGGCTTGAACGCATTTTAATGGAAGAGAGGCACTCTACAAAGCAGAGCTAAGGAAAGCAGGGGTGCATTCCAGACATGAAAGATAGCTAATACAAAGGCACTGAGATGGGAGATGAAGTGCTATGTGTGAGGAAGACAGAAGGCCAGTATGTCTGGATCACAGATTACAGGAGGAGGAGGAGTAATTCCCCATGAAGTTGGAAAGATTGATTGATAACAGGTTGTGAAGCACTTTCAAAACTAAAACTAAATTCTTCAAGGAATCTGGAGAAAGGGAAGATATCACAGGTGTGGGGAAAATCTGAGCCTTTATTAAAACCAAAATGTTGGCCATGAGAAATCAGTAACTGTTGACCTTTATGCCTACTCTTTAATCTCTACAATATCCATATGAAAATTATCTAAACAAAAAAGGAAGTTATGCTTGATGAGAGCATTAGTAGGGAACAATCAAGCTTTCACAAATGATGAACAACGAAGGACTTCATCTTTACTTCTTCACAATGAACTAGAAGATTTAGAAACTGTAAGATTACATTGTGTCAATTACCAAAAACAAAACAAAAAAAAAAACACAACAGCAACAACAACAAAACAAAACAAAATAAAAAGCATTTGCACTGGTAAAAACAAATACTACCTTAGACTTTTTTCCTCCATAAAGTGGCTTCCATTTATCTGTATGTTAAGATCATTCAGGATTCCATGAAAGATGTAATAGCAGAAACATGAGATGAGATAAGAAATGTGAAGTGAAGTATAAAACAGAAATTTAAGCTTGCCTCAAATGCTTGCAACCATGTGGGAGGAGATCCAGTAGAGATTTGAGAAGGGACTCTCCATAGATAGTATAGCCCTTTAGGGGCCCCTGTTTGTGGATAACCTTATACAGATAAAATCAAGCCTCATAAAATTACAGGGGTTCTGAAGAGAGATGAGTAATCACTTGAAAGGCTTTAGTGTGTGCATCCACACAGAAAAGACCAAGTGAATGAGGAATGTCTCTTGTCCAGATTTCAACATGCATTTGAATGGAAACCTCATAGAGCATTCCAACAGAATTTATGTGTACAGACAATACAGATAGACAGTGAGCTGGGCCCAGAATTTAAAAGGAAGAGAATTGCCTGGATTGTCGTGGGGAGAGTCCTTGCAAGTTTACCTACTAAGATCTACACAAGAACTATGTAGATATAATTAGAAACCACTGTTTACAGAAATATAGTCCTAAATAATTGGGAAAACAAATGCTCATGGGTAGGATGTGTTAATAAAAATACAATACAGTCTAAATTATTTTCCTTATTCAGTTTCATGCCAATCAAAGTATCAAAGGATTACTTTATAGAAATAGAAAAATAATAAATTCTTATAGGGACAAAAAGCTCAAGAATATCAAAAGAACTAATGAAAAGAAATGAGAAGGAAGGGATCCTAGTTGTATCAGACCTTCAACTATACTACAATGTAGTAATTCTCAAAACAATTTCATACTGGTTTAAAAAAATAGAGATCAATCTATGGAAGACATTAGCTACTCAACATAAAATTGCATATAGAACAAAGTATTTGATAAACACAAAATCCAAGATTTGGGGATAATTATTTACTATTTAACAAAAAATGTTAGGAAAATCAAATAGTATGGGAACAATAGATTTAGACCAACACCTCATACCTCATAGCTAGATAAGCTCCAAATGAAGGTTTGATCTAAATATGAAAGGTTATATCATTAAAAAGTTTAGAGAATTTTCCAAAATATTACCTACCAGATTTGTGGATAGGAGAAAAGTTTATGACTAAACAAGGAATAGATAAGATCACACAGAATAAAATAGATAATTTTGGTTACGAGATTAAAAAGGTTTTTTTAAAAACCAATACAATCAAGTCAAGACAAAAGGAACCAATTAACAGGGGAAAAATCTTTGCATGTGCTTTCTCTAATATAATTCTCATTTCTAAGATACATAAGAAACTGATAGAAAGTTAATATGAGTAACTTGTGATATGTGAATGTGACAGAATAATATTGTGCTGTAAAAAATGAGGAAATAGATGACTGCAAAGAGACAAAGAAAAATATTAACTGATGCAGGGTGAAGTGAACAGAAGAAGAACAATTTATACTTTGACATCAATATTACAAACATGAACAATTTTCAGAACTTTTATGAATTGATAATGAAATGAGCAGAACCAGAAGAACAATTTGCACAACAATAACAATACTGTAAAGAGAACTAACTTTGAAAGCTGTAAGAAATATGAATACAATAACCATATATGATTCTAAAGGATCAATGATCCTTTCATTTCTTGAAGGAGTACAGGGTATATATATAGATATATCCATATGTACATGTGTATATGAACACACATACATATGGATATGTGTCTCTGTGTGTGTATATATAGGTATATTTATATGTACATATACATGTATATAGATCTGTATGTATGTGTATATGTATACATATAATATATAATATATGTATATAGATATGTATATATGTATTTAGGTATGCATACACTGAGGGAATTTGTTTGATTTGCCTATGTCTGTTTATTACAAGGTATTAATTTTTCTTTTTTTTTTTAATGGGAAGGGTGTAGGAGGGAGAGAAAATAGATTTCTGTCAATTAATAATTAAATGTTGAGGGGGTGGGGGAGTGTTCCACATGTGGAATGCTGCATTGCCTTCAGATGAAGTCACAGTAGTATTAGTTTTACTTAATTGTTTTACTTCATCATGATAGACTTCTGTCCTGAGTGGGCAGAATCTATAAATATTTGTGATTTTAAGACCAAATAAATATCAAAAATTTAAAAGAACTTGCAGAAGTCCTTTTACTGACCCTAAGCTTCTCAGTAAAGCATAGACCCCTCTTTTCAATACCACCACTGTTATTGTAAGGAAGTCGGGTATGGAATATCACTGCCTCTGGAGGACTGAAGATGAGTATCCCATAGTGTCACAATGCAGAGGTAAATAGTGGTGTTGAACAGGCTCCTTTAGGATGGGTAGTCATTAATGATTTGTGAGCTTTACCATTTGAGGGAACTCAAAATCAATGAGATCACAGATCCATCTGAATATGCAGCAAGAGGGAGAGGTGAGGATGGAAGTACATTTTACAAATAGGCATATATTGTACTAAGGAAAGAAGTTGGGATATAGAGTATCAAGTTTGGGGAATGGCAAGAAGACCACTTCTAAGAGGAGTTTTCTTGGCTTTCTAAAAGTACTCAAGATAAATGAAATCAGAGAGATAAGTAATTCTCCATCACTGGAGCTCTTTTTTTGATGGTTTAATGGCCACATGTCAGATATCTATCCATCCATCCATCTATCTGTCTGCCTGTCTCACTGTTTATCTATCTATCTATCTATCTATCTATCTATCTATCTATCTATCTATCTATCTATCTATCTATCTATCTATCTGTTAAGGGCTAAAATTCTAGCTAAACTGTCTAAAATATCTAATGAATGGTCGCCAATAAATTATAAGCTTTAGCAAGAGTTAGACTTTTAAGCATTTATTAAGGAGAATAAGAATTTGGTAAAGAGAGAGAGAAAGGCCTAGATTCCTATCTATTAAAGGGAGAGCACATTTCTAGCTCCGCTCTCCACCAGAGTCCAAAGGAAAGAGCGCGAGACTCAGCGCCAGTCTCTTCCTTCCTCCTCCCACTAGCCCGCGTCAGGAAGTGACGCCAAAGAAAAGACTCCTGGTCTTGCCCTCAAAGACCTTCGCTTCATGGGTGAAACTCTTCTACAGTAAGTCTCCAGCAGGTGGCGTCATTCCAATCGTTACATATCTATCTATCTATCTATCTATCTATCTATCTATCTATCTATCTATCTATCTATCTATCTATCTGTCTGTCTGTCTGTCTGTCTGTCTGTCTGTCTGTCTGTCTGTCTGTCTATCTATCTATCTATCTATCTATCTATCTATCTATCTATTTATCTATCATCATCATCATCATCATCTTGATCTTCTTGTTCTTGTTCTTTTTCTTGGTTAAGTACTGTGTTTGGGTTCAATTGCCTCTGTGAGCTTAGATTCTATGATCTTCTTAGTAAAAATGATTAAACCCATAAGAGAAGAAGGTAAGATAAGACTGAAAAATTATATGTCTTGGATTTTCTATGTTTCCCCAGTGCTGACCACAGTGTCTGACACATAATAGCTATTTATGTAATATTTATTGAGTAACACAATGATGTCAATGCCAAGAATCTAAAATTTGTTGAAACAAAATTGTAAGGACAGAAATTAGCTTCTAGATATATATGAGATGACCCCTGATGCCATTCCACCATCAAAAGAAAGAGGAAGCCCATAGTCCCCTGAGGTTGTATTGCTTCTTATGCCATTTGACTTTGTTTTATGAAGGCAATGCTTTAAAACCCTATCAACTCTAGGGAGATGGGTAACCTGATGGTTGGGCTCCAAGGCTTGGCAGGTATAGGAGACCTAGAATTCTACTAACCTTTGGGAGGAGATCCTTAGCTACTTGGTTCATGGAAAGGTCAAGGATACTGTGGTGGTGGCTTCTTTCTGGACATGCCAGCTGGGCAGGGAGCCCAAGAGAACAGCATTAGATGAGATGAGGGAGCTAAAGTCCAGCAATCAACAGTGAATGAGCAAGCAGCTGGTGTGTGGCTGGACAGCTTGAATTCTCTGTGGGTAGATTGGATATTTGGATGGAAGGGCATGAGTTGGTTGGCTTGAACTTTCATTGTGAGCAGCAGGTGTTATAATGGGCAGCCTGGATTTTTTTTTTGAGAAGCTGGACAGAGTATCAGACTTTTAACTATTGCTTCTTTGTAGCAAAACATTTTTTTTTTTGCTATGGCCTTTGGTACATCATGCAGATTTTGATCAGTTGAATGGTTTGGATGGAGTTGGATATTCTCTTTCCCTAGATATAAGCCATGTTTACAAAACTGAGTAGAATTGGATTAAAACATTTTTGAAGAGGAGAATGTTTGCATATTATAAATGATTTCAAATTGTTTTTTATCTTAGAGGAAGAGGCTGTCAGAAAAACACAACTGCTTAAGTTTTTGAGAAATAGTACTGATGAAATTCCAATAGCTTTTTAAAAAAAATAAGCATTACCCAGGCCTTTGTGTGTATGTGTGCACACATGCACCCATGTACATACACATATATACACATTGTGTTTCATAATGAAGAACACTTGCATTCACCTACAGCATTATCTACATCTTCCTGGATCTTTCACTGGACAGAAGCACCATCCTGTGATGTTTTTGTGTTCCCAATGACATAAGTTCATGAATAATGTTTCTCCGAAAGCAAAGAGGGCTTTCTTCTTCTATTTTGAATGGCATAGTAGCAGCACCTCCCTTCATCTTGCACTAACAAAAAGTACTTATTAGAGGACATCAAGGAGCAGGGAAAAGAGAAAAGGAGGGACTCTTCAGTAGAGGCCAGGGGGCTTCACCTTCCCTGTTAGGGAGGAGATTGAGGTTTTCAAAGTTCAGCTAATTATTCTTTGGTAGAGACTTCCTTGTAAGCTACTAAAATTTTCCTTCCTTCCTTCCTTCCTTCCTTCCTTCCTTCCTTCCTTCCTTCCTTCCTTCCTTCCTTCCTTCCTTCCTTCCTTCCTTCTTTCCTACCTCTCTTCTTTGCACTTCCCTTCTGTTCTAATGGATTGGTATTTGTTCATAGGATCAGGTGGAAAGGGTTTCCCATATCCTGCCTCCCTTTCTCAGCACAGTGCCCATTCCCTCCTGGGTACACTGGTTGCCCAGCCGCTTAGCAATCCAGGCCAACCAGTGAAGCATTACACAAGCACCAGGACTGAATGTCTCACTGGTTTGGTAATGGTAACAATCTGGGAACAGGCAGTGACCAACATTGATCACCATAGCACCTTCCCGAAGAGAGGGATGGGAAGAAACCCCTGGACTTGCTGAGAGGACAGTGTGTTCTCTCCATGACTGGCCCATTCCTCTAAGCAGAGCCATGAGAACCAGTTAATCTTTGAATTATCAAAGAACCTGTGATGGCCTGGCATTTCCCCAGCTCACAAAGGATGAACTGCTATCCCTGCCATCGCCAGAGCTGGAGCCTAATGGAGAGAAGCTGCCGAGCAGCTGAATAATGCACAGTATGATACAGGCCGGCCACCAGGAGCAGCTCATTAGCTGTATTTCAATTGAAAGTAAAAGTGTACAGAAATGCAGGATTTGCTGAGGATGATTAACACTCCTGCAATGGAAAACCTTTAGGGGTAGCTTTCCTGCCAGTCACTGTCCTGCCCCAGATGCCCAGGAACCTTTAGGGGTGCTGTTAATGACTCTACACTTGGGTCAGCCTGCAGCTGCCGTGATAGGCAGCACCCTGGCTTCACGGGCCCAGGGGGAACTGGGAAAAAGACATCTCCATTCCTTAGTGGCCTTTCAGATAGATTGTGCCATTTCTGTCTGGGAGTGGACAGAAGGATTTAGCTTCAATTTTTCTTCTATTGTTAGTCAAATTGCTTTTCTAACACCTAGAATTCTCCTAGATTTTTTTTTTTAAAGAAGATAGGATTAGCATATGTACCAGAACTTGAGGATAGGCAGGGTGGAGGGGGGAAGGGAAGAAAAAAAAGTCCGCAACTAGGTCTGTGGCCCAGGAAAGCCAGGGAAGTACCTTGATGATAGCCACTTTACACTCTCATACACCTCATGAGTTTTGGTGATTTTCCGATGATCCCTTGATAGGGGAACCAGGGGGTGTGCATTGGCTCCTGCTGTGATCAGGCTGCTGGAACATTGGACTGACTCAATAATAATTATCTCCTTAGTGTTCTCAGGTAACCATCCAGAATTGCTGTTTCTACTCTTCTGTTGTTGTTGTTATTTTTAATGTTGTCTTTTCCCTTTCACCCCCACCTCATTTACAAAAGAATTCTGCCCCCCTTTCTGAAGCCCATTTCAACTGCCTTCATTGTGAGAAACACAGCCTTGAACAAGTCAAGTCAAAGATTGATGAATGCCCTGTAGGAAGTTGGTCTCTGTCTGGAGATTTCTCTACTCATCTACATTGAATTTCCCCAAACAACTTAGTATCAAAAATCATCCATGGAGAGGGGCAGCTAGATGGCGCAGTGGATAAAGCACCAGCCCTGGATTCAGGAGGACCTGAGTTCAAATCCAGCCTCAGACACTTAACACTTGCTAGCTGTGTGACCCTGGCCAAGTCACTTAACCCCAATTGCCTCACTAAAAAAAAAAAAAAATCATCCATGGAGAACTGGAAGTGACCATATCAGCCAAATAGACTACAACCTCATTTGATAGGTGAGGAACTGAGAAACGCGGATGTCCAGTGACTTGTCTAAAATTGCATAGGTGATAAGGGGCAGAGCTAAGATTTGAACCCAGTTCCTCTGAGAAAGAGGAGTAGGAAGAGGAGGAGGAGGAGGAGGAGGAAGAGTGTGGTGCGGTATATAAGTACACAGTTCCAGTGCAGACATCCCCTTTAACAATGCAGATACAAAACGGATATGTAAATTATAGCCATAGGTGAGTCACTTCAGCTCTTTAAAATGAAGGACTTGAACTAAGTGGCTTATACATAAGACACTTCACTCTCTAAGTCTGTTATCCCATGATCATAGAGAGCTGGTCAGGGAACTGAGAGGTTCAGTGACTCACCCAGGGCCACACAGTATGTGTCAGAGACAGGACTAGAACTCAATTCTTCCACCCTCCTGAGACCTGACCATGATCTCCTATGCTGCACCGCTCCTCTATTACACGAATAAATACATATTTAAAAGTGCTTTTAAACAACGCACTCAGAGATAGCCTCTTCTTTTCCATTAGAATTTATATAAATCCAACATGGCATTAGTTAAACCTATGTGGTATTTTTGGTATACAGGGAATCAGTTTTGAAAAAGCCTGTCTCTGGGGCAGCTAGATAGCACAGTAGATAAAGCACCAGCACTAGATTCAGGAGGACCTGGGTTCAAATTCAGACTTAGACACTTGCCACTTCCTAGCTGGGTGACCTTGGGCAAGTCACTTAAGCCTCATTATCCCCCCCCCCCAATTTTAAAAAATATATCTAATATTTTTCTTATGATTTAATGAATTATATCATGCATTTGGATTTATTGAATACACAATAGTTTTCTGGAGGAAGAAAAGCACATGGAATGTCAGTAATAACAATGATAGTGGTGGCAACCCCATCCAAGATATGTTTTGCAATTCTGAAACTAGGTTAACTCAATATCATGCATGCTTCTCTTTGGGTCTATTAAAGTGCTAAGAGTTCATCCCAAAGGCATATACAACAACAGAATTTCAGTCTGGAGGGACAGTCCATCTTGTGGTTCTAGGAATCAGGAGAAGAGTAATGATTAATTGGAGAGGACAGGAAGTTTGACTTTTCACCTGCCTGGTTTCTGCTGTTTCGAGGTCCCATCTATTTGGATCAATGATTTGCTAATTACAGTATGTCTTTGGAAGGCTCCAACCTACTCCCTGATGATTCATGTTTTTGCATTGATTTTTACAGGAGCAAAGGTGGAGCTGTAGTATTTAAACACTTGGAAATTGGTCATCAATGAACTATTTTGAACTTAATGGATTTCATAACACTTGAAAGATCTCTCTTTTTTTATTAAGCTACAGAATACAGTCAGAACAAAATTTTTAAGGGAATTAAATGAGTTGCTATTTTATGGCTAAAAAAGGAATTGCAGGTGACACAAAAGAATAAAGAGACATGTAGTGGATATTAGAAGGCTACTATATATGAACAACCATGACTCTAATGTCAGAAGAGGTTAAAAGACATAAAAGACATGGATGAGCAGAAAACGGGATAGGCTAGGGATATAGTGACAGGTAGGAAAGAAAGAAACAAAGTAGCACTTATTAAGTGCCTACTCTGTGCCAGGCAATGTATATTAAATGCTACACATTATCTCATCTGATACAATAATCCTGGGAGGTAGGTGCTGATTTTACAGTTGAGGAAATTGAGGTGTACAAATGTTAAGTGACTTACCTAGGATCACACAACTTATAAGTGGAGGGGTTAATGGATAAACTACACTGCTAACCACACTTTAAAAGAGAAAGAGGAAGAATGTAGTGTGGAGGTAGTGTGACAGAGCACATTGGACTTGGAGGCAGGAAGAGCTGGTTTCAAACCCTTCCTTTGACACTTGTAACCTTGGGCAAGTCACTTAACCTGTTTGAGTCTCAATTTACTAATCTGCAAAATGATGAAGCTAGACTAGAGGATATCGAAGATCCCTTTCAATTCTAAATCTGCGATTTTTTATGTTTCCAGGGTATTGTTTCCACCACCAGTGGAGCATTTGTGGAAGAATGTGGACAAAAATTTATAGATGATCCTTGGTATGGGCAAGCTATGGTCTACAATGTAAAGACATTGTGCACATCCATGAGATCCTTAAATACTACTACTACTGCTAATAATAATAATAATAATTTACAGAAAGAACAAAACAATGTCTGTAAAGCCATTTACAAATACTATTTCATTTCATCCTCACAAAACTCCTGTGAAGCAGGTGTTATTTTTGTCCCCATTTTACAGGTGAGCAAACTGAAGCTGAGAAGAATTGAATGGTTTCCCAGCATCATAAAACTAATAAATATCTAAGGATGGATTTCAATTTAAATATTGCTGACCCCAGAGCCAGTAGTGGTATATGCACTGAGCCACCTTGCTTCCTGTGAGCCATCTAATTCAAATAAATAAGCATTTCTTAAATTACTAAGCTCCTACTATGCACAAGATTATGAGGATGGAGTAGTGAATGCAGTACTGTCATTAGTATCAGAAAAACCTGGGTTTAAGGTTTTTCTGATGCTTACTGTGTGACCTCAGGCAAGTCCCCTAACCTCTCTTTGCTCCAAGATTAACTCTCTGAGACTCTCTAAGTTGTAGAATAGCAGTTGATCTGTATCAGTGAGGTTTCTTACATTATAGTTGGTCAGTCAGTCAATCAATATTCATTAAGCCTGTACTATATGCCATACACTGTGCTAAGTATTGGAGATCAAATTCAAAAGTCTCTGCCCTCAAGGAACTTACAATCTAATGAGGATAATCAAAAGAGGTGAAAAGTGGGATGGGAGGAAGGTGGGAAGAAAAGATACCTGTCATGAAGTATTTCTTGGGGAATCATGGAGAAGACAAAGAGAGTGTAGTCAAATGGGAAATCATTAAAGATTCACCAATGTACATACATTTAGAAATACAGAATAGATTCTATAGCTTTAGAGTTGGAAGACCCCTTAGATGTTATCTTGTCTAGTGCCATCATTTTACAGATGAGGACACTGAGTCACAGGGATGTTAAATGACTTGCCCAAAGTCCTACCAGTAGTGAATATGAAATGAAATGGAAATAGATAATATAGATGTATATTTTCTAAAAAAGAATATATACAATTTTCTTTTAAAAAGAATATATACCACAGGGGCTTGATACCCAAAGACAAAAGAAAGTCTGTCCTCAGGGAGCTTAATTCCAACTGGACCAAGAAAGATTGAGGTATTCAACATAAAATAATCACTGATTTGATAAAGAAATGTTTGAGTATGTCTATAAAACACATAGCTGGCATTTATTTACATGTGTAATCTTAAGATTTGCAAAGCAATTAATAGTTTTAAAACTTCATTTTATCTTCAGAACCCTGTGAGATAAATCCATTTACTTTAATTAAGTCCATTTAGTTAAGTCCATTTTACAGGTAAGGATACTGAGGCTCAGGGAAATTGAATGACTTGCCCTGGGCCACACAGGTAGCATAGATCTCAGGTAGGATTTGATCCTAGCTCTCCCTGCACTCTGAACACTAAACCTTGGGATAAAAGCATGAGAATTTCTCAAAGTATTTCCAGCTTAGTCAGACTTACCAGAGCTTGGACTCCATGGCTGTAGTCAGAGACAATTGCAAGAGATAATGATACTATTCCAGATGACAAGTATTGGTTTCAGAAAGAGATTACTCTTCTAGGATATCAAGCAGTGTGGCCACAATCCCCCATGTATCAATACTGTGATGTGGGAAGTAAGAAAAGTTAAAAGCACAGTTATCTCTCCCACATCGCCACTTTCCAATTTGCAGTTTCCACATATCATGGTTTGGCATATGAAATTGGGGGCAGTATTTCAGAAGCTATAGATGTCACAGAAAAAACTAGAAACTCAGAATGCATAAAATATATGTATAATATTGCATAATATCAACATTTTATCTTTTAATACCATAATAATTTAAACTTTTTCTCTGGTATGGAGGGCCAAAAAATACATAGACTTCCCAGATTGCAGGGGTGCCATACTGCTAGCCCCTGTGTTGTGGAAGGGATAACTGTATTTCTGATCCTAAATCCCTTGACTTGTAGTGGTGACAGAGTGAAACATAGTGCGTGAAGAACGGGAGGACACTTATGTACTGGGAGTTCCTATATTATACCAATGAAACACCATCATTTTCATCACAACCACCAACACCATCATCAACATTTAATAAAGAAATTTCTATTTTGCTCTACAAATATTCAGCCAAAGATCTTACTCCATGTCTTTCATCTTTACATATAAACACTAAATAATATTTTTCACGATGAAGTCCATTGAGATGGGTTTGAGAAGTGGGATAATGTTGAACTAGGCAGTACAGGGCCAAGGGCAAAGCCTTTGTCTACTACTTCTTAGAACTCACTCCAGGATGTCAGCTCTCTAATAGTCACTACCTTTTCGTACAGCTTCTTCAGCCATGTCCAAATCTATTACCACTATTTTTTATTTTTGCAATGGGGGTTAAGTGACTTGCCCAGGGTCACACAGCCAGTAAGTGTCAAGTGTCTGAGGCCGGATTTGAACTCAGGTCCTCCTGAATCCAAGGCCGGTGCTTTATCCACTGCGCCACCTAGCTGCCCCCTACCACTATTTTTTGAACCATATCCTCTCTATCTCCACAAGAAAATCATGAGGGACTTTGTCAAAAGCCTCAATGAAAGCCAGATATATTGTGTCAATGGCATATTCCTGATCTGTAAGTCTAATATAAAATAAAAAGGAAATGGATTTATTTTTCTAGGAATTCTGCTAGAGTAACTCATGTTGGTCCACAGTAAACACCCCTTTTCTTTCTAAGTGTTAGTGTATTAGCTCCTTAAAAATGTGGTCTAATTTTTTACCAGCAATCAAAGTCAACAATTAATTTCTTCTCTATTGTGGGGTAATTATATCCTCAATTTTATTTTCTACACCCTAGGGTGTAATTCATCTTGGCCTGGTGACTTAAATTCATTGAGAACACAAGTACTTTCTCCCATCTCTTTAGTAATATTGTATTTTATTTTTCTACAAACAGTGATCATTTTCTTGCCTGAAGACCATTCTTATTGGTCTTCAGGAAGAAGAAAAATAGGAAGTTGAGTAGTTTTGCCTTCTCTCTGTTGCTCCATTATCAGTTATTGTCCATCATAATTTGGCTCCAACCATTCATTCCTGTTGGATTTTGTATTCATTTTTATTTATGTATACAACATTCAAGCCAATCTGACACATTCCATTTTCTCCACACTTACTCTTTCATTCACTATCTCCATACTTTTGAAATTTTTGGTTCTCATAGCTACAATATACTTCTTTCTCATTTCATCTTCTTGGAAGATGTAGCTACCTTCATGGTTTAGCTCAGATGCCACCTCATGTAATTATATGCAGAATAAATATAAGGAGATAAAATGCAAATATTTACAGTCATTAGATACAAGATAGTTTGGGATGGAGATCACTAGCAATTGTTGTTCATACTTTGTTCTCTCCTGGCGATCAATGACAAGATGAGTGTGATGTCTTGATTTGCACATGAATTGGAGTTAAGTGAGGCAGAGCTTTGTAAAGTCATCAGCCTTATTCTCTCCTCCATAGTCATCAGAGTCTAGTGACAAGACAAAGGTTAAGACAACTGGCAACGGCTCAGGATGCAGTGGGTGACCTCAGCTTTTGAAAATTAAGATATTTTTCCAGCTCTCAGTTTGTTAAGGGAATTAGTAAATGCATCATATAGAAGATGGTGCTTGAATTTTTAAGCAAGAGATCGTTTGGTGATGTGAGAATGGAGTACATTTCAGACAATAGCGGTATGACTGGTGCAAATTTACTGAGATTGATGATGGAGTGATATATATGGATAAAAAGGAAGACCAGTGTGGTTGGATCATCAAATATGAATGCAAGAAGTGCTGAAGAAATTTAGAAAGATATATTGGGGCCAATTTGTGAAAGGCTTTAAGAATTAGAGAAGATTTTATATTTTATTTCAGAAGCAACAGAAAACCAATAGAGTTTACTGAAGGGAATAACATGATCAGATCTTCACTTAAGGAAAAAAAACACTTTGACATGTATGTTAAGGGTAGATTGGAGTGGAAGGAGATTTTTCTTCTGGACATTGTCACCTGGTGATTATTAGTTATTATTGATCCTATGGGGCAATTGTGCCAGCCTAGCTAAAGTGATATGACACTCATAGGGGAGAGATATGAGGCAGTATATGCCAGGGAAGCCCAACTGGCACCACATCACCTGAACCATCATATATCCTTAGGCACTGATGGAGATAGCCCAGAACCCTGAGCCTTTGGTAAAAGGACTGCATCCAACTCAATGTCCCCAACTATCTACATGGGAAACAAACCATTCTGGAAATGTGGCTTGACAATTCCTTCTGCAGCTGCTTCAGCAACATCTACAGAAAAATCAGAAAAGAAGGTTCTGGTCACTAAAGTCCTTGGTATGGTCAAATGGTTCAACATCAATAACTGTTATCATTTTATCAAAAAAATGAAATTAAAGAAAAGGAATTACCATCTCTTTTGCTGTTGCACCCTATGGGACCTTTCATCTAACTTGTTTTTGAAACCTATTGTGCTGTATTCTCTTTTATAATGTGATCTCCTCAAGAGCAGGGTCTTTCCTAGTTATTCTTTTTTTTTTTTTTTTTTTTTTTTTTTTTTTTTTTTTTTTTTAGTGAGGCAGTTGGGGTTAAGTGATTTGCCAGGGTCACACAGCTAGTAAGTGTTTAAGTGTCTGAGGCTGGATTTGAAACTCAGGTACTCCTGAATCCAGGGCCGGTGCTCTATCCACTGCGCCATCTAGCTGCCCCCCTAGTTATTCTTAATATAGTGTTTTACACCTAATAAGTCCTTCCTTCCTTTCCTTCTTCCTTCCTTCCTTCCTTCCTTCCCTTCCTTCTCTTCCAAATTCCAAATTTCCCAATTCCAAATTCCAAATGTAGAAAGCATTTTTAAAATAAATGTGATATAGGAAAAAATCTGTCAAAAATATAGAGAAGATTTTAGAAAGACAAATAATTTAAGTTTCTAAAGGTTTATATTTATTACGTTATATTAATAATCTAACTATAATGGGGAGAATGTGGTACAGAGTTTTGGCATTAAAATCCTTTGATAGAATTCTGACATTCAAATTCTATAGGGTAACTGATACAAATCTTTGAGATCAAGGAGCTTTTTCCAAGAAATGAATGGTTAAAATATGAAGAAGTAACTGGAAAAAGAAGACACATAAATGATCAACAACCATGTGAGAAAGTTTTCAAAACTGTTAATAATTAGAAAAATTATATCAACTTCCATGTAAATATACAAACATGGTTTTAAAAAGTCAATGTTGACAGAACTCTGGGGGAAAAAAGATTGTAAATTCAATGCTGTCAGATCAAATGTTGTCAAATTGTGAATTAGTTTCTATCATTTGGGGAAAATAAACTTATATTAAAATGCCAAATTATTTATTTATTCTCTTTGACTTAGTAATCCCCCCCTACTAGGATCCTCTACAAATCTCAGGGCAGTTATTCATTGTTATCCATGTGAAAATATGCTCACAGCGGCACTATTATAATTGGAAAACCTCAGAAACAAAGTTTGAACCCAATGAATGAGGAATGCTTGAATGAAGTGTGGCATATGAATGTTATAGAATAATGCTGTGCTATAAGGATGACAAATAGGTAGAAATTGGAGAACCATGGGATATTTGTATGAAATTATGGAGGACTGAAGAAAATGGTATAAAAAAGATAAAATGATTGTGAATAAAGAGACTACTTTTAATAGCAAACAAAAATTAGATCAAATAGATGATATTGAACCTACCAGGTTAACTTAAAAGTCTTTTTTTTTAAAGGGTCAATTATAAAAGTCTGCAATCACAGAAATTAATTTAATAATACTATTTTGTAATCTTTTGATAATCATTTTTGAAGAATAAATTTTTTAACTTATTTATTTCTAGATTTTCTATATGTTTTCTTGGCGGGGGGTGGTGGGGGGAGTCAATTAAAATGTGTTCTTCTGATCCCAACCATTCTGGAGAGCAATTTGGAACTATACCCAAAGGGCTAAGGAACTGTGCATACCCTTTGACTCAGTAATAGTACAACTAGATCTGTATCTCAAAGAGATCATAGAAAAGGAAGAGGACTCACATGTAGAAAATATTTATAGCAGCTCTCTTTGTGGTGACAAAGAATTGGAAATAGAGGGAATGGCCATCAATCGGGGAATGGCTAAACAAGTTGTAGTGTATGAATGTAATGGATACTATTGTGTTGTAAGAAATGATGAGCAGGCAGATTTAAAAAAAAAAAAACACCTGTAAAGTCTTAAGTGGATTGATGCAGAGTGAAATGAAAAGAACCAGGAGAACATTGTACACAGTAACAACAACATTGGGTGATGATCAACTGTGATAGACTTGGCTCTTCTCAGCAGTGTAATGATCTAAGACAATTCCAAAGAACTCATGATGGAAAATGTTCTCCACATCCAGAAAAAAGAACTGTGGATTCTGAATTCAGATTGAACCACTTTTTGGTACTTTTTTCTTTTTTTTGAGGTTTTCCTTTTGTGTTCTGATTCTTCTTTCACAACATGACTAATGCAGAAATATGTTTAATGTAATTGTGCATATATAACCTATATCAGACTGCTTTCTGTCTTGGTGAGGGGTGAGGGAAGTGAGGGAGGGAGAAAAATTTGGAACTAAAAATCTTATGAAAAACAAATGTTGAAAACTATAATTTACATATAACTGGAAATAATAAAAATACTTTTATGTTTAAAAAAATAAAATATGTTCTTAATTAGATCCACAAATCTTAGAGTACTACATGTAGTTCCTCCCTGGTCGAGTCAATCTTTTTTTTATCTTAAAATTTTTCCTTAAATTTTTATCTTAAACTTTTTATCTGAAAACTTAAACCCCCAAATTAAAATCTCATTTTTTCTGATAATCTGGAAAATAGAGAAATTTCTCTCCAGCCAGTCTTTCTTCTCCCGTGGAAGGAACATCAATTGGTATTTTATATATGGTTACTTAGCACATTGAAAAAAATCACAAATGGCATTCTGGTCACTGGATGTATTCTTCAGTTTCATAATATTTGCTAAAATATTGATCCTTATTCATTTGCAGTCTTCCTGCTAACTCCACTTCTGCCTTTGCAAATTACTTGTTTGCTGTGGAAGACAGGGCAATTTGGGTTGTAAGTAAAATTTTATAGTATTTTCCCATTCTTTAATAATCTACCAGGTGTATTCAGTTTCACTTAAGCAATTCCAGCCAATCTCCTATTGCTAACCACTGCTTTCATCTGTCATCCATTAGAAAACCTTAATTAACTCCAAGTCACATCTGTCAGTGACGATCAGGTAGGTGGATATACATCTTGACTCTTCAGTGTAACTACTACAGTCATTGTGAATTTGATATTTCAGTAAGTAGTAGTAGTAGTAGTAGTAGTAGTAGTAGTAGTAGTAGTAGTAGTAGTAGTAGTAATAGTAGTAGTAGTAGTATTGCCCAATAGGAGGCAAAATATGTCACTATATCCCAGAATGGTCTTTTTTTTTTTTTTTTTTTTTTTTTGGCGGAGCAATGGGGGTTAAGTGATTTGCCCAGGGTCATATAGCTATTAAGTGTCAAGTGTCTGAGGCCAGATTTGAACTCAGGTCCTCCTGACCTCCAGGGCTGGTGCTCTATCCACTGCGTCACCTAGCTGCCCCCCCCCATGGTCATTTTATCTGGAAACATGAATCTGGAGTCACTTACACAGACATAATATTTGACAACATGGGAAGTGGATGAGACTACCCGAAGAAGAGAATGACTCTAGAATACTACTCTAGAGAATGATATTTAGGAGATCAAAAGAAGAAAGGAAATAATTGTTGGTAACTTGAGGAGAGTTAGCCAGTGAGGTAAGAGGATAACTTGTAGTGGGAAGAACACACAGCCTTGCTAATCGTAAGCACTTAATAAATGTTTGTTGATATGAACTAACTGGGACAGGACAGGGATAGAGAAGGGAATCAAGCAAGAAGGAGGATTCAACAACTTAATTTCTACAGAAAATTGAAGGAGGAGGAACAGGTCTGAGAGGAGACCTATTAAGTCATTAGACAAATGTAAGCTGTGATTATTGTCCAAAGTTTTCCTCTAAAACCCACATCACTAAGGAAAGTGAAATGGATTATTTTTGTGGTCATGGTGAGAGCATCTAGGTTACTTCTCTTGAAATTGGATAATTAACTGAATGTGTGAAAGCTATTGCCTAATTATAGTTGCTAATTGTTAACTGTGGGATTAAGTAGTTGTGTGTGAAAGTGATTAACCTCAGTTCAAAGCCTTTGCTGCATGTAGCTCTTGATGACTAGATAGGTTACAATTACACCTACATCTTTCTCATGGGTATTTTTAAAATTTTTATTTTGTTAAATATTTCCTAATTACACGTAAAATACCTTTTTTAAAGTTGAGTTCCACATTCTCTCTCTTCCTCCTCTCTCCCACCCCTTGAGAAGGCAAGCAATATGCTATTGATTATAGATGTGAAGTTAAGAAAAAACATATTTTCACATTAGCTATGTTGTAAAATAAAACACACACACACAGAGGACACCCATAAAGTAAAAAGTATGCTTCAATCTGCACTCAGAATTCATCAGTTCTCTCTCTGGAGGTAAATAACATTTTTTCATCATGGGTCCTTTAGAATTGTCTTTATCAGAGTAGCTAAGTCTCTTCAAGTTAATCATTGTTACAATACTGCTGTACATATTTTTCTGGTTCTGGCTCACTTCAGTTTGTATCAGTTTATATGTCTTTTCTAGGTTTTTCTGAAACAACCTTACAACAATCATTTCTTATAGGCACATTGTATTCTATCACAATTACATATCACAGCTTCTTCAGCCATTCCTCAATTAATGGGACACCCCCTCAATTTCCAATTCTTTGTCACCACAAAAAGGCTATTATAAGTATTTTTGTACAGAAGATCTATTTCCCCCTTTCTTTGATCTCTTTGGGATACAGAACAAGCAGTAGCATTGCTGGATCAAGGGTATGCACAAGTCTAAAGCCCATAGTTTAAAACTGTTTCTCTAGAACTTTAGAACTAAGTTTACAATTCTACCAACAATGAATTCATATCCCAATTTTTCCACATCCCTCCAGCATTTGTCATTTTCCTTTTCTGTCATGTTAGTCAATCTGATGGGTGTAAGGTAATACTTCAGAGTTGTTTTAATTTGTATTTCTCTAATCAATGATGATTTATAACATTTTTACGTGAGTATTGATAGCTTTGATTTCTTCTTTTTAAAACTGCCTGCTATTACCCTTTGACCATTTATCAATAGGGGAATGGCTCATATTTTAATAAATTTGGAATCAGAGAACTCCCTGTATATTTTAGAAATGAAGTTTTATCAGAGAAATTTGCTATAAAAATGTTCTCCCAGTTTCCTTCAGATTAAACATTAGTTTATCTGAATTTTTAAAAATCATTTTATGGACATTTTAAAGATGAAGAAAACTAATATTCAAGATGTGGCAAGAATCCCACTTACAAATTGACATCAGGAAATTAGCCTTTTTATTATTCCTCAACATGATATGATAATTACTGCTTCTATGTCTTTGCTCATGCTACTTCCTAGACTTTGAATGTGCTGACCCTTTCTGTATGAGTATCCATTTTCTATTCATCCAGTATCTTATTATAAATTAACTTGTTCTTACAATACCACTTATGATCAAATGAACAATACAATAGCCTTTGATCAATCCTTGTTTTCTTTGGCCTTTGTAACATTTAGATTCATTGACATGTTCTCTTCCCTTTGTTTTTGTGATCCCACACTACCTTGATTTTCTATCATTTCTTATATTATTTTTTTTACCTTCACCAGCATCACCTTCCTTCTTCTACCCTCAAATGTCAGCATAATCTAAATTTCCACCCTTGGCTTTTGGCTCCTCTGCATCTTCTTTCTCTCATGACTTCAAAACACTGTCTCTATTCATATAACTCCCAAATCTATATATCTATCTTGCTCCTATCTCTGAGCTCCAACCCACTCCCCACATTCTAATGATTAAATTTCCTCTGAGATTCTCATTAAAATCAATCAGCAATCAGTATCTCTGTAACCCTTCTTATGTCGAGAATCCCCTTCCTGGTCCTCAGGTCTCAGTTGAATCAAATGTCTATATTTAGCCTTTCTTAAGTCCCAGAACAAATTCCTTATGCACTTGTGAAGATTTTACTGAAGATGTCAATCTTTTCCCACCCTCTTACCCGCCAATAGGCTCCAGATAAGATTTAGAACCTGAAATAAAGCTAGTCCATTCCTAATTTACAGATGAATAAATTAAAAGCTTCAGAAAGTAGAATTGGCTTGTTCAATGTCATACCGATTGTAGCAGCAAATCAGAATTAGAAACCAGGTCTCTGTACTCTAAATTTAGGTGTGTTTGTTTTTTTATACACTTTTATTTACCAAGTGCCTTATTAGTTACTTCAATAGTCCTGATAAAGCACATGCCACTCTGCATTGTTTTTTGTCATTATCTGGCGCCTCTGTACCTAGAATGTAAGCTCCTTCTGGGAAAGGATAGGCCTTAACTTTCCATAGCTTTGGACCTTGGACAATTCCAGCACTGGCTCTACATCAGTGTTTGTAGATAATGATAGTCATAAACTTATTCAGTTGACTATATTTCTAACATTAAGGTTCAGGGCATGAAAGAGTTTTAAGATAACTAAAAAGCAATATAGAGTATAACCTCTAGGATCTTACATTCTAATGGAAGAGATAACACATATGGAGAAGAGATGGTCAGGGGAATGGAGTTGTGGTCTAGGAAATCACAAAAGTGGTGATTTGATCCATAAGGGCAGTTGTGTTGTTTATTTGATTGTAGTTATCAGAACAAGTAAAGAAAAATGGTGGTAGAAATAGGGGACTGTTATGTGTATGTACATGTCAGCAGTGCGGAAAAGGCCTGGGATGAAGATAAAACTGGACAGACACTTAGCACAATGCTTGACACATAGCAAGCCCTTAGTAAATGCTTTTCATTCATTGATTCACTCTACATTTTATACACACACACATATTTATATAAGCCCTTTAACTTGTTAGTCTTAGATTATTGCAGCTGAAAGTTAATTCCTTTCATTCTTACCTTCTTCACTACGATTAGACTGGGGAATGCAACCAGGCCTCTATTTCTACATCATTTATTGAGTATACCACTGTGCACACAGGATTTCTCTGAAATTATTTATGAAATAATTTACTTTGGCTTACAAACATTGCATCTTCTACTATTCTTTTAAACAGATTTTTTTAAAGAAGAAATTATATTATGCACAGAAAAAATGTGTGTATTTTTAATTTGGCCAATCTGCACAGATGAATGAAAACACGCAAAGGGATAATATAAGTGTTTTAAAACAGTAACCAGATTTTTTCAGGGCATAAGGTTTCAAAATGTTTATATGAGTTTGGTGGGTTTAAATAGGAGGTTTTTCTATAGTCAGGCTAGTAAGTAAAAACACTTGAAAACACTAGTTGTCTTATCAGTCTAAAAAAGCCATCCTTGATAATAGTAAGAAACAATTTTAATCATCATCTCTATCCTGTAAACATTTGTTAGCAACACCAACATAAAATTCTCCTGAAAACACGTTTCATCTGTCAAGGAAATACAAGAGAAAACATTGTGCATGTAAAATGTTTCTGTTTCAAAAAACAGTTGTCTATGTGTTCTTTAGTATGTAACAAGAAAGTTTTACACTTGGGGTGGGAAAGAAGATTTAAAATTCATTTTAATTTAGCATGATTTTGGTTCCAAATATACATTACAGTAGGTGGGATGGTTTGAGGGTACGGGTGGAGAAAGGAGGTATGTGAAACTGATAATACCATTAAGATCTTTCTTGAAGTATGGTTTTAGAGACATATATTGTGGGATATAGTTTGTAATAAAGACCACCAATAGGAAGGATTTTTTAAAAAAATGCAATAATGGTAGAAGCTTGAAATCATTTCATATTGATTCCTTTAATAGAGGCACTTGCTAAATTCCATGTGGTAACATTCAGCATCTCCTACATAGATAATTTCAAGGATAGAAATTATCTAATGGAGAATTGTTGAGGGACAGAGTTGAATTCACATCAAAACATTAGGAAATAGAGAAAAGTAAGTATACCCAGAGTCACTGGTCTCTTCTTCTTCATTTCTAGCTATCTATTTAGGTTTTTCATAGAGGTGGAATAGTATAACAGAATGAGTGCTAGACTTGTAGTCGAGGCCCACATCAAAATCAAACAAAAGCTGAATATTGCTAGTACTGATTGTTGAGTGGAGTTTCATTCAGCTTTGAGTTGGATTATATGACCTCTAGGGTCTCTTACCAGCTCTGGTATTCTGTGATTCTTTGAATCCCCAATCCAATTGGTACTATGTGACTGTGGACAAGTCTCTACCCTCTCTGGCAATCAGTTTGATCATAGTAAATCAGAGGTCATAACAGGGGCATTACTCAAATTATGGAGTTGTGAGGAAAGTGCTTACTTTGTAGGTTGCAAAGTGCCACATAAATGTTAGATTGTTTGCTTGAGGACAGGGACTGTCTTTTTTTTATTATTATTATTTGTATGCCTTGCTTAGTACAGAGCTTAGCACATAGTAGGTACTTAATCAGTGATTGTTGACATTGATATTGACTTCAGAGATATCAGAGATAATTGGATTTAGTAATTGGCAGAGCCACTATACTCCAGCTACCTCATTTTACAGATGGGGAAACTGGTCCAAAGACATTAAGAAATTTGGCCAAAATCACATAGGTAAGTTGGTGGCTGAGCTTGGATTCAAATCTCGGCCCTTAGACTCCTATTCAACTGTTCCTTCTAATTTACTGTACATTAATTTTGGTTTTAATAGATGACATTTTAACATTAATTCACCAAAAATTTATTAAGCAGTACTATTTACAACACATCAGGTTATGTGCTGTGGGAGACCAGTGACAAACAAGGTATCCTTTTTGCTATCAGTGAACTTCCTTTTTGATAAGGGAAATAAGATAGTACATGAAAAATTTGTAAAATAGTCTAGAATGTGATAAGTACAAAGAAAATTCCTTGTGAGATGCAAAAAGGGAGATATCACATATACTTGGGGATAAGGAAAGACAATGGAATTGATGACATCTGATCTGGGCTTTCAAGAATAGGAGGAATTTGAAAAAGCAGAGGTTTGGAGGTGAGGAGAAATACATTCAAGTTATAATAACAAGAGTGTGATTAGTTTATGAGACATAGCATGTTTATGGAGAGAGAAAATGGCATAACACTATAAAGGTAATAGCTAGCATTTATATAGCACTTTACTATTTGCAAAGTGCTTTACAAATATTATCACATTTTATTCTCATAACAACTCTGGGAAGTGGGTGTTATTTTCACTTTACAGAGAAGGAAACTCAGACAGGTAGAGCTTAAATGACTTACCTAGGGTCACATAGTCTGGGAAACAGGTCAGATTTGAACCCAGGCTTTCCTAAATCCATATCTAGTGCTCTATATACTGAATCTGCTTCTAGGTTGGAAGAAGATTGTAGAAGTCCATCAATGCTAGGTTAAGAAGCTTAAACTTTTTAGGGGAGAAACAATGAAGAATTATTAGATTGAGACAGATTGAATGGAATTTAATACGGTTAGTACAAGCAGAATAGTGTGCTATATGATTCCATTAGATTGTGAGCTCTTTGAGGGCAGGAACTGTCTTTCACCTCTTTTGGAATCCCTAGCACTTACTACAGTGTTGAACACATTCGTGTTGTTGTTATTGCTCAGTCATTCAGTCATGTCTGACTCTAAGTATGAGTCCATGGGTTTTTCTTGGCAAAGATACAGGAGTGTTGTTGGTTTTTTGTTTTTTTTTGTTTTCCATTTATGTCCCCATTTTACAGATCAGGAATTAAGGCAAATAGGGGTTGAGTGACTTGTCCAGGTTCACACAACTATTAAGTGTTTGAAGCTGGGTTTGAACTCAGATTTTCCTGATTCTAGGCTTGCTGCTCTAGCCACTTTGCCACCTACCTGCCACATCCAGGCATATAGTAGGTGCTTAATAAATGTTTATTGACTTACTGAATCCTGGAAATACAGTTAAAAATGAAACAGACTGCACCCTCAGGGAGCCTAATGTCTACACTACTGTAATTGAAGTTTCTGTATCAGGTACAAATTGCAACAATTACTTTTCTGATTAAGGCAGATTTCATGATCATTTGCCAAATTTGGGGCTAGAAGAAGGTTCTTATTAGCAAAATATAGGTCTCCTTTCTTGGATATTTACATGCAGTGCTTAATGAAGGCTTATTGAATTAAATTGAAAGTCCATGGAAATAGAGAACAAGTCATGGACACAGGGTTGAAACTCTGCCTGGAAAGGATCAGGGTTGCATAGGGATAGTGACTGGAGGTGTGAGAAGCTTACTATACATTTAACATAAGAAAAGAGACTGGAGACCTGAATTTAGGTGGTTGTTCAAAGGCAATTCACTCTGCCCTTCTTTTCCATGAGTTCAAGTCCTCCTGGCATTAGGAAATGTTAATTAAAGAGTCAGGGCTTTGGGGTTATAGGAGTAAAAAGGCACTAGAAGCTGCCAAAAGGCCAAATGAATCCTGTTTTTGAGCTCCCCTGAGTAAGTTCATTGTCTTATTCATTGGGCTGTGTATCATGCTACCTGAGATGCTAGCATGATTACCAAAGAGAAGGGCATTGATGACTCTGTGTCAGGCCAGCATCAATGATGTTAACTTCTAAACTTTTCTTTATTATCTTAGATAGGCTATTGTCAGGTGCCAAAGGAGATCCTGCAATCAATAGCCTTGAGATCTTGATTGACAGTTGGCATACACTTTGTTCCCACTCTCTGCAGGATGCTGTCATATATTCCATTGTCATTAGAAATATTTGAATAAAGGCCAGATAGCCAATTATTATGGATTCTGTAGTGAAAATTCTATAGTTTTTCTGTATATGACCATTTCATCTATGCGTTGAGTGGGCTATGTGAACCCCACTCCGGTGGGATGAAAAACTTTTAGATATTAATTACTTATCCCACTCCCTAAGTTTCTAGGTGAAAAAATAAGGCAATTCTTCCTGCAGTATCCAAATGTCAACTTCATAAGGACATGGGCAGTATCTTAATTATCTCTGTATCTTCTGCAGCACCCCAAATAGTTTTTTGGATATAATAGACACTTTATCATTGGCTGTTGAATGAATGATGGGGTTCTTCCAATAACCATTTAATAGAGCCTAATGTGTATGCCAGAATAGATAGCCTTGAAAGGAACTTAGAATCACAGAATTTCTTTTCTTTTCTTTTTTTTTGCAACAAACATTGATTTTAATTTTCCAGTTACATGTCAGGGTAGTTTTCAACATTCATTTTCATAAGATTTAGAGTCCCAAATTTTTCTCCCTCCCTCCCTTTCCTCCCCCCTCCGCAAGACAGCAACCAGGTTATATATATACAATCCACAAGTGCTCTTAATCAGTTCTTTCTATGGGGGTGGATAGTATGCTTCATCATTGGTCCCTTGGAATTGTCTTGGATCATTGTATTGCTGTGAGTAGTTAAGTCATTCACAATTGCTCATAGAACAATACTGCTGTCACTATGCACAATGTCCTCCAAGTTGTGCTCACTTCACTATACATCAGTTCATATGAGTCTTTCCAGGTTTTTCTGGGAACATCCTGTTTGGCATTTCCTATAGCACAATACCATTCCACTACAATCATATACCACAGCTTTTTCAGTCATTCCTCAATTGATGGACATTCCATTGATTCCCAATTCTTAGGCACCACAAAGAGGTGCTATAAATATTTTTTGTACAAGACCCCCACCCCTTTTCTCTTTTTCATGATTACTATTGTTAACTGTTTTCCTCCTTCCTATTCCATTCCCCATGATATTGACTCTATTATCCATTTTCTTTCATCCTATCCCTCTTCAAAAGGGATTTGCTTCTGTCTGTTCCCTCCCCCAATCTGCCCTCCTTTCTTTTGCCCCTCTCTCTTTATCCCCTTCCCCTCCTATTTTCCTGCAGGGTTAGATAGATTACTCCACCAAATTGAGTGTGTATGTTATTCCATCCTTGAACCAATTCTGATGAGATTGAGGTTTTGGAGCTAATTCTGATGAGTATTAGGCTCATTTACTGCTGAGATTAAATAGATTACTCCACCCAATTGATTATGTTTGTTAATCCATTCTTGAGGCAACTCTGATGAGTTTGAGGTCTCTGAGCCTTTTATGATGAGTGTAAAATTCATTGACTGCCCTGCTCCTCCCCCATCTCTTCCCCAACTCCATAAACCCTTTCCTGTTTCTTTCATGTAGGATTTCACCCCATGCTACCTCTTCCCTTCCCCCTCCTGCAGTGCATTTCCCTCACCCCTCAATTTAACCCTAAAGATGGCATCATGGGGCATCAAGGTGACACAGTGGACAAAGCATCCACCCTGGATCCAGGGGGATCCCAGCTAAAACCTGGCCTCAGACACAAGACAGTCACCCACTGCATGACCCCAGGTATGTCCCCCAACTCCAATTTTTTATGGTTCTCTAGGGTCTTGTATTTGAAAGTCAAATTTTTCCCATTCAGTTTAGGTCTTTTCATCATGAACTACATGAAAGTCCTCTTTTTCATTGAAGTCCCATTTTTTTCCTATGAAAGATTATAATCAGTTTTTCTGGATATGTGATTTCTTGGTTGTAATGCCAATTCCTTTGCCCTCTGGAATATCATATTCCATGCCCTCTGGTCCTTTAATGTAGCAGCTGCAAGATCTTGTGTATCCTGACTGGGGCTCCACAGCCATCAAATTCTTTCTTTTTGGCAGCTTGCAAAATTTTCTCCTTGACCTGAGAGCTCTCAAATTTGGCTATAATATTCCTAGGAATTCTCCTTTTGGGATCTCTTTCAGGAGGTGATCAGTGGATTCTTTCAATTTCTATTTTACCTTTCTGCTTCTAGAATAGCAGGACAATTTCCCCTGACAATTTCTTAGGAAGATGATGTCTAAGCTCTTTCCTTGATCTTGTATTCAGGCAGACCAATAATTTTCAAATTATTTCTCCTGGAACCTATTTTCCAGGTCAGCAGTTTTTCAAGAAGATATTTTACATTGCTCTTATTTTTTTTATTCATTTGGATATGCTTTATTGTGTCTTGGTTTCTCATAAAGTCACTAGCTTCCATTTGTTCAATCCTAATTCTTAGGCAATTATTTTCATCAAAGAGCTTTTGTACCTCCTTTTCCATTTGGCCAATTTGGCTTTTCAAGCTGTGACTTTTTTCTCATGTTTTTCCTGCACACCCTCATTTATCTTTCCATTTTTCCCTCTCTCTAGCTTTATCTTCAAAGTCCTTTTTGAGTGCCTCTGTGGTCTGAGACTAATTCATATTTTTCTTGGAAGCTTTAGATGTAGGGGCCCTGATGTTGACATCTTCCTCTGAGGGTACAACTTAATATTCCTTATCACTAAAGAAACTTTCTGTGATCCTCACCTTTTTCTGTCTGCTCATTTTGCCTTTCTTTTACTGACTTTTTAGCTCCTTAAAGTGGGACACTGTTTCAAGGCTGCAGTATCCCAAGCTTCAGAAGGTCCCAGGTGGTATAATTTAAGGAGGAGCAGGTTCTTCAGTCATCTGACCTGTTCTCCTGGTCTGTAGATGACCCCAGACCAACTTGCTAATCAACCGGCTTTGTGTGGTTGTGGTTGTCAGCTCTGATGAGCGCCTGTGCCCCTCCAACACCTGGGCCACTTGCTACTCAAGCCTACCTCCTGGTTCTTGGCAGGGTGAAAAAATCCAAGTTTCTGCCTCAGTACCAGCATAGACCCCTATAGTCTCCCCCCTGCCAGGGCTCAGCTGTCTCACCAGACTGTTGAGCTTAGTTCCAGATGACACTGGTGCTTCAGCTGATTCAGAGGCTCTGGGAGTCTCCCTCTCTGGTGAGGCCTTCCTGGGACTGGACCTGTGTCAGGGGTGACTGTGGGGTTGGACTCTACTCCTGTCTCAGTACAGCAGCTCCCTCCTTCTAACCTTCCAAGCTGTTCTTGGTTAGAAGATGATTTCAGCACATTCTTCTGTGGGTTTTGCTGCTCCAGGAATTGCGTTAATTCAATTCAATTTAAATTAATTATTTTAAAAATACATTATTTTGATGTTTTTTGAAGTGATTGTGTCATGAGTTTGAGAGCTCACTGCCTTTTCTCTGTCATCTTGCTCCACTCTAGAAGTCAGGAATCGCAGAATTTCAGGGTTTCAAGGAATATCAGTAACAATTTAGTCCAATGCTTACCTGATAAACACGCAATCTTTCTTTATACCCCACAAGTGATCATCCAGTTCCAGCCTGAAGTGTTTGAAGGACCCATGACTACTTGTACCAACCCAGTTCATTTTGGGGTAGTTCTTATTGTCAGGAAATTTTTTCCTGGGGGTTAATCCTAAAGTTACCTCTTTGATTTTTCTACGCCTTGTTCTGAATTCTTTCCCTTGCAGACAAGTAGAATTTGGACTAATCCATATTCCACATAACACTTCAGATATAGATGCAACTATCATTCTCTCTCATAAATCTCCCTCACTTCCTTTAAATTATCTATGCATGGGTTTAACTCAAGAATCTTCTTGATACTCAGGTTGCCAACTTCTGGACACTGGCTTATCAAAGTCCTTTTTAAATGTCATAACAACAGTATAGTCCAACCAGGTCTCAATATAGTGTATATGAATTGACCACCAAGCATTGTGCTTAGTACAATTTTTACCTTCTCCTACCAAGTATCTATCTTTTTTGTTTTAAACTGCTAACCATGGCATAACCTATCCACCAAACTTATTATTACAAAACCTGTGGCTATTCTTTGGGTTAATTCATGTTTCTCGAAGCACACCAGCTACCTAGAATAAGAACTTTAAGTAACATTGTCAGGCCCATAGCAATAATGTAGCACCCTGTATTTCTACATAATTCCTATAGAAACATCTTACTGTGATCTTTTCCCACCCCTCTTTTTATGGGTAATATTTATGACCTTTCTCTGAACTTAAACAGCAAATAGAGTGGGCTATTTGCACATATGTAGTAGACCAAAAAGAGATGATTGTATATGTAACAACAGATCTCTACTATGCATCCTACTGTAATTCTGAAAAATATCCTCATATCGATTAACCTCCTTTCCTTCAAAGAACATGAAGCACAGCCAACCAATAAACAAACTGATTAATAGTATATTTCATGAAATATTTTTCTACAGAGGGTACTAGAGTTTATTATCATCAATACATGGTAAACTTCTAGGATAATAGATCATAGCATTATAACTCATAGAATTATGGATTGTAGAGATAGAAGGGACATTAAAAGTCATTGAGTCCCACTTCCTCTGCCCCTCTGTTTTTTTCAGATAAGGAAAAATAAGAGCCAGGGAATTTAAAGGAATTCCCCCCAGGGGTCACACAGATTAAATGTATCTGAAGTGGGATTTGAACCCAGGTCTTCTTGATTCTAAGACAACACTCTATTTGGTAAATACTACACTGCCTCTCAGTCCCAATGCAGAATTGATGTAGATTTAAATTATTTGCTGTAATCCTCAGCATGGAAATAGGGTCCCAGTTAATTCACATGGTATAGCTGATAGTTATAAACTCAACCTTCATAGTGGTTGAGAAAATCTGCTGTTATCTCAGGCACTCTTCTCTTGACCTTTGAAATGCAGATCATTCTGCCTCTGACATCTTTGTTGGCCTTCTACATTCCTCAAAGCACAGTGAACTTGAGATATAAACTTGGCGAATGAACTAGTGGGTAACACGGGCCGAAGTGGTTCTCCCCACAGTGAAGAATTTGTACACTTGCAAATTACATGAAGTCTCTTGCCCTCTCTGACTTCCTTTAAGTCTTAGCTAAAAAAAACTTCCGAATCCTGCTTAATACTTCAGAAGTGTCTTCTTCTGTTGATGTTCAAATTTATCTTGCATATAGCTTGTTTTTATACACCAATATGCATATTGTTCCCACATTAGCCTGAACTTTTTTAAGAACAATGACCAATGGTTAGCTTTTCTTTTATCTCCAACACATCACACAGTGCCTGGCTAACAGCAGGCTTGTTGACTTACTGACTCATAGAAGAGTGATAGCTTGAAGTCTTCTTGGGCATGTTAATATTGTTTATTTTACTTTTTTTTTTTTTTGCTCTTGGGTGAATCAGTGGCTAAAGGTCCACCACTGAAGCACTGTCAGAGTTAAGCCAAAAAGCAGTCATTCAGTCATTATGTGTTTACTCATGGAGGGCTTTACTGAGGAAAGCATATGGTCAGCTGCCTGAATGAGATCATCATGCAATGGGGTTGTTATGGATTATCTTGAATTGAGTCCCATTACACTGTTTATTTATGATTGTTCTGGGTTTGTGGTTGTTCAGTTATTTACTCATGTCTTACTCTTTGTGACCCTGTACAGGGTTTTTCTGGCAAAGATACTGGAGTGGTTTTTGCCATTTCCTTCTCCAGTGGATTAAGACAAAACAGAGGTTAAATGACTTGCCCAGGGCCACACAGCTAGTAAGTGTCCTGAGGCAGGATTTGAACTTAGGTTTTCCTGATTCTAGGTCCAGCACTCTATCCACTGAGCCATCTAGCTGCCGACTATTCTGGGTACCAGATGGCTTATGATTATGGAACTTTGGTTACTGGATGACAGTACTATTGCATAGTTAGTTGTTGAGGGGTAGGATATCTGACAATGCTCATGAAGACTGCCTCCTCAATTTAAGGTAATTTAGTGTGATATTACTCCGTTGAACCTTCCTGAAACACACAGTTCACCCACTTTGCGTGAGTCTTGAAGCTATGATAAGTCTTTTTAAAAGGAGGGATGCAAAAGGTAAGTGGGAGTCATTCTAGGAAGGTGGCAGCTTGTGAAAATGAATGGAGGTAGATAAGGCTTTTCAAGGAGCTAAGAAAAGTGGGAAAATAAGAGGTCAAGGAGAAAGAGAAAGATATATTCGAATGCAGAATGATTAAAAGAGCAATACAAAGAAATAGAAGAAAACAATAGAATGGGAAAGATAAGAGATCTCTTTAAGCATATTACAGATATTAAGGAAATGATTCATGTAAAAATAGGCATGATAAAAGACAAAAATGGCTAAGACAACAGAAGCAGGAAAGATTATTGAAGAGGTGGCAAGAGAACTATAGAAGAAAGACCTTAACATCACTGATAACCGCAATGGTGTGGTTATTGATCTAGAATGAGACATTCTGGAGAATGAAGTCAAATGGGTCTTAAGAAGTATTGCTGGGAAGCTAGGTGGTGTAGTGGATAAAGCACCAGCCCTGGATTCAGGAGGACCTGAGTTCAAATCCAGCCTTAGACACTTGACACTTACTAGCTGTGTGATCCTGGGCAAGTCACTTAATCCTCATTGCCCCAGAAAAAAAAAAAAAGTAGTGCTAACAATAAAGCTAGTGGAAGTGATGGAATTCTACCAGAGTTATTTAAAATCTTAAACGATTATGCTGTTAAAGTGGTGTACTCAGTATGTCAGCAAATTTTGAAAACTTAACAGTGGCTATTGTATTGGAAAAAACAGTTTACATCCTCATCCTAAAGAAGGGTAATGACAAGAAATGTTCAAATTATTGAACAATTGAACTTGTTTCACACACTAGCAAGTTTATTCTTAAGATTCTGAAAACTAGGCTTCAATAATATGTGAACTGAGAGTTCCAAGAAGAGCAGGCTGACTATTATTTTTTGGTGAGGGCAATTAGGATTAAGTGACTTGCCCAAGGGTCACACAGCTAGTAAGTATCAAGTGCCTGAAGCTGGATTTGAACTCTGGTCCTCCTGAATCCAGGGCTGCTGTTCTATCTACTGCACTACCTAGCTGCCTCAGCAGGCTGACTTTTGAAGAGGCAAGGAACTAGAGACCAAATTGCCAACATTCTCTGGATTATAGAGAAAGTAGGAATGATCTGAGAAAAAAATCTACTTCTACTTCATTGACTACACTAATAATTTGACTGTATGGGTCACACACACACACACCACACACACACACACACACACACACACACACACACACACACACACATTATATATATATATATGGCAAGTCCTCAAAGAAATGGGATTATCAGATCATCTTAGTTGTCTCCTGAGGAATGTGTATTTGGGCCAAGAAACAACAGCTAGAACCAGACATGAAACAATTGATTGGTTTAAGATTAGAAAAACAATCCAACAAGGCTGTACATTGTCACCTTATTTTTTAAACTCATATTCAGAGTACAAAATCCAAAATTAAGGATGCCAAGAGAAAAATAAACAATCTCATATATACATACAATACTATTCTGATGGCAGAAAGTAAAGAAGAATTAAGGACCCTCTTGATGAGGGTGAAAGAAGAAAGTTAAAGAGATGACTTGAAGCCTAACCAAAAAAACAAAACCCTAAGATTTTGGCACCTCATCCTATCACTTCCTGGCAAAGAGAGGGAGAAGAAATGGTAGCAGTATCAAATTTTATATTCTTGGGCTCAAAGATCACTGCAGATGGTAACTTTATCCAAGAAATTAAATGACACTTGCTTCTTTAAAGGAAAGCTATAGCAAACCCAGACAGTATACTAAAAAAGTAGATAGTATCACATTGCCAACAAAGATCCATATAGTCAAAGCTATGGTTTTTCCAGTAGCAATGTATGGCTGTGAGATTTGGACTATAAGAAAAGCCTAATCACTTCAGAATTGACCCACATGAATTGGGTGCCAGAGATGACTTTTGAGAGTCCCTTGGACAGCAAGAAGATTGTATTAGTCGATACTTAAAGAAATTAATTTAAGCTATTCACTGGAAGGTCAAATACTGAAGCTGCAACCAATCAGTTATTTCATCTTTCGTTAATTGTTTGTTTCTTGGCCCATAATACAGGTTCCTCAGAGACAACAAGCTGATCTGATAATCCCATCTCTTTGAGGACTTGCCATATGTATATATACATATATAGTGATTCACACAGTCAAAACTTTCTCCATATAAGGAGGGAGATGGGACTTGTTAGAAATAATCCTCATGTCAGTTTAATAAAATAATGGAATTTGGCAGATGCCCAGGGGCTCTACCTGATTGATTTAGTATTGTTTGAATTGGGTGAGAATGAGAAACTAAGTACCTACTTAAGGATGATTGGATGGAGGCCACACCTGGCTGGCCCTGAGTGAAGTGTTGGTGTACTACTGATGTCAACAAGTTGCCACTCTCAACCAACCAGCTTGAAGGACCTCCCCTTTGGGGGAGGGAGAGAGAAATTAGGAAGTGGATGCTTACTTATAGAAGAACTCACTTTTTGGTGAAGAGGAACCAGCATGGCAGCAGATAGAGAACCGGGGGGGGGGGGGGGAGGCTCTTAGTCATTCGGATACCAACTTGGTGGTGAGAGTTTTCACATGGGCTGCTAGGAAAGGAAATTGCTTTCTTTCTCTCTGGCTATACCAAATTAGATCTGAGCTTGGATTTCCATGCTATAAGGAATCTGTTCTCAATCTCTGTCTTCCCTAACTTATAATATATATTTTAATAAATCTTTAAAAGCCTAAACTCTTGCTGAATTTATTAATGATTTTAGCCAGCTTCCCTCCAAGACTGGGGGGGGGACAGATTAGAACCCACAATTTAGATTTTAAACAACACATCAGGAAAGATTGAATACAAAAGGAAAAGGGGGATGGCAGAGGATGAGATGTAAAGAGAATATCATGGAAAAAATGAACATGAACTTCGATAGAATTTGAGAGATAGTGGAGCATAGAACGGCTAAGCATGCTATGGTCCATGGGGTCATGAAGAGTTGAAAGCTACTGAATGACTGAATGACGACCACAACAACAATGATGATGATGATGGAATGTCCCAAATGAAAAGCACTTAACCCAATTTGACTGAAACATAAAGTATATGGAGGGAAATAATCAATCATCCAGCATTTATTAAATGTCTACTGTTTTGTAGGCACTGGGCTAGGCAGTTAGGATACAAATAAAAAGAATGAAATAATCCTTACATGTAACAGGAAATAAAACTGGAAATGTGTAATTGATCTGAATTCTGGAGTTTAAATATAAGACCGAATGGGTTTGTATTTAATCCTAGAGCTAATAGGGAGGCACTGAAGAATTCTAAGCAGGAGAGTGTCATGGTCAGAGGTGTGCCTAGGGGCCAGGTATGTGGTGCAGTGCATAGAGCCCTGGTCCTGGATTCAGGAGGACCTGAGTTCAAGTCTGAACTCAGACATTTGATACTTACTAGTTGAAGTGTGCCTAGGAAGATTATTTTTGTAGCCATGTGGTAAATGATTAGATTAAGGAGATTCTGAAAGGAGACCAAATCAGAGACTATTATAGTGGTCCCAGTGAGAGGTAAAGAGGGCTTGAACTGTGGTGTTCATCATTTGATGTGAAAGGTGTCGTAATGATTAAATCAATAGTATTTGACAACTTAATTGGGTTTGGGGTATGAGGGAGAGACAGAGAGAGAAAGAGAGACAGAGATAGAGACAATGAGAGAGACACACACAGATAGGGAAAAAGAACAGTAGCTGAGTTTATTTGTTGTTTATTTGTTCATTTTTAAGATAGGGGAAATCTGAGTATATTTGTAAGTGGCAGAGAAGCAAGAGCAGAGATAGATCAAAGATGAGAGAAGGATGGATTAAACATGTGGAAGAAATGGGAGTTGCATTGTTATGGAAGCAACCAAGGGCAAAGAAATAGGTAAGCTTGTTCAAGGAGAATGCCTTGTTCCTCAGACATTACAGCAAAGAAGGAGAGAAGAAAATATGGAGAAGGTTTTGCAGTATAGTTTAGGAGAGATGAAGAAGTTCACCATAGAGAGCCTTGATTTTTTTTTAAGTAAAATAAGTACCTAGCCTAATGCAATGTAAGTGAATAATAATACTGAGGGTTTCTAGAGAGAATATTTGGAACGAGCTACTCTAAACAAGATAAAATCAATTCAGGAAGAATAAAAGAATGGCTATCTAGTAGGCAGGGATATTTTCAAATAGTATCAATAGATGATGTCCAGCATCATCCAGCAGCTCAGGACAAGGACAGAAGGGAAATGATGGGAGTGAGGCCAGTTTGAAGACTGTTGGGGCATGAGCAGCTAAGTACAACCCTTTGTGAGAAAATGTGTGTGTGTGTGTGTGTGTGTGTGTGTGTTTCAACCCTAAAAATCTAAATTTCTGTCATTGTCACCATCATCCATTTGTTGAAGGCCTAGTTTCCATACCTTTTCTGAACCTAGGTCAGTATACTCTTTGATGACTCAGAAAGAACCCTTTCCTGGCAGTCTACAAGAAGACTCTTCCTTGTTTTATTCTCCTCCTCCACGTCACCTAAACTTATTTGAATTCCTTCTCCTCTATCTAATCTGTGGAAGGAATTTTAAATCCCCAATTTATGTGTCCTAGAAAATTTGCCATTATTTTAGTTTTATTTATTAATATTTTCATATTATAATTCCCTTTCTCTTAACTTCTTGGAATACCTCCCTTTTCCTATTTTTTAATTATCCCATTATTTAAATGAAGACTTTCTCTACTCCCTCTTCATTTTAGTGCCTTCCCTCTGTTAATCTTATTTTTAAAAATTTTCTCTGTACATATATAATTTGCTTTGCATATATTTGTTTGTCGTCACCCTCATTAGGTTGTAAGATCCTTGAGGGCAAGGAATGTCTTGTTATATTCCCAGCCATAAGTACAATGCCTGACACATAGTAGGTTCTTTTTAAAAAAATTAATAAAGTATTTTATTTTTTCTGTTACATGTAAAGATAGTTCTCAACTTTTGTTTATACAAGCTTTACAATTTCAGATTTTTCTCCCTCCCTTCCCTCCCTCCCCCCTCCCCTAGACATCAGGTAATCTGATATAGTTTATATATATATATATATATATATATATATATATATATATATATATATATATATACACACTTAATAACATTAATCCTATTTCTGCATTAGTCATGTTATAAGAGAAAAAATCAGAGCAATGATGAAATACCACTTTTGGGTCTTTTTCCCAAAGAAATCATGGAAAGGGGAAAGGGACCCACATGTACAAAAATATTTATAGCTGCTCTTTACGTGGTAGCAAGGAATTGGAAGTTGAGGGGGTGCCCATCAATTGGGGAATGGCTGGACAAGTTGTGGTGTATGAATACAATGGAATACTATTGTGCAGTAAGAAATGAGGAGTTCAGAGAAAACTGGAGGGTCTTGCATGAGCTGATGATGAGTGAGATGAGCAGAACCAGAAGAACATTGTACACAGTATCATCAACATTGAGTGTTGACCTACTGTGATGGACTATATTCTTCTCACCAATGCAATGGCACAGAAGAGTTTCAGGGAACTCGTGATGGAAGAGGATCTCCAAATCCAAGAAAAAAAAAAAGAACTGCAGAGTATAGATGCTGAATGAACCATACTATTTCTTTTGTTTTTTGATGCTGTTGTTTTTTTTTTTCTATTTGAGGTTTTTCATCATTGCTCTGATTTTTTTCTCTTATAACATGACTAATACATAGTAGGTTCTTAATAAATATTGATTGATTATTGTTGCTGTATCTTAGTCCTTGCCTGTGGTTTCATTTTCCAGAGGTAGCTGGTGGCACAGTAGATAGAATTCTGGACCTGGAGTCAGAAAGAACTAAATTAAAATCCATTCTCAGACACTTAACAGCTGTGACTAGTGATATATGCTTTGAACACTTAATTCTGTTTGCCTCAGTTCTTTCATCTATACAATGGGTTTAATGATAAGCCCATTTTATTATCAAAATATGACTTGCATGGTTATCGTGAAGATCAAATAATTTAATATTTGTAAATAGTGCTAAGGCACAGTGCCTGACAAATAATTGAAACTATATAAATGCTTATTTCCTCTGTTCCTTCCCCCCAAAGTAGACTAAAAACTGTTCATCTTTTTACAATCCTAGAGTAATGTGGCTTCCTAACATTTTTGATTTAGAACCTCAGTCAATAACATAGTTTTGAACATGCACTCATTATGGGCGTGTTTATTAATTGCATTCAATTATTATTGTATTAACATATTGCAAAGATCATAAAATAATACAAATATTTAAAAGTAGAATGAGGAGAAATAACATTAGAAAATATTGTATTTCTTTTGTTAATAGTACCATGAGTGTCATTGTTCTCAACAACAATGATTAAATGTTTATTATTATTTTTTAAAAGCCTCCTTAGTATGTTCTGTGTAATAGGGTGGGCTTATAAATGATAATAGTTTATCAGTAATTAATTAGTCAGTTAATTTAATCAATGTCTCCAGTCACACAGACAAAATTCTTTTTTTCAAAGATATTTTGCAAGATACACAATATAATAATAAAATTATAGGTCATAGCAGTCAGTGAACCTAACTTTTCAGCAACAGTCACATTTCTCTCTGTGGATATTGACCACACACAATGCAATAACAGCAGGCAAAAGTGAATTATCTCTGATTTCCACTCAGCAGAAAGTTTTCCATATAAATCCATTCCTTTTTATGTGGTTTGGTTTAATGGACGGTATCATACCTTAATTTCCTATTCATGTTGGAATTTATAGTTGTGTTTTTGCATGAGTATGAGCAAAGGTAAGAGGACCAATTTGATGGGGATGAGAAATGTAGGAAGGAGAGTCAGAAGGTGATAATACTGGAAAAGTGGAAAAGGGGTAAGGTTAGGAAGAACTTTATGCCAAATGCCCAAAGCATGAGTTTGTATTTCATTCTGGGGTGCCACAGTAGGTTATTGACTACCTAATCAACAAAATACTAGTTTCAAATCCAAATTCTGTTTGGCATTCAAAGTCTCTACATCCTGGCTTCAGGGTTGGGACATGGTCATTTTTCTGCTCAAGGAGAACCAATCTGACCATTGGGTGGAGGATGGTTTGAAGGGGGGAGAGATCTGGGTTAGGCAGATAATTAGGAGGCCGTTGTGATGGTCAAGGCAAGATATGATGAGTTTCTCTACTGGAGAGTGGGTATGACTAGAGAGAATGGGACAGATGAAAGGAATATTGTGAAGACAGAAATCAGAAGATTTGGCAACTGATAGGATATTTGAGCTGACAGAGACTGAAGAGAAAAGACTAATGCTCGGTTAGGAACCTGGGCTCCTGGAAGGATTGGAGAACTCTCAAAAGAAATAGAGAAATTTAGAAGAGGAGCAAATGGAGGAGATGGAATACAATGTACTGAGACTTGGGATGCTAACTGAAACACATCTATGGGTTGCTTGTCCTATTAGACTCACTCTTTCCCATTCAAAAAGGGAGGTTTGTGGTGAGGTTCTTAGCCACTGGCCACTGCCTTGGAGTGCAGACCCCACCCACAGGGTACCTGCCACAGCCATGAGATATCAGGGGGAAGGGTAAGTTTGTTGAGTAAAGGGAAGGGCTCAAATGGCGCATGTGTAACTTGTTTTGTGTGTGTCTATAGGGATGAGGGTTTGGTAATAATTACCCTGAAGAGCCAACATCTGGCCCAGAAGGAAGGAGGTTGAGAGCCTCCATGCCAGCAGAAAGGGGGTGGTGTTGGGCAATAATGGTGGAAGCATAAGTGGGTTTGTAGGAGGAAAGACCCACACTTGTCCATCCCAAAACTTTTCTGTTGGAAATTAGACTTTAATTATAATGTTTCTGACTCTAGGCCCACTCTCTGGCCACACTGTCTTGTGATGATGTGGATTATTATTAAACAACACAAAATTATTTTTTATCTCCATAATAACAACTTACCTTTTAAAGTAGCTTGGCCAGGGTATTCTTATCTCTATTTTATACACAAGGAAATTAAAGCTCAGAGAAATTAAATGACTTACCCAAGGTCACATATTCAGTAAGTGGCAGAAGCAGAACTTGAACCATTCCACTTTTTCTGCTATGCCACACACCCCCCCCCTCCGAGTTTCTTTTGGTTGTGTATGTCACTGGGATGGGTTCTTTTCATGCACAAACCTCTGCCTATTTCATTTTCAGAGACTTCTGGGGATGGTAAGTTTACCACATTCCTTGATAACCTTATATAGGTTTTCTCCTCCTTCTTGCTTAACCAAGTTCCCTGTTATCTCCATGTACTGGAGGCCTTCCCATAGCTTATAATCCTCCACACATATACACAAATTCACAAATTATTTTAAAGAATATACTCAAATCTTAACTTTTCATTGTGGTATCATTCTTATGACTTTGGGGTAAAGTTCATGAACTCTGTGGTACTCATCATTTAACTGAACTTTTAATACAGCCAGCCCTTCCTTGCAGTCTTTGAACAACATGATGTGAGAGAAGCTATAACTTATAAAAGGGGTCAGTTCCCATGAGGTCTAAGATCTGGATTTTCAATTTTTTTCAAATGGCAGATGATGGGAAAATGGACTTTGGAAAACTCACATTGGATTGTTCACAGCTGATAAGAGGGAAGTTGGCATCAAAACCTGGAGTGGATGTTTTGTTCTTAAATTGTTCAGTTGTGTCCAACTCTACATGACCCGTGTGGGGTTTTCTTGGCAAAGACACTTGTGGTTCGCATTTCCCTCTCCAGTTACCCCATTTTACAGATGATGAAGCTGAGGCAAACAGAGCTTAAGTTACTTGGTCAGAGTCACGTAACTAGTAAGTGTCTGCAGTCATATTTGAACTCAGGTCCTCCTGACTCCAAGCCCAGTCCTCTAACCACTGCAACACCTAGCTGCCCAGAATGGATGTTAGCCAGCAGAAAAACTACCAGTTGTGGGGCAGCTCGGTGGCGCAGTGGATGGAGCACCAGCCCTGGAGTCAGGAGGACCTGAGTTCAAATCCGACCTCAGACACTTAACATTTACTAGCTGTGTGACCCTGGGCAAGTCACTTAACCCCAATTGCCTCAGGAAAAAAAAAAAGAAAAAAAAAAAAAGAAAAACTACCAGTTGAAATTACTAACAAAGTGTCTTGTCCAACCCTACATTCCATAATAGGTGGGCTTCCATGGGGCAGCTAGGTGGTGCAGTGGATAGAGCACTGGTCCTGGAGTCAGGAGGACCTGAGTTCAAATCCGGCCTCAGACACTTAATACTTACTAGCTGTGTGACCATGGGCAAGTCACTTAACCCCAATTGCCTCACTAAAACAAAAACAAAACAAAACAAAAAAAAATAGGTGGGCTTCCTGAGTATTCTGCCTTCTCAACTGGTATTTCTCATGCCTTCTTTCTACCAATCTATCCTCCAAGTTTTTCAGGAAGAATGTTGTTGTTGTTATTTATTGTTTTTTTTTTTTCCTAGAAAGCTCCTTGGAGACAGGAAAAGTTTCACTTTGATATTTCCTTTCCCAATCGCCAACACTGTTCCTAGTGCTTATTGGTAGATGGTTTGATCCATTTAGGTTAGTGGAATGATGGGAAATCAACATAACCTTTTACAATCCCAAAGATAGAGAAAACAACATAATTAAATAATATCCAGCTTAAACTTCTTTCGGACACTTACTTATTTCATTGTAGATTTAGAGGTAGAAGAGTTCTTAAAGACCATTTAGCTCAACCCTCTTCCCATCTTCCTGTCATGTTACAAATAAGGAGAGGAAGGTCTAGAGGTTCAGCAATTCGCCCAAGGACGCATATTGTATTTATGGCAGAACTGGGATTCAAAGCCTAGGTCCTCAGATTTCAGGTCTAGCATCCTTTCCACAATGCCCAGTTGATGCCATTCAATCATGATGCTTTATAATTAGAAATGAGAAGGGGCAGCTAGGTGGCACAGTGGATAAACCACCAACCCTGGATTCAGGAGGACCTGAATTCAATTCATTTGACACTTACTAGCTGTGTGGCCCTGGGCAAGTCACTTAACCCTCATTGCTCAATCAAAAAAATTAATAATAATTAGAAATGAGAAGCCATAACGTTTTCTTGTGTAGCTACGTGGCACAGTGGGTAGAGGCCTTGCCTGGAGTCAGAAAGACTCATTGTCTTGAGTTCAAATGTAGCCTCAGACACTTACAGGCTGTGTGACCCTGGGCAAGTCACTTAATCCTATTTCACTCAGTTTCCTTATCTATAAAATGAACTGGAGAAGGAAATGGCAAACCACTCCAGTATCTTTATCAAGATAACTCCATATGGGGTACTGAAGAGTTGGACATAATTGAACTACAACTTTTTCTTGTCAAAGTGACTTAGAAATAGTGAATCAAGGAAATGTTTTCAATTGCCTTTTATGTTTGTATGTATGTATGGTGTGTATGTTTGTGTGTGTGTATGTGTGTGTGTGTGTGTGTGTGTGTGTGTGTTTGTGTGTGTGTGTGAGGGGACATATCAAGAAGCAGATATGATCTTCTTTCATGTCAATTTTACTTTGTAACTGAACAAGCTATTTGATGTTTACAAAGACACCCAGATTTTTTTTTTAACTGAGAGAGGGAGAAAGGAGTCCAGCTACCAAGGTAGAGAAAAGAAAAAAAGATCTTGGGCAGAAAGAAATTTGTAGCTTTTCTATTAATAACCCAACCGAGCGCCAACCAAAGTTTGGAGTTGACCACAATGCCCAAAGCAAAACCCTTAACCGTCTTGACCACAAAGCCTGTGAACTCACAGGCCTGCAGCTAATGGACAAGAGGATAAATATTAAGTTAGGACTAGGATATATTTTTAATTACTATTTGCATTTTGCTGCTGCCTAATCCATTACATAGGAGCCAGGACCTCATCTTTTTTCAAGCTTCTGCCCAGTTTATCATTTGCAGATGGAGCTCAGAACCCACCAAGAGCATTGAGTCGAGGCCGAGTTCTATGGAGATACAAGAACTAGACCAGTGATTACACACCCACACCACAGGAAAAATGAGCCCCAAGAAACCTACAGCTATTGCCCTTAGATAATCACCTCTAATGTTTCCCAGAATTTTCAGGCCATTAGACAAGCTACAAGCTACAAGTTCAGGCTGCAATCTAGCTTTCATGCTTTTTTCTTTTGTTTGCTACTTCTTGAGAGGCAGTGTAGCATTGTGGTCGTTATTCAGCTGTTTCAGTTGTGCCCAACTTCTTCATGACCCCATTCGGGTTTTTCTTCGCAAGGTTACTGGAGTGGTTTGTCATTTCCTCCTCCAGCTCATTTTATAGATGAGGAAACTGAGGTAAACAGGGTGAAGTGACTTGCTCTGGGTCACAGAACTAGTAAGTGTCTGAGGGCCCTTTCGAACTCAGGAAAGGAGTCTTCCTGACTCCAGGTCTGGCACTCTATCCACTGCATAGTATATATCATTTGATTTCTCAACTTGGAGACAGGAAGACCTGTGTTCAACTATTGTCTTCGAAACTAATGACCCTTGGCAAGCTATTTCATCTGTCTCAGATTTGCTGTCCTCATTCCATTCATCTCCTCTGCTTTAGACAGGTAGGGTAGTATAGCAGAAAGAGTTCCGGATAGAAGACATGAGTTCAAATCCTGCCCCAGAAACTTACTTAGCTATGGGACCATTTATCTCTCAACTTCAGTTTCCTCATATGTAAAGTCAAGAAAATAATAACAACTATCTTACAAGGTCATTGGGAGAATCAAATGAAATAGCATCTAAAGTGTTTCAAAAACATTAAAGTACCATAGAAATGCTATCACCATCATCACTGATTATTTGTCATATTGGGGAAAATAATAACACCTACTTCACAAAAGTTGTTATAAGGATCTGATGAGATAATAAAACTACAGTTATCCCTTTCACATCATGGGGCTTAGGGTCAGGGTGCCCTGCAATCTGGAAAATATATGTAAAATCCATGAGGGTAGACCCTTTACCTTCATTTTCCTTTAGGAAATCCCGTAAGGACTTAGCCTTTTCTCATATGATTCCAGAGTATACCAGAATGCCTTCTTTATAACAATCCTGCATTTCTGAGTTTCTAAACCTTTTCTGTGTCATCGGCTGGGATTGTCATGTCATCTGCAGCTTCCACAAAACTCCCCACAAATTCCCATTTAATTCCTTATGCCAATCTGTGATATATTGAAATCATGATAGAGAAAGTCGTGATGTGGAAGGGATAACTGTAAAGTCCTTTATACACTTAAAATGTTATGTAAATGGGGAAGCTAGGTGGCTAAGTAGATAGAGAACCAGCCCTGGATTCAGGAGGACTTGAGTTCAAATCCAGCCTCGGACACTTGACACTTACTAGCTGTGTGACCCTGGGCAAGTCACTTAACCCTCAATGCTCTGCAAAAAAAAATATTGTGTAAATGGTAGCTATTAGTATTATGGTGTAGTTGGTTGTTCCCTTTCCCTACTAGTCCCCTGAGGCACCATGGGAGAGGTCCCACTTGTCCTTCCTACCTTTCTTCCCCTTCTGCTACTTTGGTTTTTGCCACCTTTGGTTCCTATCCAATACGCCATGTCAAGTCCCCTTCTGCTGTCTTTCTCAGCTTCAGAGTATGGCAGAATAGAGAACAAGGATTCCAAGTGTGCTGAATAGAGGACAGGTGGAAAGCATATATTATACTGCTCTCTCCTCCCACAGCTCGCAGCCTTTATGGAATATGGCTAGAAGTCAAGTAAGGAACATCTGACTCTGATGCAGCCACACTGGCAATTATTTCTTAAGCAAATGGTCCTTTCATCCAACATTTGGTCCCATGTTTGATGACCAAGAGGCTAACAAAATTGTCATAAGGCAGCCCATGTTTTGACTGCTGTAATGGATGCTGATGTACACTGCAACAGAAGATTTGTATTTAGAGTCAGTAAATTAGGGTTCAATGCCCAGTCCTGACACTATAAGATGCGGGACCACAGAGGAGTCAGTTTACCATTGTGAATCTCAGTTTCCTCATAATACTTGCCCTACCTGTCTCATAGGACTGTTGTGGGAAAATGCTTTATAATAAACCTTAATGTGTTATGGAAACATGAATTACTGTTAATGTGTATGCCATTGCCCCAGCGAAATTTTATTTATATATTTCACCCTTCCCACTCCACCACTTGGAATCTTCTGACAGTAGACACTCCACAGAGACATTTTATTTGTTATCTACCCAAAAGTTCTACTTGTATGATGATGATGAAAACAATAAGGTTTGCAAAGTTCTTTATGTCTCATTTGATCTTCAGAACTGTCTTGTGAGGTGACATGACTATTAGCCCCATTTTACAGATGATGAGACCGAAACAGAGACATTTAGTGATTTGCCTAGAGCCATATAAGTAGTAAGCGTCAGAGGCTGTATTTGGATTTGAATCTTCCTGACTCACAGGATAGCGGTCTATCCACTATGCCACCTGGCTAACATTATGCCATATGATGCCATAGAGACAGGGCTTTGCTAGAACTGGCTAAAGTTAGCTGGTTAGAGCTGCTTGTTAAATTGTCAGTGGGAGCATTTAAACCTCAAAAATTGGCCAATGCTACAAATCAAAGCTTGATTAATCAGTCTGTTGATTGCTTAGACTTAAGAAAGTGCCTGAGAAAATATTAATGCAGATAAAACTGAAAAATTTGTCAAGGATATGTTCTTTTTTTGGGTGGGGAGGAAGGAGGAGCTAGTTGTTAAAATTTAACCATATACTTCTATATAAATATGATTAAAAATTCCCAAAGGCTGCACAAGAAGTTGGCCTAAAGGTGATGAATCATTTTTGATTTTGGTTTTTTTTTTTGTTGTTTTTTTGTTTTTGTTTTTGTTTTTTGTGGGGCAATGAGGGTTAAGTGACTTGCCCAAAGTCACACAGCTAGTAAATGTCAAGTGTCTGAGACCAGATTTGAACTTAGGTCCTCCTGAATCCAGGGCCAGTGCTTTATCCACTGTGCCACCTAGCTGCCCCCCATTTTGATTCTGTAAACTCCTGGAGGGGTTGCAATATGTATCCAATTTAACTCACTCTCATGAACATTTATCAAATGCCTTGAATGGGCAAAGACACAAACACTAAAACAAAACAAAACAAAAAAGGCCCTGCCCTCAAGGAGATAGCATTCTGGTTGGGGAAGATGGAGCATCAATGAGCCACAACATGTACCCAGGTAAGTAAATACAAGGTTCATACAAAGTAATAGGGCATGAGGCTAAGCAAGGGTAGGGGAGAAATCTGGAAAGGCCTTGAATAGGAGTTGGAAGCTGAACTATGCTTTGATTCATCTGGGAGCACAGAGTATCCCAGAAATGTAGGATCACTTATACATGGGCCCAAGCACCATGCAAGAAGGATCCTTACTGAGCAAATCATGTACTTTGACAATCACACACTTGCAAATCTTGCACAAAATATAGGTAGAGTTGGTATTTTGTTCCCATCATAATTCTGCTGTGCACATATATATGGAGGGGGATGGAGCGAGTCTATCTTAGAATATATGTTTTCTTAAGGTAGAGGACATGTCTTACTTGATTAAACCAGACACTTTGCATAGTTCTATGTTCATAGTAGACAGTGCCTCTATGTCAATTGATGAGTGATGATGAAAGTCATAAATAAGATGCTACTGTGATGCTACTTTAGTGATTGCTTCATTAATACTGAAAAATTAAATCTCTGGTCTTAGAAATAAACCATGATTCATTCAGGCTTGTTTGGACAGAAAGAAATGTAAGGACTATCAGGTGTGGTCAAAGAAGGTATTTGTAGAAGTACTTAGTACAATGCTTGGCATATTGTAGGCACAATGGAAGTACTTGGTTTTTCTCACCTGACTCAACACTCCTGTGTTTGTGTGTGTTTTGTGTCTATGGTTGTGTGTTTGTAGAAGTTGTGTGGTTTAAAGACCTGGATGAAAATCACAGCTCTTAACATAGTCACTTATCCTCTCCCCTCTCTAGACCAAAGCTTCTTAAACTGTGCATTGTGATCCCATATGGGGTCATGTAACTGAATGTGGGGGTCATGAAAAATTTGGCAGTAAATGTTTGATATGTATACCTATATATCTTTTATATACCTATATATCTGAGATAGTGTAAAAATTTCTAGGGCAAAAAGGAGTGGTGTATGGAAAAATTTTAAGAAGCCCTGTTCTAGACAACTCTCTAAGATTAAAAATTTCCCCACTCTGAATTGGTAAAGGAAGTTCCCTATGCTAGTGAAATCATACTTCTAGTTCCTTTACCTAAGGTGGGAAAGGGTTAATTGAGATCAATGCAGAGGGGAGTAGGATCCGGTATCATTTACTTGCTACAAAAATCATAGAATTTCAGAGGTATTAAGGACTTTGGAGGGGATCAAATCTAAGGTAAACCTGAACAAGGATTTTCTCCATAAACACAGACCAATGGACATCCAGTCTTGGCTTAAAACCTTAATTAAGGGAGGGTCCACTCCACCTTGATGAGCATTTTCTTTCTTTTCTTCTTTCTCTTCACTGTCTCTTGTTGACATCATCTACTCCCAAGGTTTCAATTAGCATCTCTACTTATACACATGGAATTCCCAAATCTAAATATCGAACTCCAATCTTTCTCTAGAATTCTAGGCCTACATTGCAAATTTCTTGCTGTGCAGCCCCACCCAAAGCATTCTGTACATATGCATGTGTATGGATGTATAAACACAAATATGCACACACATGCATACACACATGTATACCTATATGTATATACACATGTACATATATGTATACATGGAGATAGAATGAATCTATACACAGGCATGTATTTATATGTATTATATGCATATATCTATGATATATGTATCTAAAATAGCTCATCTTCTATTTCATGTTATTTGATCCTCACAACAAGTCTGTGCAGTAGGTTCTACTGTTATCCCCACTTTACAGATGAAGAGACTGAGGCTGAGGGAAATTAAGTGGCTTCCCTAGAATCCTACAGCTAGTAAGTGTCTGAGAAAGGATTTGAACTTTCAGTCACACTGACTCCTAGGACAGAATGCTACCTACTGCTTCACCTGCCTGACAAATCAGTGACTGAATCCTGGTGAGATTACCGGCACTGTATTTCTTCTATTTGTACTCTCCTTTCCACTTATAGGACCCGCAACTGCTCTCTGTGCTTGGCATTCTGTCAACAGCCTCTGTTCATCTGCATAAGCTTCCTCTCCCCCCCTCACTGTCTGTGTTCCCTTTTCATTGACATTTTTCAGAACCCACCCTTTCCTCCAGGCTAGTCCAGTGCTAAGTACTGTGAAAATCCTTCATTTGTCTCTCCATCCTCAGTCCTTAGTACCTGCCCTCACCTCACATTGCTTGGCTCTTTTTTACTTGTTGGGCACAAAGTAATTCCCACAATAAAATGCCCAGTTCCTTGACAGCAGCCACCATGCCGGTTTTGAACCTAGGAGCAGCATGCTATTGTAGGGAGAGAGCTGTCCAAAGAGTTGGGAAGACCTGGATTCAGATTCTGCCTTGGGCATTTTCTCATCCTGTTATCTGGTCAAGTCCCTTCAGCTCTAAGAGGATCTCAGTAACTTGAGAAGTTTAGAAACAAGAGAGAACATGCAGCCTTTCATTGTTGGAAGACGCTTGCTCATCGGGGAGTTCCTCGCACAAATATAATTACTGATCCAGTTCCAGTCCCCCCTTCCACAAGGTCCGACACACTTTCTTGCATATTTAATAAATATTCACGGGATGAATAAATTCAAGGCTTGATTCTTTTTTTATAGAACGAGTCTAGTAAACATGGAGAAAGCTTGCTTCCCAAACCAACATTTAATGAAAGTGTTGTAATCGCCAGCAAACCTCTGCCTTATAAATGTCCATATTTCATGAGAGGAACATTTATTTAGTGAAGGAGAAGACCTCAGAGACCATTGAATCCAACCCTTTCATTTAACAAACAGAATGCTGTACTTGGAGGGAAGAGGACTGGCTTTGTATTCTACCTGAAATTAGGTACCAAGGGCCCCTTCCAAATTCCATCCCCCAGCCACTTGGACCCCATTTGGCCATCAGAGGACACAGTGGAGCCAGTACCAAGGAATGCCCTTCTCCCTGCCAATGTTCCTTTCCCCTGCCCTTCTTAATAGATTCTGACTCCATTCTCCTACCCCCATCCCTACCCCCTTCTTCTCTCCTGTGGGAGAGAATCAAAAGTTCCAATTATACTCCAACTCTCCATGGGCTGGGCCCCTCCAGACTTCCTCCTCTGGCTAAGTAGACAAGCTACTTGGATGAACAAGAAGCCAACTATCATCTTTCTGTTAAATTTTTCTGTAAAATTGCTCTCTGTCTTGCCACTGTGTCCCAAGGTCTTATGGGCTGTTACATCGGCCTTCTGTTACACCTCTATAGTCATGTACATTCCCATTTGTTTGTTGATTTACCCTAAGGATATCCTAGGCCTTGTCATTAATCCCACTACTTTATCCTTAAAACTTCTGATCTTTTCCGTTCACTGTGTAGTGGAATCTTCCTATATGTGATGTTTCTCCTAAATAAAATGCGACCTCCTAGAGTGAAGAAATGGTCAAACTTTTCTATTTGAGTTCTCGGTGCTTAACACACTACCTGGCACTTAGTTTGTGTTGAAATTTTCACTCATTTCCTTCATCAAAAGCAAGTCACTTAACCTCCTCGTTATTAAGGTGGTAGGTTTGGGATGGTGGACCTGATGTCAGGAAGTTTTGAGATCAAATCCAGCCTCAGATACTCCCTAACTGTGTGACACTGGAAAAGTAAGTCACTTAACCTGTTTGCCTCAGTTTCCTTAATTGTAAAAAAGGATAGCATCTATCTCTCAAGGTTGCTGTGAAGATTAAATGAGATAATATTTGTAAAGCTTTTAGCACAGTGCCTGGCATATAGTAGGCTCTACATCATACACAAATATAACAATAGTTGCATCTCTTACCTCATGGGGATTCTGTGAAGAAAGTACTTTACAACCAAAAATGCCACAGAAATGTGAATGCTTTAAAATAGAGGTTTTAATTTGTTGCTACAGGTAAAATATTATTTGAAAATAAGGACATTTGCCAAGAAATTAGATTTGAGAGTTCCTTGGAGGAATGTATAAAAGTTTAGGATGATATTTTACTAAATGAGTAAGTTTATCTCTCATTAGTCCTGAGGGACTGGATTCCCACAAACTCCTTCAGTTCATAATAATCAGTTGTTACGTTTAAATAGCCAGATTCAAGATGCGAACATTTCCAATAATCTTCTAATTGACATTCATTAATTCATAAACCAGTTGTTCATATAATCAAAAACTTAGAGCTGGAAGGGACCTTAGAGGGCAGCTAATCCAACCATCTCATTTGGCGGATGAGGAAATTGAAAGCAAGAGAGATTAAGGGGCTCTTGGATTGTTTGGTTTTGGGCAAGACATTCATTCATTGCTGACTTTACTCATTTTCCTGGTGACTTCAATTCATCCTTTGAACGAATCCAAGAGATTTTGCCCTCAATATCAGGGCCTCTACCTTTCACTACTTTTTTTTTTCTTTGTGAGGTAATTGGGGTTAAGTGACTTACCCAGGGTCACATAGCTAGTAAGTGTCAAGCATCTGAGGCTAGATTTGAACTCAGGTACTCCTGATTCCAGGGCCAGTGCTCTATCTACTGTGCCACCTAGCTGCCCCACCTTTCACTAATTTTTGAAACATATATATATATATATATATATATATATATATATATATATATACCAGTGAACCTTGACAAGAGGGGAAGAAACATCCAGGCTTCCCTGGTCCTCGCTGTTTCTTGGCTTTATGAGTTTATGAGATCTGTGGCACCCCAATCCCTTTCTTCCTTCTTTAGTCATTTGCTCCCTCTTTTGCTATTTATTCTTGCCACTAGCTTCTTCAGATCACTTATGAGGAGAGTCTACATTTTATATAGAAGGCAAAAGAACAGACAGAAATTCAGAAATTCTACATGAAGGCAAATTAATCAATGATGTACATTACACAGAATTCAAATCAATTTAATTGTACAATCATTTGTACTTGGTACAAAGCACTATGGCAAGTGCTGGGTTTACAAAGAAAACACACACACACACACACACACACACACACACACATCTATCCCTGACCTCAAAGAGTTTATATTATGTTTGAGTTGGGGAGAATGGTAGCTTGTACAATAAATACAGGATACATACAAAGTAATTTCCAGCAACAGGGGAAAGGAGACTAGTCATAGATCTGATATGGCTGGTAGTTTGATAATAATAGAATAATAATTGAAGTGAGAACAATGGAAGGGCTGAGAAGAAAGGGCTAGAGTCACCAGAGAGTCATGGAGCTTATATGGAATGAATGGGTATGAGGGGGAAAAGGAATGGTAATCAAGAAAAGAAACTTCAAGTGTTTTCAGACTATATCTCAGGTCCTGAAAGGATGTATAGGACATTAGTTTGTCATCCCTTCACAGTGGTGAAGGAAAGGCTGATTTGATCATCAATCCTCCTTGAGAAAGAAGTGGAAAGTGTGTGTGTGTGTGTGTGTGTGTGTGTGTATGTATGTAGTACATATCCAGTAGATATCCAGTCTCTGCTCTTGGCTTACAGTCAGAACAGGGCCCTGGGAAATTGGGAAATCTGGGGTCAGGCATGATTAGGGTATTACCCCACTATTAGGTTTGCTTGCCCCTGAATTCAACTATTGTTGAGAAAAGTGCCTCCTCTGGGGGAATGGATGGGGTTAACTGAATAAAACGGTCAGGAAGAAAGACAAGGTAGATTCTTAGTCTCCATATTCCAAAAGTGGGTGGTACTTGAAATTTATGACCTATTCCATTTGGTGAGAATTCCCCAGCAGTCTCTGGATCCCTGTGGGCTCTAAAGAGAATGGTCTGGTCTACTCCCAGAACACATCCCACAGTGATATGAAATTTACTCCTATGAATATTGTGCATCAAACTCATCAGTCCACTTTATAATCCCTGGCTCAATCAGGAAATTTCTTGGCTTCATGAAAAGATTTTCTGCTTACCTTCTTATATAACCACTCAATATTTAACATACTCTACGCTTAGGGAAAATAAGGGAAATTAAGGAAAAAATAAGGAAATAAAAAGGTCCCTTTGCCTTTTAAAATAATCAGAAAATTTCAACCAGCCACACAGATCACCCTCCAAGTTTGAAATGAAAATTTCCTATTGGCTAGCTTTTGCTCTGGGCTCCTGCTCTGCCACTAACTACCTTGGTGACCATGGTTAGGCTAGGAAATTGACTTCTCTTAGGTTTAGCCTTCACATCTGAAAAATGGTTTGGGATGAAAGGAGTCATAAGGTACCTTCTTGCTTCCATGTCTTGGCATCTTTACTTGCCTTTTAGGTTCAACTCAGATGCTACCTCCTAGAAGATGCCTTTCTTGACTCTTACAATTGTTATTATTATTGTTCTCCCCCCATTCCCCGCAAAAAATTACTCAACTCTTGTAAAAATATGTATATAAGCATTGTCCTTTCTCTTTCTCCCCACATTGTTAAAGGCTAAAATTCTAGCTAGTCTAAAATATCTAATGAGTGGTTGCCAATAAATTATAAGCTTTAGCAAGAGTTAGGCTTTTAAGCATTTATTAAGGAGGATAAGAATTTGGTAAAGAGAGAGAGAAAGGCCTACATTCATCTATCTATTAAAGGGAGAGTGCATTTCTAGCTCCCTTCTCCACCAGCATCCTCAGGAAAAAGCCTGAGTCAGAGTGTCAGGCTCCCCACTTCTTCTTCCCACAAGCAAACGTCACTTCCTGACGCCAAAGAAAAGACTCCTGGTCTTGCCCTCAAAGACCTTCACTTCATGGAGGAGCTTTGGTACAGTAAGTCTCCAGCAGGGGGCGTCATTCCAATTGTTACAACATATATACAAACAGTAAAATATAACTCCTTGGGAGATGGGATTGTCAAATTTTGTCATTATATCTTCAGTGTCTAGCATAGGTTTGTAGCAGGTACTTAAATATTTGCTGAATTAGATCAAATTTTGATTCTCAAATTCTATTTTTTGGTTAAAGGAACAGACAACAAAAAAGTAATATAAAAACCCAAAAAAGTGAATATATTACTACCCAAAATTTTCTTGAATCCATTAGATGTGCTTTCAATTAACTTTTTTTTTTTTTTTAGTGAGGCAATTGGGGTTAAGTGACTCGCCCAGGGTCACACAGCTAGTAAGTTTTAAGTGTCTGAGGCCGGATTTGAACCCAGGGACTCCTGACTCCAGGGCCAGTGCTCCATCCACTGCGCCACCTAGTTGCCCCTCAACTAACTTTTTAAAAAAATATCCCTTAAGAATTTAGACACTTTGTCAGATAGGACCTGCCCATATGCAGATGGATCAGTCCATTTGCAAAAGGGCTAGTTACTGTAACTGTACCTTATCATATAAACACTTAAACATCCTTCCATAGTCTCTTGGTGATTCCTGTTCACTTCAAACCTGTTGCCTAACCCATAACCATACAGTGCTTCCTTGTGTGCATTTACGATCTCCATGATATATGTCCTCTGAAATACATGTCTGAAGGCTTATGGGAAAATTAATAAAATTGAAATTAAAGCTGACAGCTCTGAAATGATATGCTGCCCTTAGCATATGGAATGCCTCACATGAACACTTAAGGGGTTTGTGGCAGGATTATAGACAGTTACCCAATGGGGGATAACTTCTGAACTGTGTTGCTAAATCTCATTTGACAGGTTTTGGATGTTGTATAATTTCTATAGCATTTTGGTGTTGGGTGAGCAATATGTTAGCTCTGATTCAGATGGCATTTTGTTTTTAAGCCTTCTATTCTTTTCCCTCCTGCTTCCCCGTCTATTGCTTCTCTCCATTCGCCCCCACCCCCCATCCCAATGCATATAATCCTTCCTGAATACTTTTGGCAGTTTTGCCTACGGCTTTTCTTAGCAACTCCTATGTTGCTAAGATGAGGAGACAGACCCCTTTGTCTGGCTGCAAGACTGAGGATGCATATGTGTTCTTTAAAATGAATTTTTCACCTAAAGCATCCCAAAATGTTTAATTCGATAAATGTTTATTAAGCCACCAATGTGTTAAAAGATCTGGGCTAGGTACTGGAGATAAAGATTGAGCCAACACAAACCCTGCTTTCAAGGACCTCTCAATTTATTTTGGGGTGGTGGAGGGGAGAACAAGTGCACAAATAATGGAGAGTGATATAAGCACAAGTGAATGAATGAATGAATGAAAGAAAATGCATTTTACTGGTCCAACTGAGTGCCAGACACTGGAAATTATACAAAATCAGATAGTCCTTGACCTAACCTAGAAGGTAGCTTACTTTTTTTTTTTGGGTGGGGTAATGAGGATTAAGTGACTTACCCAGGGTCACACAGATAGTAAGTGTCAAGTGTCTGAGGTTGGATTTGAACTCAGGTCCTCCCGAATCCAGGGCCAGTGTTTTATCCATTGTGCCACCTAGCTGCTTACATTTAATGGGGAGAGACTATATTTATATAGGGGACATTTGGCCAGGGAGGGATATTTTATTTTGGAATGTTATGGGGATGGTGAGTGATGTCATGGAGGATTAGCCAGACATACCCTTTCCAGGACAGTGTCAGAATTTGTTGATTATAGTTCTTGAACTGGAAGGGGTAGGAGGAAAGCTAAGTGTTATAAGAATTGTGAGGAGGGAAAAATCACTTGAGCAGAGTGTGGGAAAGAGAGAAAACAGGATATACTGAGGTGTCCATTCTCTCAAATATCTAGAAAACAAAAGATTGCTCCTTCCAAAGATATGTTAAGCTTTATTGGTCCTGTGTATCACTTTAATGATGGCAAAAGGAAAATCAACCAGAGGACAATTTGGAAAGTTGCACATGAGATCACTTCTAGAAATGAAAGACCTTTGGATGTTTGGAAAAAATGGTTAAAATTCAAATGCTAATTGCCAAAAGACAATATCTACTGCAATAATTGCATGCAGCCTTTGCTGGAGGTATTCAATATAAGAGAGTACATATTCCCAGAAAGTAGAAATACTATTTTTTCCCCTGAAAAAGAGACTTGGGAAGTGAACATGATAAATACTGAATAACATCATAGAAAAAATAAAATTGATTATATCCTAATAGAGTGGACAGAACTAGTTAATGATCTCTAAATTAACTGGCCCTGTAAATCAGTTTAATGACTTGTTAGAGCAAAGATCTTAAAGTGAATATGCTAAATGCTTAGAAAATAAAAGAGAAAACTCCTGGTCCATAGTCCTACTCTTTATCCTTATAAAAATTGCAGGAGAGTAAGCTACCAATGGATTGAAGGCATCTTTGATGAAAGCATGACAAGAGAGCTAGAAGACTTTCATGAATGGTATTATATGGTATAGGGACCTTAATGGTTCTCTTCTAACAAGGTATCTGAAAATCTTAAAATTAGGCATGATTCCTTTAAAAATACAGTAACTGAGATAAATATAATGACTTTTTGATTATTCATAATCAAACGAGGCATAAAACAGGGAGATTTGCAATCACCAAGAGTGCTTGTGACTGTCACAGAGAAGGTTCATTTGAGAATTCAAGTGAAAGAAGGATTCTGTAGAGATAATGAAGTTTTACAAATGCTCCTGTTTGTAGATACCATTGTACTGATTCCTTCAAGACCTAGAACATTGTAGAACCTACATAAATTATATATAATTACTTAGAAAGATTTAGCTTAAAAATCTACATGGAAAGAAACAAATGGAAAGAAAAAGAATGCTTACTGTCAAGATTATGATATACCATGTAATGGACATCCTATTGAGTTATCCCATCAGTAGATTTATCTTGGCCAGATACTATAGGTAGAGATTGATCTGGGTCCACAACTGGTCAGATAGAAGAGAATGAGCTAGGGGTGACTAGGTGGCCCAGTAGATAAAGCACTGTCCCTGGATTCAGGAGTACCTGAGTTCAAAGCCGGCCTCAGACACTTGACACTTACTAGCTGTGTGACCATGGGCATGTCACTTAACCCCCATTGCCCTGCAAAAAAGAAAAAAAGAAAAAAAAGAAGAGAATGAGCTGGATTACATTTTGGGAAGTTGCACAATGCTCTTAATAATTCAAATCTTATACCCAAAATATAGCTCTTGAACACCGATGTTCTTTCTTTCAATGGACTGTGAATAATGAAACACTACCATTTTTAAAGAAATTTCATTGTTGGTCACCCAGGATGGGGCACAGAGAATCAATTGGTGGATAAGAGTGGCCTGTAGTATATTAAGAACAAAGGTAATTGCTAGATAAATATTATTTTTTTTAAAGTATCATTAAAATAAATAGAGAAGTTAGCTTATTATGCTTAGATTTAAGGATACCTGATATGCAACTGGAGTGATCCATCATTTCCCATGAAATGTATTGAGATCCAAAGCAGGTTCCCAGTACATTGGGTAGACCCCATGTAGAGGATTTATGGGAGTGTAGGTTGAAGCATCATAGATAGGGTGAGAATTGAATCACTTGGAGGGAGTATCTCTGTTCATGCTTTCTTTCTTTCTTTCTTTCTTTCTTTCTTTCTTTCTTTCTTTCTTTCTTTCTTTCTTTCTTTCTTTCTTTCTTCCTTCCTTCCTTCCTTCCTTCCTTCCTTCCTTCCTTCCTTCCTTCCTTCCTTCCTTCCTTCCTTCCTTCCTTCCTTCCTTCCTTCCTTTCTTTCTTTCTTTCTTTCTTTCTTTCTTTCTTTCTTTCTTTCTTTCTTTCTTTCTTTCTTTCTTTCTTCCTTCCTTCCTTCCTTCCTTCCTTCCTTCCTTCCTTTCCTCTCTCTAATCATTCTCTCTCTCTCTCTCTCTCTCTCTCTCTCTCTCTCTCTCTCTCTCTCTCTGACATTTAGGTGGTACAGGGACTAGAACACTAGACCTGGAATCAGGAAGACCTGAGTTTAAATCACACCTCAGGCATTTACCAGCTATGTAACCATGGGCAAGTCACATAACACTCTTTGCCTCAGTTTCCTCATCTGTAAAATTAGCTGTAGAAGGAAGTGGCAAACCATTCTAGAATCTTTGGCAAGAACCCCCCCCCCCCAAAAAAAGGTCATGAAGAATTAGATATGACTGAAATGACTAACCAACATACATATGCTTATTTGCACATGCATACTGTGCCCAATGGAAAACCACCAACATGGTGAAATGAGAGATTATGCCAATTAGAGGTCAGCTGAAGGATCTGGCAGTTTACTCTGGAGAAGACAGAGGGAAGCAGGATAGAGTCTTGTCCAAAGCAAGTATTTAATATCTTTTGGCCTCAGTTTCCTCACTTCTAGAATGGAGAAAGGAAGGTCTACCAGACTAAATGGACTAGATAAGTTTTATGCCCCCTTCCACTTCTGCCTTTATGATCCTCTGCCCCTTTGAATTATACAGAAGTTCCTGAACATCAGAGAGGATAGATCTGAGAGGATATTTCAGGCATCGAAACTTAATTGTTGAGGGGTTTTACTCCTCAATTTTTAAAAGAATGTTCAATATATGGAAAATCTAAAAGCATAGTCTAGATAAAATAGGTATTCAAAATATTTTCCTTAATAAAAAAGGTATAAACAGTTAAATAAAATAGATGTTTTTAAAATGCAATAGGTCTTCACAATGCTTTGTTTTTCCTCTTGGGAAAGTGAGAAAAGAATCCTGGGTAGCAAACTTTTGCAGTGACTAAAAGATCCTAGCATTGTTAAAAGTTATGGACATTATGCATTCCACAGTTGAAGTCCAAAGTGAAGGAGGCCCCCTGCTCTGAGACAGATTTAGGCATAAGGTCACAGTTGAAGTTGATGCTATAACAGTTCTTTGGTCTTGGCTGCAATTCACATTAGAGTTTGTGTGTGTCTGTGTGTTTGTGTGCGCAGGCGCATTATGTTGAGCAATTTAGCCAAAGCTATTTTGGATGCTATTTTCCCCTCCTGTTTGTCTTATTTTTGAAAGAGTAAATTAAATTAAATTAAAAGTGTAGGCAAGATGTATGTGAAATCTTGGTCAGAATCTTCAATGCACAGATGTTAAGTTGGATGTTATGTGCCCTGACATAAATACTGCATATGTTAAAGTTTTAATGTTATATAACACATATACTAGATTACATTTGTGTTCTATTTATAAGCAGGGCTTTTAAGGACTATTAGAACTTATAAGAGTGTTTTCTTTTTTTGGAAGGAATGGAATGAAGGTGACTTGACCAGAGCCCTACATAATAAATACACTTCTTTCCCCCATCTCTATTCCCTATTCCTCTCTCTCTTCCTTTCCTTTTCCCTTTCCCTGCCTTCCTCTCTCTCTCTCTCTCTCTCTCTCTCTCTCTCTCTCTCTCTCTCTCTCTCTCTCTCTCTCTCTCTCTCTCTCTCTCCCCCTTTCTCTCTCTCTCACACACACACACTTCTATCCATCAGCAGATTGAAATGTGAAAGGAAGATGGGTAAGACAAAGAAAGTGAAGTAGTAGGAGAAAGTCAGTGGGGCAAATGCCAGAAAGAAAGATGGCTCATCAGTGATTTATGATTTCTTGGATTTTGGGTAGTGGAAATGAAAACCCCAAAGGAGGAACAGAAGTATACTTTGTCAGTAATCCTTCCTCTTTGCTTTGCTATTTCTTACTTTTCTATTCATGTAGAGAGAGAAAAGTGGTAAAGTGGATAGAATATTGGACTTGGCATCAGGAAGATGAGTTTGAACCCTCCCTCAGATACTAGGTATGTGATCCTGTACAAGTCACTTAATCTCTTTTAATCTCATTTTCCTTTTCTGTTAAATGAGGATAACAGGACACCTACCTCAAGATGTTTGTAAGGATCATATGTAAATCAATTTGTAAACTTTAAAGTGCTACATAAATGATAAATTATTATTATTATTATACATTATTATTATCCTAGCCAAAATGCTGTTTATAGGTTACTAAAGGATCAGTTTCAGTGGGTAGTCTTTCAATAGCAAATGTGGATCCTATTTTTTTTATTAACTTACTCAAATGAATTAAGGCTAGAAGGCCCCTGAGTTGAGAGTATATATTCCTTGGACAAAAAGGAAGGACACATGTGGTAAGTGGGGGTGGGGTCTCAGAAAGTGAGAGGACAAGTAACAATGCCTGTATTTACATTAAGAAAACATTTTGCAAAACATATAGCCTTCACAACATATATAATCCATAGCTATTTTCCTTGGATCCTTCAGGTTGGCATAGAGGTGACTCTGTCAACTTACAGGCTATGCCTATGGAATCAAAGCCTTGGTGGGTCTGGCTGAGATGGAAAAGTTTCAATTCTGGTACCAATAAGAGCTTGTACCTGATGTCTAAGTATCAGTCTGGTGGCCATTTGATTAGAGGGAAGGAAACAGAGACTCAAGATATACTGGCTTCACAATCCATATGTGAAAAACAAAATTGTGAAGAGTGATTGGAAGATCTTAGAAGGCTTCACAATATTACGAGTAATAATGTATTCAATGGGGGGCAGCTAGGTGGCACAGTGGATAAAGCACCGGCCCTGGAGTCAGGAGGACCTGAGTTCAATTCCGACCTCAGATACTTGACACTAGCTGTGTGACCCTGGGCAGGTCACTTAACCCTCAATGTCCTGCCTCCCCCCAAAAAAGTAAATATATGAGAAAAGAACTAGGAGAATAATACATAAAGAGTAGACACAGATTGACTGGCACATCTAGACCATCTATTTCAATGGAAGCACAAATCCAAATATACTTGTCCAAATGGTACAGGACTTTTTTGCAAAATAAAAAATTCTTATGAATAAAAGCTTAGAATTTCTTGACTCTGCTGAGGTGATTTGACGTTGTGACATATTCTTTCATCCCCAAGGTCTGTTCTCCAATTCTGTTTAGAGGTGGAACGCTGGAAGAGTAATATTCACTTATGGGTCAGGAGTTTGAATGGTTATAACCAGTTATTCTCATTGGTCCATCCTATGGGAGATTGGCATGGCCAGGGGCCACTTCTAGCCCCTCCCACCCCAGCTCCACAAAGAGAAACCAGGACAGAAAGTGGTCACTGTCCCACAACATAGACAACACATAGACTTCAGAAAGAAGTAAGACAAGAAGATAATTTGACTCACTCAGAGGGAAGGAGTCATTCAATAGATTGTTGCTCAGATTCCCAGGCTATAGAACTTTGCCAAGGCTCAGAGTCTATTCTCAGCATTCAGGTGGCACTCTGAGGATCTCCTGTTCCAACTAAGCCTAGAGAGAAGGTCTATGGGGCAGAATGATGAAACTGCACTGCTTTCTAGGTACCACTGGCTAGGCTGAGGACAAATAGCCTGCCAAGGGGTTGGTGTTAAGTGGGTTACATTATGCAGATTGAAGAGAAAGCCAACAATTATAGACCAATACCACGGACTGAAACAGTAGAGGTGGAGTTAGAGGACCTAGTGGTGGAGAGTGGAATTGCAAGCAGACTCGACAATAAAAGCAGGAGCATTCATTCAGTACACACGCCTTTATTAAATACCTGTTGTATGCCAGGTGTCGTCATAGGTGCTGAGGGTACAGAGACAAAAATGAAACTGCCTGCTTTCATTTAGTTTTATTTTTCTGTATTTAACAAGCACCAAATGAAATGAGCATTTCCATATATACTATAGAGCAGGAGAAAAGCGTATGTGGAACTATCAATCCCTATTATGTAGATATGAACATTCTTTTTCAAGTATATGGTAAATTCATCAGGTCAATTCCAAAGCTACCCTACTTCTTTGGGATTCCTTCTGGCTTTCAACTTTCCCCCTGCTTTGGAAGAACTTATATTCCATTAAGTTACACAGTACACATATACACACATACACATACATATACATACATATGTGTATATATGTATGTATGTATATATTCTTTCTCTCCCCCTGCTTTCAAAGAATTTACCCTCTATTGGGCAACATTCATACACATATGCATGCACTCATACTTACATACATACATAGATACATGCTTGCATACATGCATGCATACACACACGTGGCAGTTTAGGGATGGATGTCACCAGCAGTTGGGGGAATCAGGAAATGCTTCATAGAAAAGGTCACTAGTGCATCAGCTGAGTCTCAAAGGAAGTAAGGATTCCATGAGGTGGAGAAGAGAGAGAGTATTCCAGCCATAAGAAGCTAATAGCCATACAAGTCATGGAGGCTGGAGGTGGAGTAACATATGTGAGGAATACCAAGAAGGCCAATTTGGGTAGACAATAAAGTGTAGGAAGGGAATGAATGGATAATGATCAACAACAGAGATCAATGTATGAGGGAAAACATTCCATTTAAGCTAAGGTTTCAAGCTTTCACTACCACAATGAGCCACAAGATAATGAGTTAGATAATTTGCTGAAGTTGCTGTACTCTGGGTCCTGGAAGATATGTTTTTATGCCTGACTATGGGACTGGCTCCACCCTCCACATTTCTTTAAATTCATGGTAGCTAAGAAGCTTTAGACACACACTATATTCTCCATGTCAATAGCTAATTCACTGCAGGGGTTGGGTAGGGTAGGAGTGAAAGATGAGGAGAGGAAGAAAGTGAAATTCCTTCAAGCCCACCTAACTTCCAGCACTAGTCAACGGTGGCTCTCTATACATGGATGGATTGAACCCCATATGACACTCAGGGGCCATTGGTCACTTTGTGCAATGCTTTTGATGTCCAGCACTAATCAAAATTAGCAACAGGAGCTAAAGGATTTAGAAAATGGCACCCTCTGTTTTGTTATAAATGACTCCAAGTATGTGATAAAAGAAATACCCTCAAGAATCAGTTTTCCTCTGAATCCCACCTTATCCCATGTCTCCCAAAGACAAATTTGTATTTTTTGAATATCTGAGCCTTGGCAAATAGGGAGATCCAGAACAGAAGAGGTTAACAGAAAGAGACATCCTGTCCTAGAATTATTGTGGGGCACAAATGATACAGTGCCAGCCCAATCCCCTGAAGAGTAAACAAAACTCATAATGGTTACGAACAATAAATTGCCAATACCTTATAGAAGCAATGGATAATGAAAAGTTATCATGCCTATAGTTAGTATCCTCTTTAAAAGAATTTACAGAGTCTATGAAATTAAATTCTGTGCACAGTTCTCTTAATTTGTCCTTAATTAAACAATACTCCATAAATGGTGCATTCAGTGACCAAATGTTCAGAGACAGCAAAATGGTGGGTCCCAAGCCATTAGGAATGAAATAAAGTCGGTCCCTGGAGAGTCTGCAAGAATCTGGTCTATCTAAGTGACAACTGATGGTTTAGGAAAGATAATTAACTTTGCAATTACAAACGGCAGCTTTCACCAATGCTGTTTTTCCCCCAGCATAATCTTGTAAATGTTGGATTATTTTTATAAAGTGAGATGCAGTGTTTAGAGGGAAGGGAAAAAAAAAAAAGGACAAACTCCCTCTACACTGTGGTGAGTTCATATGGGATTAAGTCCTTATTGATGAATTTAGTGGGCCTTGTATATTTCATTTATAAAGTTATATCAATACTCATCTGATGGGCAATGATTATGCAAATTCTGAATGCTTAAATATTGGCAGGGAATTAATGCAGATTACAATACTGTGTTTAGGTTTTAAATAAATAGGGGGAATTGGGAGCTTATTTTCCATCACAAAAGAAACATGAAATTCCTCTTCTATATCAGTGAAATAGGGGGGTCGGTAGAGTGAGTAACAAATTCTGTGATCTCAATGGACCTTCCAGTTGTATCTTTTTATGATTCTGGGTGAAGAATTGAAATTAATTTTCTTCATTTCTACAGAAAATGAGTCTCTTAGACCAGAGATAATGTCTTGTCATTTGTTGTTTTTGTTATTTAAGTGATATAGTCAATTTCCCAATAGTTTATTTTTAATGAATTTTAAAACTACAGGAGCTACTAAAATACCTTACTCTTAGAGAGGATATGTGAGGCAGTGGAAAGAACATTGAATTTAGAGTAAGAGGACTGTAGATATGAAACTTTACCTTTGTAACCTTTGATAAGTGTATTAGCCTCTCTGGTTTTCTGTTTCCTCCTTTATAAAATGAAGGCATGAGACAGGGTTGGGGGTAGACTGTGGCTTGACCCTAAGGGATGTATGATCAACCAAATTGTGTAAAGGTGGAAAGCATCCTATCTTTTCCTCCTCATAGCCAGTTGTAGAGTTCAAATTCACTATCACTTAGTCTTTACCCATTATTGCCTGACACTCCAACATTCCTATTCCTCTGTACTGGTCATGGGTCAACTCAGGAATGTTATAACCTAATTGTCCAGGGTATGCAGAGACACTGCCATTTGGAAAATCCCTAAACATATTCATTGTCTGCTCCCTAAATCATTTCATAGCTATGGTAGGTACCTTTCTGAAGGGTGAATTTGTACTTCAGGGCAGTGACCTAGAAAATTATAGCCTTTCTTCCCCCCACCACCTTTTCATTTTGAGTGGGGTAGATATGCACAGGGTGAGCCGTCATGAATTGATTGTGTTATGTATGTGTGGGAGCAGGGTTTCTGACATATGCATAGAATGCCTGGGATGGCACCTCTCCACATGGAGAAGCTGAGAAACCTGCTCCCAGGAGAACTGTAATGATATATAAGGGAAGTCCTTGGAGAGGAAAACGGGAATATTTGTAGACATTATGTAACTGCATCCAGTGAGCAAACCACATGTGGCCTAGGAGGATCTTGAACCCACTGCAGAGATATTCAGAAAATGCCTTCCATTTAAGCTCCTACATTTTTGTATCATTTGTTTCTTGACTCCTTCACTCATGGTATCTGTGGAGTCTCTAATCTTGGGAGTTTTTTTTTCCAGCTTGTATATGGCAAATATCTATACATGCACAATGATCTACTAAAAAGCTATTGAGTTAATAGATCATTATGACTTATTATTTAAGCATTACATTATGTATCTTGCAAAAAAATCTTTTAAAAGGGAGAGAGAGGGGGCAGCTAGGTGATGCAGTGGATAAAGCACCTACCCTGAATTCAGGAAGACCTGAGTTCAAATCTGACCACAGACACTAGACACTTACTAGCTGTGTGACCCTGGGCAAGTCACTTAACCCTTATTGCCCCGCCAAAACAAAAAGGGAGAGAGAATCATCTGCTTGGTAACTATAAGCAGCTAGGTGGTACAGTGGAAAGAATGCTAATTCTCGAGTTATGAGGATCTGAGTTCAAATATGGCCTCAGATACTTCCTAGCTGTGTGACCATGGGCCAACCACTTAACTCCTTTTTGCCTCAGTTTCCTAATCTGTAAAATGGGGATAATAATAGCACCTAACTCTCAGCGTTGTTGTAAGAATCAAATAAAATAACAATTATAAAGTGCTTAGCACAGTATAAGTTCTATATGAATGTTATTTTTTTATTATTATTAGTTATATCAATCATATAAACTGAAAGTTACTATAATGAATGATTATTTATTATTTAGATTTACCTGATATCCCAATACAAATAAATGGATTTTTAAAGATAATATGTGTTGTATCTGATGTATCATTCTAAATATTTGATTATATTTTATTGGGGACAAAATTATGTATATCAATAATAAAAAAATAAAACAAGTTAATTATTTTGTAAAGTATGTAATATATTACTGGAGTGGTATATTTTATGTGTTATAAGATGGACACAAAAATAGGCCTTTTAAAAGATGAGCCTATTTTTTGTGTACATCTCAAACCACATAAAATATACCACTTCCCATACACTACATACTTTACAAAATAATTAATGTTCTTTTATTTGGAAGGTAATTTTTTTTAATGATCCAGGTGTATTACCAAAGAAGTCTGGAGACCAATGATGTATCCTTTCCAGGTCTAAATCTATGATGTCACGATTCCTTACTTCAACAATGAACTAAATTCTAGACTCTAACTGATCTGGCAAATTGATTGCAGCCAACGTCCTGGTGCTCTTGAAAGATTAATATGGAAGGACCCCCTTTTGGTCCTTATCTGTACCATTCAAACCACATTTACTGTGATGGAAGGGAAGAGACTCAATTTATCTTAATCTCCTTTCATTCCTATGATGTTTACTTGTTAATATAGAAACTAGCCAATTTGCATATAGGCACATGGCCAGATGTACCTAACCATTAGTGGAAAATTAATTAGAACCAAGTCAAGTTGAATTGCACAAATTCTAGAAGAAATTATAGGAACATATGATCATCAATTTGGAATTTAGAGGTCATTTAGCCTTTCCCCTGATTTTACAGGAGCTACTAGGTCATACATGGATAGAGTGCCTGTCCTGGAGTCAGGAAATCTCATTTTCTTGAGTTCAAATCTGGCCACAGACACTTACTAGCTGTGTGACCCTGGGCAAGTCACTTAATCCTATTTGCCTCAGTTTCCTCATCTATAAAATGAGCTGGAGAGAAAATGGCAAACCACTTCAGGATCTTTGCCATGAAAATTCCAAATGGGATTACAAAAAGTTGGACACGACTCAAAAATGACTGAATAACAACTAATTTTACAAACAAGGAAACTGAGTTTCATAGAAGGAAAGTGACATCTAATATCATACAGGCATTATGATGCAGAGTTAGATGTGAGATACTTCTCACATAACCAATAAAATGGTCAAAGACTATAAAGAATGAGACCTAAAAGGTAAGTTCAAGGAACCACAATAGAAAAAGGCATTCTTTAGATAAGAAAGCTGAAGGCCTTCAAATAATGGCTTCTTGAATAGAAGATAATGACCAGTTATCTGACAACCATTTGCCAGAGTCAATTTGAGGCTCATGTTTATGCCCCCTCATCGCCTTAGGTAACCTCTGAACCTTGTATACAGGACTTTCATACTTTTCTCTTATAGAGAATACACTAATCATTGTTAATCAAAGTGCTACTCTCTCAAGGCAATAATCATAGAGTCTCAAAATTGAAAGGAACCTCAGAGGTCATTTAATATGACCCACACCTGAAGGAGAATTCCTTCTACCACAATCTTCCAAACATATGACCAACCAACTTTCACTTGAAGACTTTTAGAGATTGTGAGCTCCTTGAAGGCAGGGGCCCTCCTTTGGCTCTTTTTGTATCCCCAGCGCTTAGCATAATGCCTGGTACATAGTATACAATGAACATATGTTTACTAAATGACTGAAAGTCCATTTCTCTTTTATATTGGTCTAATTTTTAAGAAGGTTTTTCTTCTCCTCCCCAGACACCAATCTTCCTCTCTTCAATGTCTTCCCATTGTTATTAGTTCTAACTTCTGGGACCAGGTATAAAGAACTGTAATTTATAAGAGTCCTGCAAATATTTGAAGACAAATATCATCATCCTTCCTACATTTTCTCTTCCCCAGGCAAATCATCCCCAATTCCTTCAACTGATTGGCACCTGACATGCGATGCACCTTTGCCTATTGTCCCTCTTCACCATGATCTCCAGCTTATCAATGCCTCCCTAAACTATGGCATTTAGAACATAACATTCCAGATTTAGTTTGACCTGGGTGAAATCTACTGGGACTATTGCATTCCTGAATTTTGCACACAATGCCTCTCATACTGCCTGATACCACATTTGTTGTTGAGTTGGTTAGTTGGATGGCTTTTCGCAGTCACACCTAATTATTGACATATCAAGGTTGCAGTCCTCAAAAATTCCCAGATCACTTTCACATGAACTGTGGTCAAGTCATTTTTCTCCCATCTTGTACCTCTGAATTCTTTTTTTTTGAACCCAAGAATAATTCTTTACATTTATCCCTTTTAAAATGCATCATTATCTGACCAAAGGGAATCATAGAGTCACTGGCAAGGTTGCTGGGCATGAATAATTCATGAAATGCCAAGAATATCTCAAATGATGACTAGTATTAGTCAGTGAGAACCTTGAGTCATTTGACTATTGCTACTTGGTAGTTAATAAGAATATCTTAGAGAATATGTTAGGTGTGTCATCAGCTTCTGAATAAGTTGCTACAAAAGAGATCTGAGGGTTTTAGTGGAATGCAAGCTTTATATAACTCAGTAGTAGTCTATGTTGGCAAAAAAAACCCACAAGATAACCTAATATCTAGTCGTCAACAAATATTTATTAAATGCTTATTATGTGTCAGGCACTGTACTAACTGCTAGGGATGCAAAGAAAAGCAAAAGTCAGTCCTTGCTCTTAAGGAGCTCACAGCCTAATGGGAAAGAAAACATGCGAACAATTATGTACAGACAAGCTATATATAGAATACACTGGAGATGTTAACAGAAGGAAGGCATTGACATTCAAGGGGAAAGACAGTCTTTCTTTTACAAAGTAGAATTTTAGCTAGAACTTAAAGGTAGTCAGGGAAGTTAGGCAATGGGAGATAAGGAGGAAGACAATTTCAGGCATAGAGGACAAACAGTGAAACTACCCAGAGACAGGAGATGGAGTGTCTTGGGTGAAGAATAGCAAGGAAGCTTCTTGTTCAATTGTTTTCAGCCATGTCTGACTCTTCATGACCTGATTTGGGATTTTCTTTGCAAAGATACTGGAGTGATTTGTTATTCCTTCTCTAGCCCATTTTACAGATGAAAAAACTGAGGCTAATAGGGTTAAGTGACTTGTCTGGGATCACACAGCCAGTGTCTGAGGCAAGATTTAAACTCACAAAGACGAGTCTTTTTAACTCTAGGCCAAGCACTCTATCTGCTGTGCAATGTAGCTGCCCAATTTGATTTTTTTTTTTTTGGCCAGGGCAATGAGGGTTAAGTGATTTGCCCAGGGTCACAGAGCTAGTAAGTGCCAAGTGTCTGAGGCCTGATTTGAACTCAGGTCCTCCTGAATCCAGGGCCAGTGCTTTATCCACTGCACCACCTATCTGTCCTCCAATGTGATCTTAATCTTTATCAAGAGGCAGAAGGACCAGGAATATCATGGAAGAGACAAGGCTGTGTTAATCTTCCATGGTTGAGACACATCTTGTTTATTATGTCCTTTTGTAAGCACCACATTTAAGGAAGAACATGAACTATTTGGACCTTATCCAGAGGAAGGCAACCAGCATGATGAGAAAGCTAGATACCATCCCATAAGAGGAATAGTTAAAGGAACAAGAAATGTTTAGCCTAAAGAAGATAAATCTTTTTATTTCTTTTTTTCTTTTTTTTTTTTTTTGGTGGGGCAATGAGGTTTAAGTGACTTGCCCAGGGTCACAGAGCTAGTAAGTGTCAAGTGTCTGAGGCCACATTTGAACTCAGGTCCTTCTGAATCCAGGGCCAGTGCTTTATTCACTTCTCCACTTAACTGCCCCAAGAAGATAAATCTTAAGGGAGATATGATAGCAGTCTTCAAGTAGTTGAAGATCTCTCTTAGGAAGGAGAAATGAGGATTATTTTGTTTGGTCCCAGAGGGCAAAATTTGGAATGATGGGAATTCCCATATATTCAACTATCATCCCAATTCCCATGGGGTCAAGAATCATCTCTGCAGTTAATGCTAAGATCTCTTTACCTGGCTCCACTCTTCTGAACTTCCATCTTACATAAGCAACATGTGTGTCTCAAACTGGCCATGTCTAAAACAAAGTTCATCTTTTCCTCAATACATCCCCCCCTTTTATTTTTGGGGGGCAATGAGAGTTAAGTGACTTGCCCAGGGTCACACAGCTAGTAAGTGTCAAGAGTCTGAGGCCAGATGTGAACTCAGGTCCTCTGGAATCCAGGGCCGGTGCTTTATCCACTCCATGCCCTCTTTCTAACTTCCTCATTTCTCATTAAATAAGGCCCCATCAGCCTTGACTCTTCTCTTTCCCTCACCCGCTCAAATCCAATGATTTCCAACTCATTAATTCATCATATCATCATCCTTTTTTGTCCATTCATAGAGCTATCATCCTCCTTCTCAGCCTTTTAAACTCTCGCTCTCATAACTGATCTCCTAGAATCCAGTTCTCCTCCAATCCATCCTCCACACAGTTGATAGATCAATGTTTCTATAGCACAGTTCTGACCAAATCATTCCCAATGGCTTTCTTTTGCCTTTAGGATAAAGGACAATATACAAACATTTCTCTTTGGCTTTAAAGGCTTTCTCAGTTTGACTCCAAATCTACCTTTTCAGACTCATTGCATATTACCATATTTCATGGACTCTAGCTTTCAGCCAAACTGACTTGTCAGTCCTGGTAGATAACTTCTATTGACTTTCTAACTTTACATAGGCAATCTACCTTGCCTAGAATGCACTCCCTTTTCATCTTTGTCTAGAGAAATCAGGCTCCCTTCAAGGCTCAACTCTCTCTTCTACAGGAAGCCTATCTTAATTCTCCTGTCCCCCTCCCCAGTAGCTGGATCCCTTTCTAAATGAAATGACCACATCTATTTTGAACATATTTTATATTTAATTTTTTGCACTGGTTTTTCTTTAAAAGAATGTAAGCTCCTTGGGAACATGTACCAGATCCAACCACACGTCTACTTTGCTATTACTAGAGAGATAAACCCTATCCTTCCAGTCCCTCAGGTTTACAATCTAGGAAACATCCTGGATTCCTCACTATCTCTCATGCTCCTCCCCTTATCTAATCTATTGCCAAGGACTGTCAATTTCACCTCTGCAGTATCTTTTATATGCCCGCTGTTATACACACACACATACATACACATTATAATGTGTATGTATGTGTGTGTGTATGTATGTAGGTAGGTAGGTAGGTCCCCTTTTCTCCTCTGACACTGCCACCACTCTGGTATAGACCCTCATCTCCTCATTCCTGGACTATTGCAGTTGCCCACTGGTGGGACTGCCTGCCTCAAGTCTCTTTCTAACATCCTCCACTTAGCTGCTCAAAGGATTTCTAAACTCCGGAGTCTCCCTAGTGCTTCCAGTATCAAATATAAAATGTTCTTTTTGGCATTCAAAACCCTTCATAAAGTTTTCAAGTCATCTTACAGCTTACCCCATTCCATGTACTCTTCAATCCAGTGACACTGACATCCCAGCTGTTCCATAAACAAGATACACCATTTCTCATGTCTGGGCATTTTATCTGGTTGTCCATGTCTGGAACACTCTCCCTCCTCAACTCTGCCTACCACATTCCCTGGTTTCCTCATCTTTTAAAGAAAACTTTTCCCTGGGGGCAGCTAGGTAGCACAGTGGATAAAGCACTAGCCCTGGAGTCAGGAGGACCTGAGTTCAAATCTTGACTCAGACACTTGACACTTGCTAGCTGTGTGACCCTGGGAAAGTCACTTAACCCTCATTGCCCCAGAAAAAAAAAAGAAAAAAAAAAAGAAAACCTTTCCCAACCCTTCTAAATTCTGATGCATTAATTATTTCATTTTTATCTTGCATATAGCTTGCTTTGTATGGTTATTTGAATGTTGCTTCATCCATTAGATTCCAAGCTTCTTGAGGTCAGAAATGGGTTTTGGGGCTTTTTTTGCCTCTATTTGTATTTTCCATGCTTAGCACAGTTTATGGAACACAGTAGGAGCTTAATACATTTTTATTTATTGATTTAATTTTTGCTTATGTACCCAGTGCCTACAACAGTACTTGTTACATAGTAGGCTCTTTATGTTTGTTGCATGAAGGAAGTTGCAGAGAAGGAGATAGAAGCTTGATGTAAGGACATCCTTCGTAATAATTCAGTTGTTGCTATTTAGTCATTCTTCAGTTGTGTCCACCTCTTCATGACCCCACTTAAAGTTTCCTTGGCAAACATACTGGAAGGGTTTGCCATTTGCTTCTCCAGCTCTTTTGACAGATGAGGAAACTGAGGCAAGCAGGGTTAAGTGACTTGCTCAGTGTCATACAGCTAGTGTCTGAGGCCAGATTTGAACTCATGAATATGAGTATTCCTGATTCCAAACCTAATGCTCTATGCACTGTAGTGTCACCTAGCTGCCCTCTTAATTAGAGCCATTTCAAAGTGGAATGATCAGCCTCAGGATGTTCATCAGAGGTCTTCAAGCAAAGACTAGTAGACCAAGGCTTTGGGAATGTTATAGACAGGATACATGTTCAGGGATGAGTTGGACAGAATGACCTCTGAGTTCCTTGAAACTGATTCCATGGTGGGGGCTAAATCTTCAAAATAAGAAATCGGCCTTTGGGGAAAGGATGCATATCCCTAATGTTGCAATTTAGGAGGGACATTGAGGAAGGTGTGAATTTTCACCATATCTACAAACTAACTGTACTATCATCGCCTCTCTAGCTCAGCTTTGAAGAATGTGACCTCATTGAGTGAAAGAATAGGTTTTTCATTTTGCCTCCGCACCCACAATCCTTAGCACAGGACCTGGCACAGAGTTTGCTCTTAATAAGGACTTTTTCATTCCATGTCTCCCAAATCCTTGCCTCTATGCCCAACCTCCACAGTGGATCAAGTCATTTCAAAGTGCTACCTCCATATCCCACTTGTCTCCTAATCTTGTTTACAAACTCATTGTCATTAAAAAAATGGTAATAATATCTTTGAGAGTTTATGCACACAGCATTATTCTGGGCCCTATAGGATTATAAAGTAAAGGCAAGGTACAGTCTCTGCCCTCACCAAATAGTGTTAGTGTTGAACTGAGCCTGGGTACTTTTTCTTCAGGTGAATTGCTTCAGGGAGACTTGCTTCTTTGAATACCTCAAGTCTCCCACCATTTTTCTGTGCTGTGAAATCCTAATTGCTTCTCAGGGAGGATGGAACAAAATTACATTCATTAATATATCTAAATGGAAAAGTCTTGCTTACTGTTCTTACTCATTAAGATTGAACATCAAACAAACTCGAGAATCACTTATTAATTAGATGGCAGAGCCAGACACATCCCTGCTTCTGCTTAGCCAGATGGAGGACACTGGGTGTGATGACCTAGTAGGGTTCTGTCCCAGGGGTGTTTGCCTGGCAGTAACTTAAGTGCCTAACTCCCAACATGGGTCCTACTCCCATTTGTCATTAAAAAATAAAGCATCTTCAGCTTTCACAAGTGTGTACTCAAATTTCAATCCTATTTTGAAAGTAGTGCAGATCTCTCAGACCATTTCAGGGAGAGCTGGACATGGTGACTGCAAGACGCTTGAGCTCTCAAAAATAGCATTACTGCTGTTGTCAGTTCAAAATCACCTTGTCCAAGAAGGAATATGATGATATTGGCATTGTAGTGGTGGTGGATGGGGCAGTGCAATATATAGCTCATCCCTTCATTTGGTTGTGGTGTTAACATCCATCATTGCCAATTCATTTTTTTTGGGGGGGGGGAAATGGGACTTACTTGAGTAAGCCAACTCCTCTCCTCTTTTGAAGAATATGGGTCCTGCTCTGCCTACCCAACCTTTTCTCAAATACAGTTATCCCTTCCACATCACAACTTTCCCCATTGCAGTTTGGATATTTCGTGGATCATAAAATGGTAATTTTGGGGGATGACACAGATGACACGTGAAGGCCAGCAGACAACATAGAGCCTGTAAACAAATACTTAACTCAAATTTTACAATAAAGTATTATAACCACCCCATAAAAGAAAAAGAAAAAAAAATCAAACTTCTCATGTGGATTTCCCGGATTATAGGGGTGCCTCTCTCCCAATTCTGGCAATGTGGAGGGGATAACTGGAGCACTGCTTCTTCTTTCTGTGTGGGGTATAATAGAAAGAGGCAGAAGATTTTAATTTTGACTCTGCTCCCCCTTTATCTAAGTCACTAATCACTCTAGGCCCCAGTTTCCTTATGTATAAAATGAGGAGGAGGATGGATGTGATGACTTCTAGACTCCCACCCTTCAAAGTATGCTACTATCATCTTCAAAATGTTGTGTTTTTGCTTCCTAACACTGGGTCAGAGGAAATGAATGCTGTGTGGCAAGAATGGGTAGGTGTGGTACTGTCTTTGAAGCCACCCTCTTGAAGACTGATTCCGATCTCCTTGAGCATGAGAAAATATGCTTAGAGTGCTGACAATCATTTTCTAGGATTTAGCAGTCGAGAACAGAATCTCCTGACAGTGGCTTAGGGTTATTCAATAACATATTTACAGTACAGATGTACATTGGAAGTTTCTGAGCAGGAACTGATGCAATGTTCTGCATTTGCATTAATTAACACAACACTGGCAAGTGACATTGTGCATAATTTTTTAAAAAATATTTTTTAAACTCACTATTGTTTATGTCGACCTCTTGGAAATACAAAATGGAAATATTTGCCTTACCCAGATAGTTTTTCTTCTGTTTTATGAGCCTTCTGTTTTCATCTTGTAGGTTCACTCCTGACGGCTTTATGGCTCATAAAGTCCAAATAATGGCCCCCTCATACCCCCTCCCCCAAAAAGAATAACCAAAGAGGAGCTGAAAGGTTGCCAAGTTTTCATTTAATGGTTCTGGGCCCCAGGGTTCACAATAATCATCTGTTGGAGCCCACTGCTAAATACACTTGTCCCTAGGAGCAGAATGATAATCCTTAGGGCACAGTAGAGCACTTAGAAAATGAGTGGTTCGCTAAAATGAGTTGTCCTGTACAAACATTCATGCATTAAGGGGTCTCTGACATGGCTACTCTCATCACTATCACCTTCTTTTTGCAAATCTACTTTACATCCCATCTCATTGGCTTGAGAGAACCACTCTTATCTGGATTCACAGGGCCGCCACCCCAGTTTAGCCTCTAGCCTGCGAGACTACAATAGCTTTCTAATGGGTCTCTCTGCCTCATATCTCTCCCCACTCCAATCTATCCTTCATACAGGTGCCAAAGCGATTTTCTGAGACAGGTCTGACCTTGTCTCAACCCTCCTTCATAAAATCCAATGGTTCCCTAGTGCCTTAAGGGTCAAGTTTTAAAAAATCCTTTGTTTGGTTTTTAAAGCCATCAGGCAACCTGGCCTCTACCTACCTTAGCAACATTGTTCCTCTAGACTCACAACACCCCACTACACTCACTGTATAATGGAGCTAAACTGGAATTCTTGCTGTTTTCCACCCATGAAACTAATTTCCTATCACCATGCCTATGCCTTTATATTGGCCATCCCCTTGCTCATCATCATCATCATTATAGCTAGCATTAATATAGCATATACTATGTGCCAGGCACTGTATTAAGCATTTTTGTACAAATATTACACTCATTTGACCATGACAACAACTCTGGGAGGTAGGTGCTGTTATTATCCCCATTTTACAGTTTAGGAAACTGAGGCAAATAGAGGTTAAGTGAAATGTTCAAAGTCACAAATCTACTAAGTGCCCAAAGCTGGATTTGAACTCAGGTCTTACCTGACCCCAGGTCCAGCTCCCTAGTTACTATACCACCTAGCTGTATATCTAAACATAAACATATGTACATATATATGTATACACATACATATGCACCTACATGTGCACAGATATGCTGCATTTCTAGATAGATTAAACTCCTAGAGAGACATTAATTTTGTCTTTACATCACTGACACCTAGTATAATAAGTGGTAGATAATAGGTGTTTAGTAAATATTTGTTGATTGAGTGACTCAGAAGTAGAATCTTTAGTCAAATACATAGGCTATATCTTCTAAACACTAGACAAGGTAGAGCTATGGCAATTATCTGGTTAAATGTGATCATCAAAAATGGTTAATTTGGGTATCTCAAGCCAAAAAAAAGAAAAAGAAAAAAATTCATACTAGGGCCTCTAGCCTGTCTACACTGGCTAGTTGCCAAATATCTGTTTCAGTATCTGCTCCACAGCCATATAAATAAGCAGATTTTACCCTTATATGTGAATTTTATAACCTTAGTCAACTTGATGGGCCAGCTTTGTCAAGTAGCAATCTTGAAACTGAATTTCCATAGGATTACAATCTTAGTAAAAGTTTTTGTGCCTTGGCATATATGATTTATTTTACATCAAAGAAAGGAATAATGTCACATGCTAATTCATGGTAAAGAAAAAAATGCTACTGGAATTGGAAGTAAAAAAAGAGTTGGATTTGATTCCTAGGTGGCCTGCTTAAGTGTCATGTAACCTCAAACCAGTCACTTTACCTTTCCTTGACTCAGTTTCTTCATTTCTAAAATGTCATTGGACTAGATGATCACTAAAGTATCTCATAGTTATAATTCTTGTGATCCTAATTTGCATGGACTTGTTATGTTGAAGAGTTAACTCCTTACTCTGTAAGGAGAGGTAACAAGGTTGCTTGAGGAAAAGGCTGGACTTGAAGTCAGGGAAGAACCACGTTCAAGTACCATCTCTGATACTTATTGGCTGTTTGACTATGGATGAATTACTTAACTAATCATTGCCTCAGTTTTCACATCTTTAAAATAGGAATAAAAGGTAACATGATACATTATAGGGAGAACTGGCCTCTTCTAGATCAGGAAGGTTTGGGTTCAACTCCTGCCTCTGACATATACTGACTGTGTGACCATGGACAAGTCATTTGGTCTCAGCACCCTAGGCACCCTCTCTAAAATTATAAATGAAAGATCTGGTACTGATTTGAAATAGTATAGGAAGTTGATTCATTGGTGGTTCCATATATGTGAATAAGAACACCTGTAATATTTACCTCATAGGATTCCTGTGTATATTAAATAAGATAATATTCGTAAGGTGCTTAAACATTAAAACCATACATATGATATATACAAAGAAATGCATGCATATATGTATAGATCCTATCCATGGTGTATACACACATACATACATATATAAACATACATACAAGCACACATATGTATATACATATATACTTATACATGTATAAATACATCCATATGTGAATTAATATAATTAAAATATGAGGTATCATTGTTGTTAGTATTGCCTTGGGTTGAGTTGATTCAGCTTAAGAAAAGTATGCTATGTTTTTATTAATGGAATGAAGTAGAAGAAAAATGATTCTACTAAGGATTTATAGAACCTTGTTTATTTTGAGCAAGAGACTCTGGGCCTACCAAGACTCCACAACTCTTTGCCAACATTATCTCATTCTGTGACTTACTCAATGATTCTGTGAAAAATGAACAAAATTAGAGGGGGGGGGAAAGGAACTCAAATAAAGCCATGTAGTAAGGATTCATATTTTTTAAAAATATGCCTATACATATGTATATGTATAATACACTTGTGTATATATGTATGTGTGTATACATATGCATAATAGAAAAAATAATAAAGTCGCAGCTGATTCATTCTCTGTATATACATACACATGCACACCACACACATATTTGTAGCACCTGGAATGTCCTCAAGTATGCAGGTCTCCCTGAAAAGCTATCTCAGATTCAAGATAAGGATGTATGTTAATATCCCATTAAAACCATAGCTTGGAAATCGCCATTGGTGTGTTTAATTTTTCTAGCCACATAGATTATATATTAGTTCAAGGGAAATTAGTTAGTCAAAGAACATAGCAAACAAAATGAGATGAAAAGATCTTTCATATACACATGGGGTATACTCTTCCACAAGTTCCCATAAGACCAATGGCGTAGGAATCACACACTGAAAACATGTGTGACCAAGCCTTTTGCATTGAGGGCATATACATATGGGACTGAGTTTCCAGGGAATCTGCTTAAATGTAAATGTACCAGCAAATTTGGCGGTCAGAGGGTAACCATTAAGAATACATGTAATGAGGGAACCCATGGGGAAAAGGCAACTGAACATCTCCAATGCTGCAGATCTACAATATTCTCTGATGATGTCATCATGCTGCTGTCTGCTACTTGCTGCATGCTGCTTCTCTTCTCTCCACTCAATGACTTGTCAATTGGCCTGTAGCAAATCTTCCGTTGGTTTGATAGAGCATTTGTGTCCCTTTTAAATGGAATAGATATATTAAATACAGGCTGATTCTCACAGGATCTCAGAGTTAGAAGGGACCACAGAGGAGTCATCTGAGTAGCAATCACTTATTCTACATCCCCTTTAAGTTGCCATACAACCTTTGCCCAAAGATCTCCTGTGAGAGGAGAACCCATTGCTTCTCAAGGCAGCCAATTCCATTTTCAAACAGTTCAAATTGTTAGAAAGTTGATTTTGGGGTGGGGCACAGCTAGGTGGCGCAATTTGTAAAGCACTGGCCCTGGATTCAGGAGGACCTTAGTTCAAATCCAGCCTAAGACACTTGACACTTTCTAGCTGTGTGATCCTGGGCAAGTCACTTAACCTGCATTGCCCTGCCCCTCCCCCCAAAAGTTGATTTTTCACATTGATCTTAAGATTAAATTTGCTTTTTAAAATGAGATCTACCTATTTCTCCTTCCAAGTTTTGATATCTGTTGCCAAATAAAGAAAGCCTAATGTCTTTGCCTGTTAACAGTATTGGACAGTTGTCACCTCAACCTCTAAATGCTCTCATTTGCTTTGCTGCACCTGAATTAGTAAAAGGAGTTTCTCCATCTAGAATCTCCCTTTAGCAAGGAAATCATATGACTCGTCTCCATCCTTAACTCAGGGGAAGAGGAAGAAGGGTAGAGTTGTGAGGAAGGGGGATGTCCAAAGATGGCCCCCAATCCAAGGCCAGCTAATTACAATATGTTAGATGAGTTTTCATTCACTCCTTAATCAAGTTCAGATCTATAGCAAAGTTCCAAAATAGAATTAGTTGGCTCAGGCCAGGAGGGAGAAGGATGCTGTTCTAGGTTAGATGGGTATTGGGGTTTGGAAGGGCTCATTAGGACAGATGGCAAGATATCCTAAGATGTCCAGTAGGAGATAGATGTGAAACATGGTCCGAGGTCAATTTTTAGTGGCATATATAAGAATTCAGATTATTGGGGGAACATTTATTATAACCAGGGACATACTGAAGTTAGCTCATACTGGTTTGTGAGAGCCAATTGTTCAATTTTCAGTAGGAATCGTTATACTTCAGAAAGTGGCCCACAAATCAGGGCTTGATTGGTTGTTTTGTTCATTGTCTCAACTTAAGTAAGTGGTGGAGAAAATGTTAATAATGCAATTTCTATTTCAGAGTATCTCATGCATACATTTTTTTTTGAGGGGGAGAACTGGTTGTTAAATTTTTAGTAGAATGCCCTAGCCTATAGTCCACTAGGTTCTTAAAGTCCTCTATTATTTTACTTAATCTGTTAATTCTCTTAGAATTTTCGCTCTATAAATATGTCTGTTTCAAATAGAAATATTTTGCTTATTCTTTTAACAGTTATTTCCTTAATTTGCCTTTCACACCATGTAATGGATAGCTTGTTGAATTATTGGTTCTCTGGAATCATAGTTCTTATGAAATTACCAGTATACCTAAAGCTCGGTCAAACAGATGTGATAAAAATGAACAACCATATTGGAGAAACTTATATTTCAATGACATTTCAAGATTTAAAAAGTACTTTTTTATGGCCTGTGAGTTAGGTGATGCAAATATTATTTTCCCCATTTCACAGATGAATGAACTGATGCCACTGGAGGTTAAAATGTTTTGTCCAGCACTGCATAGCTTGTAAGTGTTGGAGTGGGAAATTGTGCTCAGGGCTTTTGATTTTAAGAGCAAGGCTTTATTTATTTTTATAATTCTCAGGCTTCCTATTTTAAGCTGTTTTTAGTGGGAATGTTTCTAATTTTTCTCCATTAAAAGTAATTAGGTTTTCAAAACAAAACCCAAACCAAAACAAACAAACAAAAAAACAACAAAAAGGGGTAGCTAGGTTGCACAGTGGATAGAGCACCAGCCCTGGATTCAGGAGGACCTGAGTTCAAATTTGGCCCCAGATACTTGACACTTACTAGCTGTGTGACCCTGGGCAAGTCACTGAACCCCAGTTGCCTCACCAAAAAAAAACCAAACCAAAACACCACAAAACAAAAAAAAAACAACCTAAAAGTAATTAGGTTTTGTTTTGTTTTTTTTTAAAGATGTTATTCTCATATGAAGGAAAATGTCTATTTATATTTTAAGAATATTTTAATATCATAAATGGAAGCTGTATTTTTACCAAATGGCATCTACATCTTTTGACATAATATATGCTTTATGATTTTTATTATCAATGTAATTTATTGTATTGATTGTTTTCCTACTATTAATCCAGCTTTGCATTTCTGATATAAATCCTACTTGGTTTCAAAGAATTAAAAAATATCATTTTATTCTTATTGCTAATATTTTATATAATACTTTTTGTAAGTAATCATTAGTGGGATTGGCCTATATAGTGTTTTTTTCTGTTTTGATTATGATTTTTTGGAGCAATACCACATTTGCCTCATAAAGAGATTTCGTTGATACCATCTCTTAATTTAGAAGCACTTGCTGTCATTTGTGAGATTGTTTGTTATTTAGAGATTTTGGGAAAAATGTTTATGAGCCCTGGTCCCGGTGTCTTTTTATTGGATAATTCATTAATGGCCTGCCTAAATTTTTCATTCTGAGATTGGTCTATTAAAGTTATTTCTTATTCTCTAAATTCTAGTCAATTTGAGGATTTTATAATTTCTCTTTAGGTCTTTTTTTTTACATCATTTTTTTCTAGCTATCCTTTTCCCCACTCCTCCAGTAAAATGCCTCCTACTTGAAGTCAAGGAATGTTTCATTTTCATTTATGTTTCCCCATTGGCCAGGTCAATGGCTGATGCAAAAGATCTGTTTAATACTTGTCAAATTGAATTGAAGTTCGGTGATACATTTAACACTACTGCACTTCATATTATTAGTACCCAATTAAGGAGATCTCTTTGTATCCTGATCTTGCCACCTATTGTATTGGCTATCATTTTCAACTATGCTCAATGAGCATATAATCTTTGTCTTCATTTACTTCATTGATAAAAGTGTGCTAACCTTTTTCCAGGATGACATTAATCATCATTCTTTGGGTCTGTTGGGTCAATCATTTCTGAACCCATTTAATTATACTATCAAAAATACCTTATCAAATGTCTTGCTAATATCTTTATGTATCACAGCCTCAAAATTCCCCTGATCTCCTAGTTCAGTAGCCCTATCAAAATAGTACATAATGTGATTCTGCCATGATTCATTCTTATTCTCTCTCTCTCTCTCTCTCTCTCTCTCTCTCTCTCTCTCTCTCTCTCTCTCTCTCTCTCTGGGGCAATTGGGTTTAAGTGACTTGCCCAGGGTCACACAGTTAGTAAGTGTTAAGTGTCTGAGGCCAGATTTGAACTCAGGTCCTCCTGAATCCAGGGCCGGTGCTCTATCCACTGTAACACCTAGCTGTCCCCATGATTCATTCTCAATGAACCCAAGCTGTCTTGGAGTTCTGGCCTTTTCTTTTTCCAAGAGCTCACAAACAGTCCTTTTAATGATACATTTTCAAATTTCATAGACTCGACATCTAGCTTACTTGATTATGATTTGAAATATCTAGCTTTTCCATTTTTCTGAAAATTCAAACACTTCCTTATCTCTAGTTCAATAGCATGTCTTCTCTCTATATGTTCTATCTCTCCAATTAGACTCTAAGCCTTGGAGGGCAGGTGCAGCTTCAATTTCATATTTATATCCCCATGTGCATGCACAGTACTTGGCATGTAACAAATGATTAAATCTTTTTTTATTCAGTCATTCAACACAATTTTTCAAAGATCATGGACCACAACTTAGAAATTATCAAAAAAATCATTCATAGGACTATATATTTAGAGCTGGAAGATGCCTTGGTCAACTGCTACCTCAATAATTTATAGTGAAGAATCTGAGTCACCAAGAGGTTATAATTTACCTGGGATGATATGACTAGTGAGTGTACCAGTTAGTATTTCAATGGAGATCTTTCCGACTCCAAATTTAGTGCTCTATTCACTATACCACACTGCCTCTTGGAATGCCATGGTGACATATTTATGATTCTACTTGAAAATTCCCCATTCCCTTTATTGCCCATACTCCCACATATTGGTATACATACACTGTCAATTCTTGATATACCACCTTCCCCAAACACACATTTGCTACCCTGAAGACATAGAACAACTGTATATTTTACGATGGTAACACCTGTTTACCCCTCACACTTAGTGTATAAACACATACTACAAACCCTAAACTCAACTTTGTTCATCTTATCAGACATTTATGCTAAGTAATACCATCCCCAAGGAAATGCAAGGGACTCCATCCTTTATTCCCTCAGGTTTTTGTTTCCTGTTATTTCTAAACAGAACTACTTCTCTATACCAAGGTGATAGGATCAAATTTATCCATAGTAATTCAGTTTCCTAGCTAATCAGAGCATATAGAACAGAGTCAACTGTTCATTCCCCAAATCCTTCTTTCTCTTTTATGTCATTACCTGTGATTAGTTGCTGTGATTGGCTACTATCCACCATTTGTGTTCCTAAATTGTTCAATGTTTAAGACTTCATTGAGCCATTAGCTCATTCAGTAAGCATTTATTAAGCAACCACTATGTACTTGGCATCTTACAGGGTACTGGGGACACAAAGATTCAATGAAATAGTCCCTGTCCTAGGGGGCAGCTAGATGGCGCAGTGGTTAAAGCGCTGGCCCTGGATTCAGGAGTACCTGAGTTCAAATCTGGCCTCAGACACTTGACACTTACTAGCTGTGTGACCCTGGGCAAGTCACTTAACCCACATTGCCCCACAAAAAAAAAAAGAAAGAAATAGTCCCTGTCCTGAAAGAGGTTAATAGCCAATGGGGGAGGGGGGATCCATGAACATAGATAAATTAATGCATGGAAATTTCCAGACTGAGAGGTCACTAGTGACTGGAGGAATCAAGATAGGTATTAGGTAGTAGACAACCCTTAAACTTTGTCTTTAAGGAAATTAGGAGACTTAGATGAACGAGGAATGCATGTGGTATAAATCTAGAAGAAGGGGAAGGTATGGTGAAGAAAGATCCAGGAGTGGAACAAGGAATGATATGAGCACAGGTGGCCTGAGCACCTCCTGAATGGTACTCAAAGCCAGAGGTATCAAACAAGTGGCCTGCAAAATTCCTGAAATAGAATAAAATATAACTTATTACAATAGTTAACAAGGTAATGATTAATTAGGAATTTGTTAACAAGATAAATAAAAAATACAATATAACATAGATAAAGTGAAATTGTTATTTTCTAAGTAAATACGAAGCCCAGAGAGACCTGTTTCTATTTGAGTTTGACAACACTTAAGAAAGCCATCGGCTCACCAGTCAGATCACTGTGTGGAGGCATCTTTAGGGAGAGGAGACTTGCATGGGATCCTAGTATCCTTGGATGTACACATGCTCTTGGGTTGACTCAGTGTAGCTAGATCCCTTTCTCTTAGTTCTTGTAGGCTCATTTTTCTCTCCAACTGCCTTTTTCTATTTGTGAATTAATACTATCTGGAGCCTTCCATTCTCCTGTTCAATGTTTTATACACACACTTGTACTCTAAATTCATTTTGCTAATCATAATAAATATAGAGACTAGACCTGTGATTTTATTAAGATAAAGAACTACCAATCAAACAAAGAGTAAGCATTTATAGAGTGCCGGCTATCTGACAGACACTGTGCTAGTTGCTAGGAAGTAAAAAGAATGAAATAATCCCTGCACTGGGGCCTGATCTTTTCCAGATGAAGAGACTCTCTCTACAAATGCAGATGGACCCCTATTATACAACTTCAAGTCTTAGAAATTTACCTAAGGCATATAGAAGCTATGTCACTTGATCCCAAGTCAATATATATCAGGGGCAGGACTTGAATCTAGACCATCTTGAATTTAAGAGCAGCTTTTTACTATCATGCCATGCTACTTTGGTTTTCATAATTATGATAATAGCATCATCATATTATTTGTTTTTGGTGTTCAGTCATTCTTGTTGTGCCTGACTCTTTGCTATCCCATTTAGTCTTTTCTTTGCAAAGATACTGGAATGGTTTGCCATTTCCTTCTCCAGATCATTTTATAGATGAGGAAACTGAGGCAAACAGGATTAAGTGACTTACCCAGTTAGTAAGTGTTTGAGTCCAAATTTGAACTCAGGAAGATGGGTCTTCCTGACACTCTCTATTGTACCACACAGCTATGTAATATTATAAATTATAATCGTAAAAGCTGGCATTGACATAATGATATATGACTTGGATAGTGCTTTACAGATATTATCTTGTTTGATCCTTACAACTGCCCAGAAGATGTCACGATTATTCTCTTTTTTTCAGAAGAGGAAAGTGGGTCCCAGGATCCCACCATGTATGTGAGACTACCTTGTGGTTCCAGGGCGTCCTGATTCCACATTCCACATTCTCATTGCCACTAAGTGCTTGCTAAATGTCTGCTTCTCAATTATATTTTGATTTCCTTCAAAGATGGTTCCTGGCCATTTTCATTCTCATTGTTGTGATGAATGTTCTGCAGCACTAAAAATATCATGTTAATGAAGACTATTGTCTTTAATTTTGCTACTGGCATCATTTTTTATGGGCATGACACTATGACTACTCTGTTTTCTGCCATTGTACATCAATTTGGTTCAAATCAACTCCACATATATTTCCTAAGCATGTTGTCATTCTAGATAATAAAGAGGCAAAAGGAAAACAGGCTTGCCCTCAGGAAGCTTAAATTCCATGAGGGACAACAATACCTACACAAGTGAATGTAATCTAATCTGTAGAGGAAGAAAGCACAAACAAGCGATGGGATAAGAAAAGGCTTTGTCCATAGAAGACTATGTGCCTGAAGGAAATGATGAACTCTAAGAGGTGGAAATGAGCTGTATTCTAGGGTCAGCCCTTGCAATGCTAAAGATGCAGTAGATATTATGCAGAATTTGGGGAATTAATTTGGTATAAAAATGTTGTACCTTTGCATCTCTAACAGTAACAACTCTGTAATAGTTGTACATAGACTAAGAACTTTACTACACACGCACTATGTACAAAGCACAAAGACAAAAAAAAAAAACCACAACAGAATAGTCTCTGCTGTCAAGAAGCATGCATTCTTAGGGGATGGGGAACACCATCCACATTTAAAGCACTCACAAAATGTGTATAAGTACAAGGTAATTATGGGGGAGCATTAGAGCTAGGAGGGTCAGGAAAGACTTTATGTGGTAGATGAATTTTGAGACTAGTTTTAAAGGGAACTAGTGGTGCTGATGGACAGATGTAAGAAGGGAATACCTTCCAGACTTGGCATTGGGGGATAGCCTGTGAAAAGATATGGAACTGGGAGATGATGAGAGTGTCCTGTGAGATGAACATCAAGAAATTCACTCTTCTTGACCACTAGATATTTGAAGGGAGTAATATATAGAAAGATGATAGATATAGCTATATACACATATGAATATACATGGGTACATATACATATGTGTGTATGTATATTTAGCTATATCTATCTATAGCTAGAAAGTTAACTTAGGATCAAATTAAAACTGAAGACATTTTTAGATGTGTGCCTTTTTTGTTTGTTTGGCATGATCAAAAACATTCAATCTCTGGTGGCTAACCTGTTTCACAACTTTTCCATACTTGGGCTATTTCTCAGATACCGACTTTATTACTAAGGTCATTTACAAAGGCTTTCCTTCATTGCTTCTAACTGGTGTAGCCACTGAGAGTGTACAATGACCTCCATGCTATGAGAAGGTATCTGAGGAGGGCTTTCAAGATGGAGACACATAGCAGGTACTCAGTCACCTTGTTGAATTACACTGACTTAAGGAAGCTTAGAACAAAAAACTCTCAGTGGTTAAAGTTAATGGCTATAATTATTATGCTGTGAAAGAGACTGAGAGGAGATAGAGAAACAGAAGATGAAATGGTGATTCATTGATCCTAATCTCTTGTCACTAAGCAGGACTGTTCTTAAGGATGCCAAATGACAGAATCTTATGGTTGGAAGGGATGCTAGAGTCTAAGTCTTCCAAACAATATATGAGCAAGAATCTTCTACAAAATGCAGAACAAGTGATCATCTAACTTGGACTTGATAACTATGAGGGAAAGCAAACCTGCTACCTCTCAGTAAATTCTGCTTTTGAATAACTCTGATTTTGAGAAAGTTATTTTTAAAATTGAGTTGAAATCAATTTCCTGCAACTTCTACCCACTGTTTTGCTAGCATTTATTTCTTCTTGGACCAAGGAGAAAAAAATCTAATCCCTCTTCTCTAGGACAGTTCTTTACATTCCTTTTTTAATGCACCTTTCTTTTTTCTTTTTTGGTGAGGCAATTAGGGTTAAGTGACTTGCCCAGGGTCACAGAGCTAGTAAGTGTCAAATGTCTGAGGCTGGATTTGAACTCAGGTACTCCTTAATCCAAGACTGGTGCTTTATCCACTGTGCCACCTAGTGGCCCCCTAGTTCTTTACATTCTTGAAAACAGCTTCCAGGACATGAATGAATGAATGAATGAATGAATGAATGAATGAATGAATGAATGAATGTAATAGGCCAGCTAGTTATTAAAGCGTCTGTAATATGAGAAGGGGAAGGATGATATAAATGCAAAAAAATGTAGCAACTATTGAAATAAGAGAACTCAGTCGCTGATTGATATGCCGAGGAACTGCCTATCATGCATTCCCACTGCTAAATACTGGATAATTCAGATAAAAAAATAAGTTGTGATTATTGTGGTCAAGACTCTACACCTATATGATTACCACTGTATTCAAGCCACTAACCCATAAATCTCCGTCAATGTGCTCTTTGAATGAATTTGCTTGTCAGTTCAGTCCAAATTAGCAATCTGCAAAAGAAAGTTTTTCTATATTTTGGGTCAGGAAGGAAGCTCTCTTTGGGAAGCAGAAAAAGGAAAGGGAAGGAAGAAAACCCCATTTGAAGCCATTCCACTTCCGAGCTTGGCACTCACTCCACAGGGGTGCAGAGTAAGATGAGAAACTGACCCTATATGTTCAGTGGGAAAATCAGAAAGTAGGCCAAGTGCACATTAGTTAATATTAAAGTGTGAGTCTCTGGAATTGTTTTTGCAAATCCCTCACTCACTGGTCTAATTAGGGGAAATGGAGGATCCCAACCTATCAGTAATTTCCCACCAGTGGAAAGGGTTGAAGTTACATAAATGTTTACCTCAATATCCCCGTCATAGTGTTATGCCAGCATCTCCACATTTTTTCAGGTCCAAGGGATGCCTGAGGCCAGCCGTATTGTTGTTGAAATTATCCAATTTTGGAAAGAAAATCTGTGCTCTCATCATTGGTCATATTCAGAATGGTGGAAAATGACATGACTGCCCCAAATTCCATTTTCTACCCAAATTGCCATAATTGGGTCACTTCTCCTTTCATTAAACCTGCCCTTTTACTGAACAATCAACTGATCAATCAGCGTGCATGCATTAAACACTTGAACATAGAGCACTGAGTTAAGTCCTGAAGATACAAAGACAGGCTAAAACAAGAATAGTTGAGAATGGAATTGGCAGCACTTGGTAATTGACTGGTCCTATGAGGAATTGCTCACCTCTCCTTACTGCTTATTCTGGATAATGTGGATAAAGAATACCCTATGATTATTGTATCCTCCATAAGCTCTTATCAGGATGTACCAAAATGGGGGCGGGGATGCAATTTCCTTTTCTCTTAAAACTGTTTGATCTTCCTAAAATATCACTGAACACATATAATGAATAAATGAATGAATGACACATATTAATGTCACAACCTTAATGCTTGGGCTCCATCTCTGAAATTACCTTTTATTTCCTTTATACATAGTTTGTATCTATTTAGATGTGCACAAATTATTTCTTCCTATAGACTATAAGCCCCTCAAAGGCAGGTACCACTTAATTTTTTTTTCTGTCCCCAGCACCTAGTAGAGTGACTAGCATATAGTAGGTGTTTAATAAATGCTTATTGATGATTAATTTCATCATGATGCCTTTGTATTTTTGTCTCTTTTTGTCTTCCCTAAATCACTCCCTCCCCCATGAAACATCCATCAGCAAGCCAATGATAATGTAATGCTATTTTTTATCATCACTGAGTGATTTCCCAATAATTTTTAAATACTCATCAGTAAGCCATTTCTACAAGGTTATTAAGTCCTTCACAGCATGTTAGAGGGCCACTTTACCAGCAGCCAAAAACCGCACTAATACATTCTTGTGTGTGGAGTAGGTTAAAAATAATATGTACACCAGAGATAATGGAAACATGTTGACATTATTAAGGTTATAATAAATTTGAAGTTACCTTAATTGTAATATTGAGCAAATTGAAGATTATCAAGTACAATGTCCCCGAACATCCAGGAGCATCATCTTTCCCATTTGACTAATTGCTGTGACACTTGAGATCTCAGTGTGATGTTTTCCTCTGTACAAGTGCACAAGTGGAGGCCACCGTACCTCTTTAAATAAACAGGCAGATGTGCGTAAATAATAAATTAATTTCTATGGAGAGAAGTCAGAGCTACAGTCTTGATCCTCTGGCTTCCCCACCTAGATTATCTGCCAGCTGAACTAAAGGGAATTAGTTGAATTATTTGCACCAATGAGCACATCTAAAGGAGTTAGTTTGTCCATACCACCTTACCTGAATATGAGCATGGGGATGATGGTCTAAAAAACTCTATAAATCACAGAGGAGGAAAATGAAATAGGAGGAAGACACTAGATATTGTTCTTCTTTAGATTTAATCCATTATTTAGGCCAATGGTCATCCGGTGTTTTCAGTCCATGGACTACTGAGGCAAAGGCTAGGATTGTGGAGATCATTCTTCTAATCTTTGCGAAAAGAAATTCAACAGTGTGGTTGGGGAGTATGGCATATGGGAGAATGATTCAGAGTTATGATTCACAAAGTCCATATATCATTGGTGGTCTAATTAATCAATAAAAAAATCAAGTGACACACATTTGTTAAGTTCTACTATATGCTGGAAACAAATAGTTTGTAGGCTGATTTGTTATAGTAATCATGTCAAACTCAAATAGAAATAGAGGTCATTAAACTGTATCTAAGGATTCCTCTGGACAGCATATTAACTTAGAAAGCCTCAAAGTAATATTACCTAGGTTTATTGTTTATTTATTTTGTTAAATATTTCCCAAATGTATTTTTAACTGAGGGATCACTTGGGAGTGTTGTGGGCCTGACACCCTGTTTTACTATATATACTGTGTACCTATCTATCTATACATACACACATATGAACATATATAGAGAAGTGTGCATATATAAATATAAAATGTATATGTATATAGGCATATAATATGTATATGCCTGTACATAAATGGTAAACATTACCAAGATACCAGCATATGTGTGTATGTATATAATGTACATATTACCAATTTATATTATGTATGTATATTTTAGTACATATATACGTATGTAATGACTATATTTTTGTTTCAACCACGAATTAATCATTTACTTATGATATTCAGCTCAGTAATGTCCCTTGCCAAATTAGCACTATTTTCTCCATTTGCTTTGCTGAATATCTTTTGGGGAAAGCAAGGATAGAGTGAATGAATAGCCCATGCATTCTTTGACCTTACCTACATGATACTTGGACTGAAAACATTTGGGAACCACTGGAACAAAAGAACAAAAGAAATGATAGAAATTAAACAAAGTATTGACTAGCTTCTTTATCTTGTTTCATTTGTTCCAGATCTCAATAGAACTGGAATCAGGTTCCTTTTCTTAAATCTTCTAAAATCGTTGGGAAGGGGCCTATAATAATTTGAAGGGGTAATGATTTCATCAGCATGGATATTCCTTCAAATTGTGCTGATCCCAATCTAACCAAACTCTGGTTGTGCGATACTTGCTAATGTGCCATAAATTCTCCAGAGAGGAGCTATCTGATATGTCAGTGACAGTGAGAACAACTTGAGATCACTGTAAACTTGACAGTTTGTCAAAAGCCATCAGTCCTCTATGTCCTATTTGATTCAGGCCTTAGCTCACTGTCTTTTGTTTGTTTGTTTGGTGGAGCAATGAGGGTTAAGTGACTTGCCCAGGGTCACAGAACTATTAAGTGTTAAGTGTCTGAGGCTGAATTTGAACTCAGGTACTCCTGAATCCAGGGCCAGTGCTTTATCAACTGCACCACCTAGCTGCCCCCCAGCTCACTGTCTAACCACAGTATCTTTCCAAAATCTTGATGCTTTTGAAGCAACTTGATGAATTGATTATCCATGGATCATAACCTGGGATATTTGTGTTATTCTTCTTGTCCTTGTTTCCTTCTTGTGTTAGTTATTTCATCACTAACATACGGTGCTTATTCCCTCTACCACCATTATTTGCAAGTGCTTTATAAATCCATAGGCAGTGTCTGAGAGTTTTTCTGACCCCCAAAGCCAACCCCATATATCCAATCTTTTGATAATGAGCCTTGCTGACTTCAGATAGGCTGATGCTTTGACAACAATATATCACTGGTCCAATCCAGGCAAAATACTGATCCAAACCATTATAGTTTAGGATTACCAGGGCATGTATTGATCCAGTTCAGCTTTTGAGAACCCTGCTATGATGTGCTTTAGGACACAATGAAGGCTCAATCAATATTTAATTAGAATTTTAATCTTTTCCTATTTTAATAATATCATTCCTTTAGTAAGTAATAGGTAACTGGGGTGTTCAGGGAGAACTAGCACCTCTGGTGTGAGGGCTTGCTGAGCTGAGCTCTTTTCAGGGCTGCCCATCCATTTTTGATGTCCACCTTTTACCCAACTGTCATTTGTAGTTCCAAGAAGCTGTAGGCTGTGCAGTGGCTACACCCAGGTGAACTGTCTTGGCAGATAGGCTAAACCAGGTTGAGGGTAACCAATAGGGCTTCAACCTATCAGTGAGTTAGGGGGATGTTTATCTCAGGAAAGAGTAGGTAGATGAGAACAGTCTGTTACAATGGCCATGAAGGCAGCTGAAAGAGGCTCTGTGAAGCACTTACATCCTGGTCAGACAACAAAGATACAAAGTTCATCTACTGCATCCTAGGCCATCACCAGTCATCTTCCCCTTTGTTCTGCTACTGGACTTTATTGATTATGTAAAAAAAAGAGTGAAACCAACAACTTTGTACAAGTCTGCCTCACTTGAATTCAATTCACTGATGGGTCATGACATTATCCGTGTAACTGGTCCTCTACAAAAATGAAAGACAAACAACAAGAAGAACAATAACAACAGGACCTCTTGACATTTGAGTTCCAAATATTCTCCCTCCCTCCTTTCCCTCCCCCCACCCAGCAAGACAGAAAGCAATCTGATAAAGGTTGTATATGTACAATCACATTAAACACATTTCTGCATTAGTCATGTTGTGAAAGAAGAATCAGAACAAAAGGGAAAAACCTCAAAACAACAACAGCAACAAAAGTAGAAACAGTGTGGTTCAATCTGCATTAAGATTCCACACTTCTTTTTTCTGGATGTGGAAAACATTTTCTATCATGAGTCTTTTGGAATTTTCTTGGATCATCGCACTTCTGAGAAGAGACAAGTCTGTCGAATTTGATCATTCCACAGGGTTGCTGTTACTGTGTACAATGTTCTCCTTTTTCTACTCACTTCACTCAGCATCAGTCCACTTAAGTCTCTTCAGGTCTTTCTGAAATCTGCCTGCTCATCATTTCTTACAGTACAATAGTATATTCCATTACATTCATATACCACAACTTGTTCAGCTATTCCCCAATTGATGGGCATCCCCTCAATTTTCAACTCCTTGCCACCACAAAGATAGGTGCTATAAATATTTTTGTACATGTGGGTCCCACTGCCCCTTCTATGATCTCTTTGGAATACAGACCCAGTAGTGGTATCACTGGGTCAAAGGGCATGCACAGGCCCATAACCCTTTGGGCACAGCTTCAAATCACTCTCCAGAATGGTTGGATCAATTCATAACTTCACTGACAATGCCTTAGTATTCCATTTTCCATAGCTTCTCCAACATTTATTATTTTCCTTTTTTGTCATAGTAGCCAATCTTATAGGTGTAACATGGTATCTCAGAGTAGTTTTAATTTGCATTTCTCTAATCAATAGTGATTTGGAGCATTTTTCCACATGACAATAGATAGATTTGATTTATTCACTTGAAGATTGCCTGTTCATATCCTTTGACCATTTATCAATTGGGGAAAGACTTGTATTCTTATAAACTTGATTTAGTACCCTATATATCTTAGAAATGAGGCCTTTATCAGAAACGCTGGCTCTAAAAATTGTTTCCCAGCTTTCTGCTCTCCTAATTTTGGCTGCATTACTTCTGTTTGTACAAAATCTTTTTTTAACTTAATGTAATAAAAATAATAATTTAATGTAATCAAAATGATCCATTTCGAATTTCATACTATTCTCTATCTCTTGTTTGATGCCCTGGCCTATTTATCTGTTGCTTTGGTTTTGTCACCACTAAGAAGGATGATCATTCATTTTTATTGCTTAAGTGAATTAGTATGATTTGGAAATAACAATAGATTATATTTCCCATTATAAAAAATATTTTTAAAAAACAAAAAGAAAGGCAAGGAGACAGCAATCTACAAGTACATGGTGATTCTGAAAGCCTGCTAAGGATTTTTACATTTTTTGTCAATGTCAATGGATTAATGAACAGTAACTTCTTGAAACAGACTATAGCATGAAACCATCTGACTGGTTGAGGTTATTAAAGATGTAGAGGTGTTGATCTTTGCAGAGGTTTGTGGTTATTGTTGTTTTTTCACAGTACAAAAGGAAGGTGCTGGGGACTGTGACCTCTGAATTACCCAATAGCCTGACCATGGTCACAGTATACTAGAGGGTATTTCTGAAATGTCTCACATTTGGAACTTGTCTTATGAGTCAAAGGCTGGGCCTCATTCCAGATCATTCACATCAGATTCCATTCATTTGTGATGACCTGGGAGTGGAGGACTGGGAGACAAGCCTGGAATCTACATGTGTTCCTCACCATGACTTGTTCAATTTAAATATCACCACTCCATTGCTCAGTTCCATTTCCAAACTCCCCTCTTTTCTTGAACCAGCAATGTCTGCCTAGTAGAGAGACAGAAAGTGAGCAGGAAGAAACAATTCAGAGTTGAGAACAGGGAAGGCAAAAACCACAGTGTACTATTATGTTTTTGACAGTTTCTTCCCCACACTTGGTTTAATGGACCAATTGGGCACTAATGTGGAAAGAATATTTCCAAGAACAATTTTCATCTTAAATTCATTCAGCTTGTGGGGAAACTTTGGAAGTTATTTCCTGGAGATATCTTTCAGCTCTGCATCCAGGAACCTTCAGGCTATGCTTCATTCAGATTGCAACCCATCCTTGCCTTACTTAGCAACCAGTTCATGACCAATACCTGGTGGTCAATTTTCTAGAGGTGACTCTCTCTTTACTTAGCTAGTTATTGTTGAGTTGTTTCAGTAGTGTCTAACTATTTGTGACCCAATTTGTGTTTTTTTTTGGGGGGGGAGTGTTTTGGGTTTTTTTGCAAAGATACTGAAGCAGTTTGTCATATCCTTCACCAGCTCATTTTACAAAAGAGCAAACTAAGGAAAACAGAGATAAGTGACTTGCCCAGGATCATACAGTTAGTAAAAGTCTGAGGCCAGATTTGAACTCAGTTCTTTCAGACTGCAGATAGAACTGTGGTTCTATCCACTTGTGCCAGCTAGTTTCCTTTTACTGTGCTAAGCCAGTTTTCAAACAGGGAGTATTGTTGGGATCATATCTGAAGTTCTTCTACCTTGGTAGGTCTTGCCACAATAGTTCTTTCCTTGCATAAACATCAAGAACCCCACATCAATCCATGACACAACAAAGAATCAAAGGAGAGATTTGGTGTGCTTGAGTAGAAGAGAAAGGAAAATTGTGCTGTGTCCAATATGTTTTCCAATTGGTGGGGTGGCTGGCTATGTGAACTATCCCTGTCTTTCATGTATATAGCCTGCCATTTCTCCCATATAAAGATGGGATTCAGAAATAATAAGAATAGTTGATGTATTCAAAGCACATATTTAAAGCTGGCAGGGCCAACAAAGGGCAACTAGTCCAACCTCTTCATTTTACAGATAAGGAAACTGAGATCTAGGGGAGTTACATGATTTCCCTAAGGTCAAAAAAGTAGTAAAGATCAGGGAAAAGATTTGAACCCAGTTTCTGTTCATTAACACCCAGTGCTCTTGCAACTATGTGATGCTGCCTCATAGTTATGAAGCATTTTTTCATTCTTGTACACACACACACACACACACACGAGTATAGAGTTATGTGGGTTGTGCTCATTTAGGCTCTACATTTACAAGATTCTATAAGATTTCTCTTAGTTTTATCATTCTATTTCTATTGTTATTTGTCTTAACATCCATATTCTATGTTGTGGTCATCCAAAGCCTTTATTCTCCTATCTTATAGAAGAAACAGCTTCTACATTTCCAGAAAAAAACCTAACAATGAAACTGAAACCATTAATTCTTTCCTAACTCAAGCCTTCTAATGAAATGACTAGAAGCAAGGACCTTAGTATGTTAGTAATTTATCTACTTCAGAATTTTGTTCCTAGAATTTTAGAGCTCAGAAGGACTTTAGATATAATCTAATTCAACTCTCTTATTTCAGATGAAAAAATGAAGTAATAGGAAATGGAAGTGACTTGGCCAAGATCATAGGGCTAGTTAGCAAAGTGCTGGGACTAAAACCCAGGACATAAAATATCCAGTTTGCACATTTTCTAGTAGATCACATTAAGCTAGGCTCATAGAAACTTAATGGGAAGAAATGTTGATGAAGAAGAGAATAACTAGGAAGATGGAAGAAAAGAAGAAAAGAGAAAGAAGGAAGGAAAGAACTACTTATTTGCTATGTCACTCTATAAGGAATAGATATTTACTATACATAATTATTAGTTATAAACCAATCCCCACAAGGACATCCTGGTGTGAACAGAATTCAGAGAAGGAGCTGGGGGTTTTAGTAGGGCTTCAGTGGTCTTATTCCTCCCTGAGGAAAATGACAACTCTACAGGAAGAGATATGACTTCTACATGGTTGCTGCCATCCACAAAACAATCACAATAGTTCATATATTTATTTTTTAGTGAGGCAGTTGGGGTTAAGTGACTTGCCCAAGGTCACACAGCTAGTAAGTGTTAAGTATCTGAGGCCAGATTTGAACTCAGGTACTCCTGATTCCAGGGACGGTACTCTATCCACCGTGCCACCTAGCTGTCCCGATAGTTCATATTTCTACAGTGTTTTGTGCTTTAAAAATAATCTCCCTTGCGACAACTTTAGGCAGGTAGGTTATACAAGCATCTTACCATGCTCTGACTGTATCCCCGTAAAGCATAGAATCCCCCATTAATATTTATTTCAATGGCAGTGAGTATTTTGTATGTTCCACATAACTTTAATTCAATACAATTAAACAAGCATTTCTTATATATCTATTGTGTGTCAGACACTGTGCTAGGCACATCCAAAGACAAAAATGAAATAACCTCTGCTTTCAAGGAGCTTATGTTGTACAGGGTGTGTGTGTGTGTGAATAAACAGCTGAATAAATAGGAATTACATGTAACTGAATGTGGAAGACTTTCTGAGTATATTGTGGTGGTGGGAAACATTGCCTAATATAAGAAAGGCTTCTTGCAGGAGGTGAATCTTAGACCTGGAGCAAATTTAGTCTAGATGGCCCAAAGGCTATATGGTCTAGTTCCCTCATTTTACAGGCATGAAAACTGAGCCCTAGGGACCTTTAATGCCTTGTACAAGGTCAAACATATAGTAAGGATCAGAGGCTGGAATTTGACCCCAATCCTCTAATGCCAGAGCCAAGGCTCTTTCCACTGTACCACACTGCCTCCTAGCTCTTGAACTGGTCTGCTTGACAATGCCTGTAGTGTCATCCTATTGCCCCTGAGACAAGGAAAGGCAAACATAAACAGACTTTTGACCAGACCAGCTTCTCTGCCTGTCCCCAATAAATCATCTGAAATTAAGAGCATTCGTTGCTTACTTCCATTTTGAACCGAAGCATGCGGGCACGCTGGAGGGCAAATACAGGGCTAAGGGGGTTGAATGTGAGAGCTGACTCACAGCAAAGTGGAGGCCATGGACCATTCTGCATTAAGATGCCACTTCTATTATAGGAGAGAGTAAGCAAGCTCTACCCTGAGACTGTCTGCCTCAGATTGTTGTTTTAAATAAATAATTCCTTGCTCAGTGCTTCCGTCTCTCTTGTCTCGTTAGAGTTGCAGAGGGGAAACTGAAATGGCAAAGTTGGACCACCAGCTTACCCCAAGGAGCCATCTTAATATTTGACTTGCAACCTCTGATTAATACTGCATAGGTAATGTTTTTATGGCAAGCAGAGATAGCCAATTGCTAATCATTTGGGGAAAGTCAAAGACAACTACAGACAAAGAGAACCAGATGAGCTTATCAACCATTTTTGATGTGAATGATTGGGATGTAGGGAATCTTGAACTCTTCCGAAGAGGAGAGGGAAGTGTGAGGTCAGGACAGGCTGCCAAAACTGGAAAAATTATATTTTCAGGGACCAAGTCCAGGTATGAACATTTCTTGCTAGGAGATCACCCTACCAGTTTCACATTTTAGTCAATGCCATTTCTGATGCTCATTTGCATATAAAGCATCTGGAATAAGCAAAGCTCATTTGAATCTTCCTTTGTAAAATGTTAGTAGGATTAAAAGATCAGGTAGCTGGTTTCCTTACAAGATTCATCAGAGAGTGAGATGAAATCATTACTATGGCCACATTGTCTTACACTCATAATGGCTGCAAAGGATCCTGCTTATACTTATTGTCTTCTAGGAGTTTATTAACATGATGGTCTATTAGTCTCCCCTTTAGACTGGTTGGTTTTTGACTTGATACTAACTGAAGGAACACCTGTGACTCTTATTTTACAGAGGGCTCTCAGCTCCTCTCTTTTGAAGAGCTCACCACAGAGCTGGGGAAGGCATAGATAAGGTGTCCCACTTTCAACACCTGGGCCCTGTCATTGTATTGTTTCTGATGAGAACATACTGTATTTGCCAGGTGTTTGCTTTTTGGCCCACCTTTGGGCAGAAATGGCTCTGCCAACTACCCCATTCGTAGATTTCCAGTGGGTTATTTAAAATTTATTGTCTTTTAAGTTACTTTGAAGCTTCTGAAGGCTTGGCTATATATCTTAAAGACACCAAGGGAACTATACTAACTAAACTCTACACTGTCCTATGATTTCTGGCATCTCTGTGATGCCCAAGACCTTGTGTCACCATCAAAATTTGACTATGGTTCATGTGAGTAGGTAGGGGTGAAGACAAATTCAACTTTCACCCTTATGTGGTTAATAGCTATGTCTGAAATAAAGGGATGAGTGAATGAAAGCAGGAAAGGTATGGAGATGCTTCCCTTCCTTGAGGCCTTTTCCCTCCATTTGTACTCTGTGGAAGATCACTTCCTTTTCTCTTGAGACTCTTAAGAAATTATATATGTGGGTTGTCAAGCCTTTGACAGCTCAATGATCTTGCGATACATTGATGGCTTTAGGAACTCATTGTTCTGGGTTCTCTCATGTTACAGGTTCATAGATTTAGAACTGCAAATGACCTTAAAGTCCATCAAGTCTAACTTCCTTATTATCCATGTAAGGAAACTGAGGCACAGAAAAGTTAAGTCATTTGCTCAGGATTATAGGACTTATAAATATTTGTGGCAGAATTCAAATTCAGGTCAGTAAGTTAATCAAGTAGCATTTATTAAGTACCTACTATTTTGCCAGACACTGTGCTAAACTATAAGCACTGGGTTCAGATCTTCCTGAATCCAAAGCCAGCACTTTATGCACTATGCTAATTAGCTGCCTTTACAGACAATGAGTCTAGAACTATAAAGGGCTTCAGATGTCTTCTGTGCCAACCAACCCCCTCATTTTAAGTAAACTTGCTTAAGATCACAGGTTATAAGCATTAGCAAAAGGAATTAAACCTACAGTCTTTGGCTCTAGAATTAGTGCTTCCCCCCCCCCCCCTCCCCCCCTCCCCCCCTCCCCCCCCTCCCCCCCCCCCCCCCCCCGTGCCATTCTGTCTCGTTAGTGCAGGCTAAATTTCACCAATGCTTTTTTTTTTTTGGCAGGCAATGGGGGTTAAGTGACTTGCCCAGGGTCACACAGCTAGTAAGTGTCAAGTGTCTGAGGCCGGATTTGAACTCAGGTACTCCTGAATCCAGGGCCGGTGCTTTAACCACTGCACCATCTAGCTGCCCCCATCAATGCTTTTTTTATTCTGGGGGATTCTTTCCCATGTTGTTATAAAAATCTCCCATAGGTGGTCTAATGAAAGTGTTGTGAGCCTCTTTTTGGAGCATTCATTATTTCATGGATATTAGGGAAACACTTGGTTGATTAAGGGAAGGCTATGCTATCTCTGCATAATTGGTTCACCTCCTTTCCCACTGCTATATTCACTAGTTGTTTTCTTTGATACTTCTTCTTGCTTGGAAGCCATCAGCGATAACATGTTGTTGTCAATTTAAATCCAGTATGCATCCTGCCATTGTTCTTTATGTCAATTTCAATTCTGATTGATCTGCCATCATTGTTTTCCATGATTTATGATCAGATAGCATTATTGCGTGAATAATAGCATTAAGAAGATTGGTTTTGGTGACAAGGGACAGCATAAGAATATTGAAAGTGTTGTCTAATTACCAAATACAATATATTTCACCTTCTACCTTCTATACAATCCTGAAGACAGCTCTTTATCTCTAATATTTCCTACCTACACAAGCTAGCCAGACTGATAGACCAACTTAGTACACTTTCCATCTAACTGAGAGTATCCATATGCATTATTCTTCACCCTATCATATTTTCTGGGGTGGTTTGCTTAAGTCCATCTCATTTGAGCCATCTGGATGACATTAAGGTAGTATGTCTGAACTCCATTCAGTCAGAAGATCATTGACATATGCCATCATTGATTTCATTTAGCAAGAAATCATATATGATCCAACCTTATTAGAGAAGAGCCAAATTTTGCTCTCATGAATCAAATACTTTATAACCAACAAGCAATAAACAAATATTTTCCATATCCCTCAATCAACTGAAAGACCATGGAAATGTAATCTAAAATATTTATAGGAGGTCTTTTCTGGTGGCAAAGCATTAGAAATTGAGGGGATGCCTATCAATTGGGGAATTGGTGAACAAATTGTAGAATGTGATTATGATGGAATACTATTGTGCTACAAGAAATGATGAACAGGATGCTCTCAGAAAAACCTGGAAAGACTTACATGAGCTGATGCAAAGTGAAATGTACTGCATACAAAGTAACAGTGATAGTGTAAGGTGATCTAATATAGAAGCCAATTTGAAAATGTGTGTTTCCTTCTCACAATTTCATTAAATGAGATAATAATCGTTATGATAATAATAATTTCTCATATTTATGTAGCTCTTTACATTTTATAAAGTATTTGATAATTTATGTAATATACTTTGCAAAATTTAAAGTACTTTTAAAAATTAGCAATTATTTTACTTAGAATGTAAGTCCATTGAATACAGGGAATATATTTGCATCCCCATCACTTTGGTATAGTGTTTAAAGAAATGTTTGTTGATTGATTGAAATGGGCATAAAAATTCCCACAAAGACTTTATATTTCAACATTTAAATGGAAATATGGTCTCCTTTATGTAAGCACATTCTTCTATAGGTATTGCTCTTTGCTCATCTTGTGTAATAAGTAGCTAGATGCTCCTATCATGTGCTGAGTAGATTCTTATGAATTTTTTAATATTAGGGAGGTACTAGAATGGTGTATAGGTAGTATGCCTGCAACTCCTAACTTTCCCTGTATTATAGGTCTATAGTCAGGTCAGAGGCATTTAAAAGTACACAGCATCTTTTTTTTTCTCACATTCCTCCTTCTAAACAAAAATTTAGCATTTAAAACATTTTTGGATGTTGTTTAGGTTAAGTAATTTGCCCAGGGTCACATGGCTAGTAAGTGTCTGAGATCAGATTTGAACTCAGTTCCTTCTCACTCCAAGGCTGGTGCTGTATCCACTCTACCACCTAGTTGCTTTGCACTATATTCTATACAGGCAGATAATTTTTAAAAATGGTTACCAATAAATAAATAATTACCATTGGGCTTACCTGTTGCTTGTCTATTTAAAAAATCTATTTCATTTTTTGTAATGTTTTTAACATGTGAATTTCTTACGCTCTTCTTGAAAAAATATTCATGATATAGTATGGAGCCTTCTTATAGTCTTTTGCTTCTTTTTCTTCATCCTTAGACATTTTAGAGGATGAAAAATATGGGAATCTGAGTTGGTCATTAAAGGTTCTCTACTGGTTAACTTTTTTTGAGGAATAATATCACTGAATGAACTTCTGCATTTTGATGTTATCCTCCTATCATCTATCCCTATTTAGGTAATCTCTTCATTGCTACTTTTGCAAAGATATTATTATCAAAACTTTAGGGCTGGAAGGGACCATAGAGGTGATCTGGACAAGCTTTACAGAGCGGGAAAATGATGTCTAGAGAGTTGAAATGACTTAGCCAAAGTTACAAGGGGACTAACTACAGAGTTAGTGTTTGAATACAGGTAAGTAAGTTTGTAGGTAGGTAAGTATGCAGGTAGGAAGGAAGGAAAGTAGGAGAGAGGACAGGGAGAGAGGAAGAGAGAAGAAAAAAAGGAAGAAAGAAAGAGAGGGAAGGAAATAAATAAGGAAAGAAGAGAGGAAAAGACAGAGGAAGGAAAGAAGAAAGGGAGGGAAGGAAGGGGACAAGAAGGGAGGAAGGAAGAAGGAAGGGAAGGAGGGTGGGAGGAAAAGAGGGAGGAAAGAAAGAAGGGATAAGGAATGAAGGAAGGATTAATAAGATTAATATTCTTCCCACTTTACCATGATAAACCATCCTTTGGTATTTCTAGAAATTATTAGTGTCTTTAATGCCATGTCACTCAGAAAAGGAAAATCATAAGTGTTGGAAGGAATGAGGGGGAAATGGGACATTAATGCACTGTTGGTAGAGTTGTAAACTGATTCACCATTTTCTAGAGCAATTACCCAAAAGGTTATACAACCATGTATACTCTTTGACCTAGCACTAGCACTACAAGGTCTGCATCCAAAGAGATAATTTTTTTTAAAGGAAGAGAAACTATATATATATATATATATATATATATATATATATATATATATATATATATATATATATATAAATATTTATAGTAGGTCTTTTCTAGTGGCAAAGCATTGGGAATTGAGGGGATGCCTATTAATTGGGGAATTGGTGAACAAATTGTAGTATGTAATTATGATGGAATACTATTGTGATATAAGAAATGATGAACAGGATGCTCATAGATAAACTTGGAACAACTTACATGAGCTCATGAAAAGTAAAATGTATTGTGAACAAAGTACCAGCAATACTGTAAGATGATCATCTCTAAATGACACCTATTCTCATCAATACAATGTTAAAAATGAGCAAAACTCTGAAGGACTTATGATGAAATATGCTATCTATCCCCAGAGAAAGAATTAATGGTGTCTGAATACAGATTTGAAGCATATTTTTTTTACTTTATTTTTCTTGTTGGGTTTTTTTTTTTTTTGGTATATGTTTTCTTTTACAACTTGACTAATATGGAAATGCTTTGCATGTCTACACATGTATAATCTCTATCAAGTTGCTTGCCTTCTTAATGTCAGAGGAAGAAAGAAGGGAGATAATTTGAAGCTTAGAAGTTTTAAAAATAAATGTAAAAATATTTTTACATCTAATTGTGGAAAAATAAAATACTAAAGAAAAAAAAGAAAGTCTTGTCACTTCCAGCATGAGTTTCCTCTATATAAGCTTGAACAGGTCAAGGCACTTTTTTGACTTTATTTTCTCCAGTGATATCTCCAATTTCTCACATGCCATAAAATGTAGTGAGGCACTAGAGTTCAAAAGTCGTGGTTCTGCTGCCCCTGAAGATGAGAATCCATGGCTACACTAATGCTGGCTTATTGATTCTGTTTCACATCTATTTGTTGTTCTTTCAATTTTAACTAGAAATGCTCTTGGGATGATCTGGTTTGGTCTCATGCCAAGTTTTCAGCAGGCTCATTTTCCTCATCACTGCTCTTGGGTTTGCTGTGAGGTAAGACTCCTTATAATCCTCTGTCACCCACAACCATGATGTTTTGTAAATAAGTAGAACAGCTTGATGGATACTTGTAAAAGAGAAAGTTGCCTTCTTGGCATTATGCACATATCCTCTATAGAGAAAAGGCTTCAAGGACATGAAATCTCATCAGTATGGGTATTCTCTCCACCAATGCTGATCATAACTCTTCTCTACCTCAGTGGTTGGTATTTAATGGTTGATGTGAGTTCCTTGTAAGCAAGGACATTTTTTTCTTTTTGCATTTCTTTGTAAAGTTGTTTTTTCCTTTCATTTTTTCTTTTAATTTTTAAAATGTAATAAACATTTTTATTTATAGTTGTAGGTTCCAATTTTTATCCTTCCTTCCCTCCCTCCCCTGCCCCTTCCCTGAGGTGGCAAGCAATCAGATATGGGTTATACATGTATGATTATGTAAAACATTAACATATTAAGTCATTTTGTACAAGAAAACTTGATTAAAAAGAAAAAAGTGAAAGTGAAAAATAGCATGCTTCTGTCTATTCCATCAATATCAATTCTTTCTTTGGAAGTGAATAGTATGTTTCATCAATAGTCCTTTGGGATTATCTTGGATCATTGCATTATTGAGAATAGTTAAGTCATTCATAGTTCTTTACCAAACAATATTGTCATCTTTGTGCACAGTGTTCTCTTGGTTCTGCTCGCTTCACTATACATCATTTCATACATATTGTTTCAGGCCTTTCTGAAGTCATCCTGATTGTTATTTCTCATAGAACAATAATATTCTCTTATCATCATATACCACAGTTTGTTCAGCCATTCTCCAATTGATGGGCATTCCTTTGATTTTCAATTCTTAACCACCACAAAAAGAGTTACTATAAATATTTTTGTACAAATAGGTCTTGTCCTCTTTTGGGGGATGTCTTTGGGATATAAGCCTACCAGTGGTATTGCTGGATCAAAGGGTATGTACAATTCTATAACCCTTTGGGCATTGCTCTCCAAAATGGCTGGATTTTTTTTTACAACTCCACCAATAGTGAATTAGCATCCCAGCTTTTCCACATCCCCTCCAACATCCAATATTTTCCATTTTTGTCATATTTTCCACTTTGATGGGTGTGAGGTGATACCTCAGAGTTGTTTTAATTTGCATTTCTCTGATCAGTAGTGATCTAGTGCAGTACACCAGTCTTTATCACAATGCTTGGCACATAGTAGGAGCTTAGTAAATGCTAGTTGACTGAAAGACTGACTGACTGACATGGTACTTTCACAAATGTGAGGAGCCTTTTAAAATTTAGGATGATCTTTAGACAACAAACATATAGACCATCATCAGTCCCATATCGAAGGCCTTTGCTATTTCAGAAGCTACAAAAGCTTATATTCTATTGACAAAGCCTTCTATAACCCAAAGTCAAACTGAACATTATGATGAAGGCCAAGAAGAAGACCATAAACATAGATCTAGAGCTGTATGGGACCTCAGAGAAAGGAGAGAATGGAGGAAGGAAGAAGGAAGGAAGGAAAGCTGGGAGAAAGGAAATAAGGAGAAAGAGAGAGAGGAAACAGAGGAAAGGAGGTATAGTCCATCCAAACTCATTTTATAGATGAGTAAACTGAGGTTCTGAAATGGTGTGTCTTGGGGCAGGTAGGTGGTGAAGTGGATAGCCCTGGAGTCAGGAGGACCTGAGTTTAAAACTGGTCTCAGACACTTGACACTTACTTAGCTGTGCGACCCTGGGCAAGTCACTTAACCCCAATTGCCTCACCAAAAAAAAAAAAAAAGAAAAGAAAAAAGAAATGTTGTGTCTTTCCTGACATCACAAGGTGGTAAGCACCAAAGGTAGAATTCAAACCCAAGGCCCCTGACTCTAGGGCTAGGGTTCTTTTCACTGCTTCTGTTCAAAAGAAACCTAGAAAACCAGTCAGGAAAGAGCACTCTATGAACAGGGTACAGTATTTAGCAATTTCATTCACTGCATCCATGTTTACATTTATATTCCCAAAGCTAATTGCTTAAGAAAATATTCTGCCTTTATCATAGCCCTTAGTAAATGAAACTGCATTTGCATTTTGCAAGTATGTCTGGATTTTACATTTCTTACACCAGGGAACACCTTTCACATGTAACTAACTAATAAAGTTGTTACTTAAAGAAATAAATAATTACCCTTGTAAATAAATGCACTAAACAAAGCATAATGCCAGAAAAAAAACACTTCTAAAGTAGTGGTTGACACTGACCTCCCTCCTAAAAAATAATCACTTGAATCTGCTATTTTTCTATAGGCTGTCTCTGCTTGTGTCCTCTTGTACACTTCTCTTTCCTGGGAAGGGAGCATTGGGAGATCAGAAGCATGCCCTTAGATACTTCTGTCTTCCAGGGCTCTGGCATCACATTGATGGAGGGGAGAGTTAATTCATCTCTTTGAACCCCAGTTTCCTCATTTGTAAAATGGGAGTAATTATATCTGCCCCCAGGGTTATTATGAAGCTCAAATGAAACAATGTGTATAAAACATATGGCAAACCTGAAAACAGGTACGATTACCAGTTGTTATTATTACCTTATTAGGCTCAAGTAAGACAATAAATTCAATAAGAATAGTTGTTGTTTTTTTAATTTCAGAGAACATGAGTTCATCGAGGATGATTTTTTTTCATTCTTTGTTTTTAAATCTCCTGATCCGGGGATGTGGTGTGAAAGGCAGGATATAAATATTAGGAGTCAGGGATAGAAAAATTGGGGTTCCAACTCTTCTTAAGATACATACTACTGTCTATGTGACTCTAGGGATATCACCTTATTTCTTTTGACTTCTAAAGGACCATAAATTGCAAAGATGCTATGGATATACATTTGTAGATCGAACTTTCTCACCATGAAGCACCCTCTTCAATGAAATAACAGGTTGGAACAAATGAGAACAACAAAAAGTATCCCTGGCTTCTAACGAGCTACTTAGCATATAGTTAAGGTCTAACAAATGTTTGATGAATTGAATTGTGAAATGTTGCAACTTTCAGATTACCAAATAGCCAAGAAATGAATAGAAGTATTAAAAGTGCACAATTATATAGTGCTTTGAGGTTTTCAATGAACATAACATATAATATTTCATTTCATCCTCAAAACAAATCCAGAAAGGTGGTGCTATTTATTGTCCTTTTTAAAGATGAAGCAACTGAGATTGAAGGAATTTAAGTGATGGTCAGAATCACATAGCTAGTAAGTGTCCAAGCCAGGATTTGAACTGAGATATTCTTGACTCCATGTTTAAATGCTCTACCACATATATAGGTATACCATACACATATACATATATGCATGCATGTGTGTTTACATACATATATGTATTCATGCAAGTATGTATGTATATATGTGGATAACTACCCTATTTATGAGCATGCAATTGACTTACTTGTAGCTTTCTCTTCTCCAAAGATGGCCTACTCAAGCTTGAAAATAAAAGCAAAGCTGAAACCTAGCACAAGACAGAAATGTTAGTATGGTAGAAAATACTGGCTTGTATCTTGGCTCTGCCATTTTGAATATGTCACTTTTATTCCTCTGTGCCTCAGCTTCATTATCAATAAAATTAGAGAACTGATTTGAATGATCTTTATGGCCCCTTCTAGTCTTATGTTTCTAAGATAGTTTTTTTTTAATTGCAGAAGAGAGAATGGTGATGTAAATGAAGAACTCACCTAGAAATTCAGAGGATATAGCCCTAGAAGGGACTGTAGATATTATTTGATCCATTCCTTTCTTTTAACAATCATGGAATTGAAGCTTAGAAGGGTGAAATGATTTGTCCAAGGCTTTGAACTTAAGTACTTCAAATCTAATGGTGGTCGGAACACACCATGTTGGCTCTTTCCATTCTTTACTCTTTCTACTTGCTGGAAGTCTAACCTCTTTGGGTATTAGTTTTGCTTCTGGAATTTGCTAAAAGCAACGGGAACAACATTTATCTTTCTATAAAGCTCCTCTTCTGATATCTTTTCTTAAATAAAGAAGGCCCTTAATTCTTGAAGGCTATGCCACCAGAGTGTTAACCCTGGAAGGTCCTACCAAAATGGAAAGGTTTTAATGATAGGTCAGTGAGGTGACTATCAACTGAAGAACCATTTAGCCAAGTTCCCAGAGGTTCATCACCATGTTGGTCAAAGAGAAATAAATTTGATTAGTCACTTGGATTCTGAAAGATTATGTATTAAAATATATGGAGGCATACTCTTTCTCTCTCTCTTTCTCTTTCTCTCTCTCTCTCTCTCTCTCTCTCTCTCTCTTTCTCTCTCTCTCTCTCCCCCTCTCCCTCTCTCTCATTTTCTCTCTGTCTCTTTCTCTCTCCCTCCCTCTTCCCCTCCTCTCTTTTCCTTTTTTCTTTCTCTTTCTCCCTCTCTTTTTTCTAACTCCCTTTATTTTTTCTCATTCTCTCTCTCTTGCCTCCTTTTGTCTTCTCTTATCTGGATTTTAAGTATATTTTAAAATAATCTCCCTGAATATCAGTACTTACCAAACTAAGTAAGGGTTAATTCATGACTCAAATCACTTTCTTCCTCATGGTTTTTACATGGACTAATTCACAGAAATCAAGCTTTGGAAAATGAATGGGCTAGTATTTTTTTTTACTATTTTGCTATATTTTTATATATTCAAAGTAGCCAATTGACTAATTCCAGCTGCTTTTTTTCAGGTTGCTGAATGTGCCTAGAACTAACTCTGCCCTAAGTTTGATTCTTTTGGTCTCTTTTACAGCATCCGTCATTGCTTCCCTTTACAAAGAAATCTCTGAGGCATATGCTAGAGAAGAGAAGATAAACAGACTAATACAACACAACTAGGAATTGGATTTCTTTGCCATTTAAAATTAGCTATTAAAATGGGTCTGTCTTCTTTATGAGGTGGTATCATTGGTGTCAACCAAAAGGTTAAAATGATCAGGTTAATTTATTTCCATATATTATAAAAGATCGTTAAAGATAAATTTGTGATGGCTTTTATTTTTTTAAGACTAAAAATATATTCTAAAATTTTCTGCTAAAAAGGTTCAGGGAATATACATAGATACCTGAACATGTGATTGCATTTTGCCTCTTCCCAAGTTCAAAGTTTGTCACTGAGTACCAAACCAAATGAGTTGTCTGAATTATTCTCTTTTTATTCTTCTTAGTAAGACCAGATCTTTTTTAAGGTGGCGCTACAATCTAGAATCTAAAAATGAGATGATGGAACTGAACTCTAAATAAGCTTTTTCTTTGAGTCAATTTACTCATCTGTAAAATGGGGATACTCATGGCAGTTACTTTATGGGGTTGTTTTGAGGATCAAAAGGGACAATTTATAGAAAGCTTTTTTACAAATCTTAAATCATTATGTAAATGACTACTACTAATTACTAGTAATGTTACTATAAATAACTACCTTTCCAAGTAGGAAGGCAGAAAAGAAGGAAACAAAGTATAAGACAAGATGTCAAAGCTAGCTAAGAAGAAACTGTTCTTTTTTCCTAAATAGAGTATGGCATCTTGGGTTAAGTATCTCCTACTGCAGAGAAATGAGTTGTAAGAGCCAAGAATCTGAAGGAAAAGATGGGAAAAGTCAGGGGAGGTTTTTTTGCTGATACCCAGTCAATAGTTTCTTTTTAACATAACAGGAAAAAAGTTTGGTTGCTATAAGCTAAAACATATTTTTAAATGACCTGATCCTCCTTGAAGGAAAGATGACCAAATGTCTCAGCTAAGCTTGAATCTGTAAGTGGCAGAGATGAAAGCTAAGTGTTATCCAATGAAGTCTACAGGAGAGTGTATCTAGCAGATCAGAATCTCTGGAGCATCTGTGATGGAGATTATGGAAGAACAGTGTCTAGTGGAGACCTTCTGAGCAGCATCCAAAGGAAAACTTGACAACAGTGGGGAGCAGACACCCTGAGAGCAGTAAGATGCCATCATTAGAAAATATCAACTTCTTTTAGCATTGGAGCCATAAATTGCTTCTCCATGTGCATGCCCTACTGTGTGACCCTCTATTTGTGCATCCTAGTCACACATTCCCTATGGGTGTGTCTCTTAACATGTATATCTTACATGTGTCTACTCTTCCCACTAATTTTTCTTTCTTTTTTTTTTTGTGGGGTAATTGGTGTTAAGTGACTTACCCAGGGTCACACAGCTAGTAAGTGTTAAGCTTCTGAGCTCGGATTTGAACTCAGGTCCTCCTGAATCCAGGGCCGGTGCTCTATCCACTGAACCACCTAGCTGCCCCCTTCCCACTAATTTTTGTATTTTGGGATGAATAAACTGCAGGTTATGAGCAAAATGTTTTGTTGCTACTTTTCTAATTAAGACATTTCATTAAATGTTTTTGTATTGAATTAATTGTGACTTTTAGTCAATTCAAGGTAAACCAGCCGATGGGGGCTCATGACTCATGTTTTAATGCATCCAGAATCACAAAGTACTTTGTACCTGAGATATCTATTCCCTAGGGGATCCATCTTGGGAGATGAGGACTGTCCCAGGCACTATGGAAGGAAGGAAGGAAGGAAGGAAGGAAGGAAGGAAGGAAGGAAGGAAGGAAGGAAGGAAGGAAGGAAGGAAGGAAGGAAGGAAGGAAGGAAGGAAGGAAGGAAGGAAGGAAAAAGGGAAGGAAGGAAAGGTGAGCTTTATAGCTCACAACAAGATTTAGATTGTAGATTTTCATGAGAAATGTTATAATGTTAGACTTACATGTACCTATCACATAATGGCTGAAAACTCCCAATAGTTAATGTTATTAAGGTCTCCTGTGATTTGGCTAGAGGATGGACCTTTTGAAGAAGTACATCTTCCAGCCTACCCTTTTTCAAATAAATAAATGAACAAATGAACAAATAAGCTAGCAGATAAATGAATGAATGGATGGATAAATGAATGCATAGATAGATAGATAGATAGATAGATAGATAGATAGATAGATAGATGATAGATAGATAGATAGATAGATAGATAGATAGATAGATAGATAGATAGATAAGTAGGTAGGTAGATATATCAAATAGATGAATAAATAAATAAACAAACCATTGCTCTATTACACCTTAAATGAGAATTGTAGCAGGAAGGAATAGCAAATTGTTCATGATTTTCAAGACTATAGGATTCAGGCTTTTTGATTAAAAAGTAAACTTAAAAACTCTTTCTGAAAGGTTTTTTATAAACCTGCTAAGAATTCACTTAGCCCAGGCAATCCCTGCAGATGCGTGAATTATTTGGTGGCCCCTAATGTAATCACCTTGAACACACTCTTAAGATCCTTCAGTTTCCATCTGCAGTTATCGAATATATTTAAATATTTGGCAATAAAATTAAAATATGAAAACCAATATAGCAATTGCCCCCAAACACATACTTTTCCAAGGAGATTTCTGTGATTCAGAGGGAAATCTGTGGAGACATTTTTGGGGGACATTTAAATAAAAAAGGCTGAATTTCTGACTTTTTTAATCAAACTGAACCAAGAGTAAAAAAAAATGAGGTAAAATAAATAATACTGTACTTTTTTTTTTCTAGAAAGGAGGAGAGGCAAGCAAAGTTGAACTGCAAGGCCATACCCTGCTTTAAACAATGCAATGTAAGGAATTGATAAAGTCCAATATACTAGGCTGTGATTATTCACATTATAAAATCTTATACAAGAGGATTTCTTTATTGAGTTGAGATATTTAAAATATGCTTATGCGGGGGCAGCTAGGTGGAACAGTGAATATAGCACCAGCCCTGGATTCAGGAGGACTTGAGTTCAAATCCGGCCTCAGACATTTTATACTTAGTAGCTGTGTGACCCTAGGCAAGTCACTTAACCCCAATTGCCTCATCAAAAAAAAATATGCTTATGTTCCAAAATTTTATTTCAGCTTTTCAAGAACTCAGATGCTATGTTAAGCAAAAAGCCTGAATTTTTTTTAAAGATGCATTCTCAGGTTACTCATTACTATTTGGGGTCAGCTTTATTATCTCGTGTGAAAAATGACAACGATTATGTTTTATTTCTTCCTAGATTAAAAGCTTAAAGTTCCTTAGTTGAGTTTGGTGAGTAGAAACTACTTAACATGCTACAGGTATAGATCAGGTAGTCAATAAGCATTTATTAAATACTTTTTATGTGCTAGGCATTGTGCTAAGTTCTGGAGATACAAATAAAGGCAAAAGATAGTCCCTATTCTCAAGGAGCTCACATTCTAATGGGGAAGACAACATGCAGATGACTATGGACAAATAAGCTATAGAATGGATAAATTGAGGATAATCAATAGAGCGAAGGCACTGGCATTAGCAGGATATTGGAAAGACTTCATGTAGAAGGTGGCATTTTACCTGGAACTTGAGGGAAACCAGGGAAGAGAGGAATTAGAGAATTCCAGGCATGAGATATAGTCAATGAAAATGCAGATTGGGATGTGTAGTGTCTTGTGTGAGCAACAGCAAGGAGGCCTCTGTCACTGGAAATAGACTAGGTTATGAAGAACTTTGAAAAACAAACAGGATTTTATTTCTAAAATTGAAGGTTTGGGGGAAGCATTTCTTGAATAGGTGAGGTAGAGGGACTGGATGTGATATGTCAGACCTGTGCTTTAAGATGATCAATTTGAAAACTGAGTGGAGAATGAACAGAAGTGAGGAGAGACTTGAGGCAGGGATACTCACCCAATAGGCTATTGCAGTATTTCAAGGAGAAAGTGTTGAGGGCTTTCCTTAAGTGGTTGCAGTATCAGAGGAGAGAAGGTGCTGTATAAGAGATATTATGAATGTAAAAATGACGGGATTTGGTAACAGATTGCATTGAATGCTAAACTTTTTTGTGGGGCAGTGAGGGTCAAGTGACTTGCCCAGGATCACACAGCTAGCAAGTGTCAAGTGTCCGAGGCTGGATTTGAACTGAGGTCTTCCTGAATCCAGGGCCAGTGCTTTATCCACTGTGCCACCTGGCTGCCCCAGAGTGTTAAACTTTCTTTGTCAATACCTCTGCCAAGACTGGTGTTCAGTGCCTTTGTTTTTGGCAGCCTCTTTCAGTCAATCAACCAACCAACCAACAAGCATTTTTTAAAAATGGCTAAAATGGACCATATAGTACAAATCCCTGGAGATACAACACCAAAGAGAACTTGTACCTACTCACAAAGAACTTACATTTTACTTTCTTATAAGAGGAAATTTGTACTCCTTTACTAAGTAGCTGAATGAATTAGATTAAACACAAAGATTTATCATTTACTAAATATCTGTTTTGTGAAAGTTGTAGTGCCAAGAGTTAGATAAATGAATTAATATTGCTTTATTATGTTCTATTTCCTATCCTCTATCCCACCTCCCAGTAGACTATAGGCTCCTTGGGGGTAAAATTGGTTTTTCATTTTGTCTTTGCATCTTCAGTGTCCAGCATAGTGCCTCATATGAAGAAGGTGCTTAATAAATACATGTTAGATTGTTTGGGATTTGTGTGAAATCCATTTACAAATCTTAAAATGCTATATCAATTGAAGATCTATCACCATTCTTATTATTATAGTCATTCATTACAACTTTCCAAAGTGTATCATTATGTTTTGATCTCTCCTCTAAGCATTTGTTAGCTTTTTTTTCTTCTGTTTCTATTTCTTTACCTTGTAACTAGTGTTAGGAAAGATCAGGGAATTTGGAGTAGGGAGATCTAGGTTCAGATTCCAACTCACCCATTTGTGCGATCTTTGGAAAGACAATTCAATTCTCTTGGCCTCCATTTCCTCATTTATAAAGTGACAGGGAGGGACTAGGAGATCTGTGGCATCTTTTCCTACTTTTAATCCTATGATACTATTCTTTAGAGTTACTTTTCCTTTTCCCCTAAAAGCCAGTGTGTGTCCTAAACTTTGGTGTAAGGATGAGTGCTTGATTTGAAATCATCAGACTTGGGTTTCAATCCAAGCTCCACTATTTATTATGTGTCTGAGCTTGGGAAATCCACTTCACTTGTCTAGGCCTCAGTTGGTCTTTAAAGTAAAGGAGCTGAGCTAGATGTCCCCTAACAGTCCTATCCAGCTCTAGCATTTTGATATTATGATCCTCCTTCTTAACTCCTGACATACAAATGTATTGTGGTTAATATATAATATGTACAGTACTCTTTGCTAACTCTAAAGCGCTCTATAAATATTAGCCATTATTAACATCCTATCATCATTGGTCCTGCAAAGAGAGCACTGGCTCTAAAGTTTGAAGACCATGGTTCTAATCTCTCTTTTTATGAGACCTAAGTGAAATTGAGCAAGTCAGAACATTCTTTAGACCACATCTGTGAAATATCAGGAAATTCTAAGATCCCTTCCATCTCCAGGGCTATGATCTTATTATTCCTTCCTCAACTCCTAGAATAGGAAAGTCTTATTATAAACAAAACAAACAACAACAAATATCCTTTTTGTGGATGGATGTCATCTGCCTAGAAGGTATAATGTTCAGTGGAGGCCCTGTGTACTCATCCAATCAACAAGCAATATTAACTATCAATTATGGCCCAGGAACTGCCCTAGGTGCTGAATACAAAAGTGAAACTCCCTGCTCTCAATAGAATTTTGCCCTACTGGGAGGAGACTAATCCCATTGCAAGGAAATGTAAACAACTGGATCTAACAATTCCTTTACTTTCTTTATGAGATATTAAAAAGAGGTTTTTTTAAAAGGAAAAGAAGTAAAATAGAAAAACAAAACTATGACAATTTAAAAAGTTCACCTCCTTTTACTGTCTGGAAAAAGGAGGCCGGCAGTTCACAATGGCCATTTTAGCTGAAGACATGAGTACCCATTCCTGAAGCCCTGAGAGAGGGCACCATTTTCTCTCTGTATTCTTCCTATGATGCTTATTTTCATTAAAACACACACACACACACACACACACACACACACACACACACCAGCAGAAAGGGAGGGGGAAGAGCCCTTATCCTCCCAGTAATGATGAATAGAGTTGATTGGGCTCTCACACAGAGGCAGGTGATGGCTGCTCTGTCTATTTCAGGGCTAAACTTTAGGCTGGCCACAGGTGTTTTTCCTTTTTAGACTCAGTCACCCTGCAGTCATTAAGTTTGCCTGAGACAGCAGACTGTTTCAGTGACACCCAAAGTGGAGGGGAGGGGGAGGTGGGGATATACAATCCAGCTGAAGTTTTAAGAAGGAAATGCAATCATCTGAATGTCAAAAGAATGCATCTTGCTTTCCTCTAGACAGATTGTTCCCATGGGTGAGCTCTTGAAGTTAAATCAAAATCATTTATCACTAAGAGATAACTTAATTCAACTCTTCCCCAACCCACCTCCACTCTCCAGATTGGGAAACTGAGGACACAGGAGTGAAATGATTTACACAAGTCATTATTGACAAAGTTGAGATTCAAATTCCAGCCTTCTGACTGAATTTAGTGCTCTTTTGGAAATGATGTACTATTATTATTATTATTATTATTATTCCTTTCAGAGCACCTTGAATCTCCTCTTCTTAATATTCTGACTTATTTTACAAGCAAGGAACATGAAGTAAAGTTCCAAGACTGATGCTGATTATGTTTGTGATGTTGTGCAATTCACTTCACAACCCTAGGCCTCAGTTTCCTCGTTTATAAAATGAGAGGTAGGAGAATAAATAATCCCTGAGATCCCTTTCAACTCTAGACCTATGATCATATCTGTGATTCATTAAAATTTCTGATTGAGTGGGGAAGGATTATTTTGTTGTTGTTAAAATGGAGCTTTGAGAAAACAATAGAAAGAATTCTGCTTCTGGAGTCTGATGATCTCCAGGTTTGTATTCTGCCTCTGCCATTTACTACCTAAATGACCTTAATGAAAGTAAGTCACTTATAATGTCCCTGGAGTCTCCATTTCCTCATTGGTAAAATGAATGTTACATAGGTGGCTACAGTTCCTTCCCGCCCTAGATCTATAATCTTAATTTTTTTCCAAAATAACAGTTTCTAAGGAAGATGCCTTAGGTATTTTTAAGGTCACATGAATTATTTCTGGGCCAGATTTTAGGAAAGGAGGAGCTATGGTTTAAGGTATGACTGCCAAGGACTGAAGTAGATTTTTTTAATCAACCTACAAACTTTCTCCTGCTGATACCATTAAATAAGGACAAAGTCATTGATTTAACAAGGAGAGTTCAGAATTGAAATGAAAACACTCCTTGGAGTATGACTACATTGAATAAAATGCATATTATTGTGCCAGTGTCTGATATGAGAGCCTGGTCTCTATAATCTGTTTAGAAATGAGAATATTAGAGTTAAAAGGGAGCAGGAAGATGTGTTCCTAGATATGGAAAAAGAGTAAAGAAAGAGGTGGCTTTAGGTACAAAAATCAATATTTCCTACTGCCTAAGCAGATATTCAAGCCCAAGACAAGAAGAATGGGTGTTTAATGCAAATACCATAAATTAACAACAAAGGTCTCCCAGCCATTGTCATCTTCTCTTATATCCATCTGCCCACTTTCCCTCAAGACTTTTCAGGTTGGCATGAGAACATACAAACACACACACACACACATATAAACAGACCCACATACGCATAGGATCCATTGTTTTTTTTTTCTGATGGACATACATTGAGTTTCATGTTGTCTCTAGCAATCACCATGGGTGTGATTGCTACAATCTCTGGCAATAATTCTCCTGGGAACTTGTCTATCTCTGCCTTGTAGCATCTGGAGCCTTAGGCTCTGTCCTTGGAATAAAGGAGTTTGCTATGCCCTGGATAATTTTAAGTTTGTCCAGTTGCCCAGAAGAGATGGTGTTCTTTTTTGCAAAGGGGAGTATGATGCCCTGCTCCCACCCCAACCCCACCACTATTGTCTAGCACTTTTAGTGCTATAAGGTCTCAGAAACATCAAGTAGAATGATGTATGCTATTGTTTTATAATGATGCTGATGACACTTTTCTTATTGCATGCAGTCATTGTGCCTGATGTTATTGTTCTTTCTTCTCCTCTTCCTCCTTCTCTTTGTTCTCCTTCCCTACTTTCTCTTCTTCTTAGTCTTCTTTCTCTTCTCTTTTTCTTCCATTCCCCCATATTTTCCTTCTTTCTCCCTCTTCATTTTTCATTTTCCACATTTTGGTCTGGGGCCAGTTTTTGAACTTTGTACTTTCTTTAAATCAGTATTCCAGAAGTTTTCATTTTGATATACGTAAAACAAATGTATATTGATTTCTACTTTCGAAGATTTTCAGGTGAAATGGAGAGAATATGTAAAATTTACTTGTCTTTATTGAACAGAAAGAAAGACATACAAGAGAGGAAATAATCAAGACTTCAAAAGAAAAAAAAAACTTCTTGATGCCTCTTTTTATGTGTCCCTAGTAGGCAATGTTCTGATTTAAATGAAAAGGGAGGGGATGTTATCAAAGGTTATGAAGGTTTTAATTCAACCCTCTCCAAGAATATTGTGAAAGTACTCTTCACAGTTCTAACTGGGCCTGGGCTTGACATTACTTTCTGATTTCTAATCAGAAAAAAAAATTGCAAAAGATGACTTCACTTTTCAAAACACAGAGAACATGAAGGTCTTCAGGCAGAGGTTGGATGGCCATTTGTTAGGTAAACTATATGAAGAGTTTATATTCACTTAGAGGTTAGATTAAATGACTTCTGAGATCCCATCCATCTCTGTGATTCTGTAATTAAGGAAGCTGACGAAGTTCTATTATTTTTTAGAACAGCGATGGTGTGCATTTTATAGCCAGATCATCTTCATATTCTTTCATGAATTTATTCCAAATCACTCATTTATTCTTCTTCTAGAATGATTTGTCTTGCTTCTTCATATGTTTATGCAGAAGAGTTGCTTTAAGAAGAAAACAGTCCTGGGGAATGCATCAGGATGCTGAATGTCTAACATATTTTCATCCATGAGTAGATCTTTCTTGGAAGGTGATGTGAGCCTGCTTAAAATGAAAATGTTCACAGGATATCTAGGAGGAATTACAGATTATGGACTGGAAAAGAAGAGGTTAGTAGTATCAGGTTTTTAGAGGGGAAAAAAATAACTGCTTGGAGAAGCTATGAGGAAACTAATAATGATTATCAGTGATTGGCTTTGATTTTTCTCCCAGAACAAGGATATTAGACTAATGGATAAGAGAGATGGGTTATATGGGCCAAGTATACATTCCAATGGGCACATACACTCATCACATTGTGGAACAATATGGCGAAACTTGCTCTTCATCATTCTAGTAATAATAGAAGTCTTGGTTAAATGAAAGTAAGGAAAAAAAAAGCTTTCAACGTAGGCCATATCAGAGACAAAATGTAGTCTGATGCTTTCAATACTTATGTATGATAATTAGGGACAAACATACTTCCAGGTTACCCATAGGAATCTGAGTACATTCAGCATGAATTTGTATTTATGACTAAACTAAAATAAATGACTTTGAATGGGTTTTAAATGGAAATGAAGATGGAAGAAGTATAGATCTAAAGATTGGGTGAATTTGATATATCTGAAGAGAAATTCAACTAAAAAGTCAACATTCCCAGGTTAAAATTGTTGGAAAGAAAATATGATCTTTGGGAATAAGAAATTTTGTGGTCCTAACAAAAGGAATCATCCCAAATGAATTAAGTTGAAATTATCCATTTTAGACAGCAAAACTTTGAATGGGGTAAATTTTGGGAATCCTGGTAAAATGTTTTATGCTCTAAGTCATATTTTAAATATATTTCATAGATAAGATTTATCAGATCCATTGTAACAGTGTGTGGGGGAGTGGAGAAAACCATATTTGTTGACTGAATTCCATTTAGTTCCACTGACCCATTTCTGTATCAGAGCAAGGTAACTTAAGTGGATGGTACTGCAGAGGATGGAAGAGTAGGAGTGGCTTTTATCTCTTACAAGATATTCCATTGGAAAATGAATGAGAAAAAAATGAATGGTACATTACTCAAATTCAAGTACTGGGTGATTTGAGATCTGGTGGACAAAGACAAGGACACTCCTGAATTTTACTGTAAGCTTTTACCAAAATGATCCCAGGGAAAATGTTTCTGTTTCTATTTGCTTTTGACAATATCTTTGGTGATGTTCTCTTATTTACAAGTATTTAACTTTGGTTAATATCCTCCTTCGATGACTCATTATGGCATGGAGGAGACCTTAATTATTCAAAGACTCTACCAGTAGGAAGTACAGCATCTTGCTGTCTATAAAGATGGATAGCATTGGAACAGAATAGACTATATATCAGCTAAGGACCAGTCTAGTTCAATTTGAAGGGATTTGCCTCCATGTTGGCCACAAGAGGATAGTTTTTTTCATCCTCAGTAACATTTAATGGCTGTCTTCTAAATCAAAAAGAAATGGTAATCTGTGTTAGTGGAGTGAATACTGACACCAAAACAAACAAAAAAAAACAAAACAAAACTTAACTTTGAAGTCTTAAAGCAAAAATATAAAATATCCCTTGTATCTCTTAAGGCAATGAAGGAAGTCTGACCTTCTCTGTCAGTTAACTGGATATTCTTCCCATATTCCTTCCTGAATAAAAATCTGATTTGACTGATTGCTTTTTCTCAAATTAAATCTTGGTTTGATATGAACCATAGCCTCTAGCACTCAGTGACCTTGGTCAAATCCCTTAATCTCTCTAGACCTCAATTCCCTCATTTGTAAAATGCAGGGGGAGGGGCATGACAGACTATGTAATATCTAAGGTTTCTTTTAGTGCTAAAACTTTTGATCCCTTGATGCCATGAACTTATTATCTAGACCTTATATTGTAACAAAACCATTACGGGGGGCTTTAAGAAGTAAATTCTCTCATATATCAACTTGGGATAATGCTTGTAGAGATTTGCCAATGCTCAAGCTCTTACTCTTTCATGGATAATGGTCATATCAGTACATTTCTACTGTGTAAACCATGGATTTTTCTTTGGGTGCAGCCATTTATAAATACAAATAGTAGTTGATCTTTGCTCTCATGTGCCATAATATCCTTAAGTTCAAAATGTTTGCTGGGATCACCAAAAGCAACATGACCCATTGAGCATGACTTTAGCCCTCTCCCCTGCCTCCATTGTAGTGTATGACCGCTCCATTGCTTTCCATCATCTTAGCCTTTGTAATAATGCTGACAGTTCACATTTTTCTCTTCTACTTTTTGAGTAGCAAGTTTTTTTTACAGTAGCCTATAAACCACCTCATTAATCAGATAGTGTAAAATCCAATTAGAGACATTAGAATCCAGAAATACAAGTGTTAAGGAATGTATTTCTTGATTGACAAGAAAGCCAAATAGACTCATCTATTTAAAATCTTAGCAACAATTAGCTGCCTTAGTTTCATTTATTGTGACATAAAAAATCTGGTTTATTGAGAGTGCTATTGAAGAAGATTTCTATGATATGCACCAGGAGAAAAGATCTTCAAACTAAAATGATTGTTTTGCTGTAATAAATTGAACCATATGTACACTATGTTATTCAATCTTTTTTTCTTCAAGGCATAAATTGATATTAAAGAACATTTAAGTCATAACACATGGTTATCCAGGCATGAACGAGGCAATAACCCATATAAGTTGTCAAGGTGAAGCCAAAGCATTTATTAGAGGTTTGTGTTGTTTTTGAAAAGTGCACGGTTGGATAAACATGGATTAGCGCTATTATGCCGCCACGATGACTCAAGTGTGTTTTTACGGTGTCAGTAATTTTTATGTTTAAAAATCACTGGTGCAGTATATTAGCTATAATTTATGTTTATCATCTTGTGTACTCTAATAGGTTTCAACAAACCATTTAACACTTCAGCTTGTGCATATACATTACTTAATAGGTATTTATCTTAAAAAAGAGATACTTAACGGGACTTTCCAAGCTTGCAACTGCATGCTAAGAGAAAATGCTGCAGTGGGTCACATTAACTTTTTCCACTGCCCCCTCCACCCCCCTCCATTCTTGGCTGTTAACTTTGAACATCCTGACCACCCCAATTTGTTGTGCCATTGGTCCCTGGGTGGTGCAAGAAGAGACTCAGCCCATCAGAATCCTCATCCAACTAGAAGGACAGTGACATCCCTTAAGCAGACCTAGAGTGTCCGTCACACTGACTAAGTAGGGTGGCTTCCTGATAAAGCCAACACAGCTGAAATTGCCAATGGATGATGTTATGAACAAGGGATGTATTGGGGGTGCCCTTTCTGGAGAGCACAGGACCAATTATTCTTTAGTAAGCCCTAGCCTGTCTCTGTCTATACTTTTATTCCTGGACATTCTCATTGCTCAGGTGACTTGTTATATTACTCTTCATAGAATGGCTGAAAACACTTTGAGGTAGGTGGGAGGGGGGTCCTGGAGAGAGGTTTAGGTTGAAAGAGGATAAAAAGGGGTCAAATGGGACACCCTCATCATTTTAGGCTTTCTGCAGCAATATTTGAGCAGGACTTCATTTATCAAGACATTATTGATTCTCCCAAACGGTGCTTTGCTTATTGTTTTTGCTGCATTGATGTCCTATTTCTCTTTTCGATGGGCTTGGTAGATGAATTACCAGTGTTTAGTACTTTCATAAAGGAGATTGATGCTCATTTAGAATTCCCCATGTTGGTCTTGTGGTGGGGTTTTCTTTGATTTTTTAAAGTGTACATCCCTGAGTTGCTGGAGGGTCTAGAGGCACTGTGGAGGTAAATATTCACGTAACTCTAGTTAGAAATCAAATAAGGTAAAACGTGCATTTCTCTGGGAAGTCAGGTCAATGAGGGGAGGGATATTTTCTTTGGAATCTTGAAATTATGGACATACTGATCCACTTGGTAATAGATTTTTAGAAAGAGGCTATAAATTCTCTTGACTCGATCAAGCATATCAGTTGGCTGAGTTAGCAAATAGGCAGGATTTATTACTCACTGGAGACAAATCGACCAAGATGGACTGTTTAGTATTGCAAACTACTGGGTATTTTTTTTCTTGTAAACCCAATTTATAAGTGTTATTAGAAACCACCACCTATAGAGATGATTATTTCTTTGTCTACTGACTAGTCTCAAACTGCCCCCTAGGTTTTTCTCAAACTTTACTGTTTATATGAAACTGCTGAAATTAGATTTAAAAATACCACAATTCTGCATGGGGAATAGACATTCTTTTTGGTGGGTGAGTGGGATTTTCTAAAGAAAATTAGAGGATAAAAGTTAATTAAAACACTACATAAAAATCTTTTGTTTTTTTTCTTTTTCTCACTAGTCAGTTTATTTTTTTTAATGACACTTTTCCTGATCTCTCTTTTGCCCTTGGAATCATAACTACAGAACTGCCAGGGATGTCAGAGACCATATGTCTAATCTCCCTCTCTCATCTTCCAAATAAGGAAACTGAGGCATAGAAAGGTTAAATGACATGCTCAATGAGAGTTAGTTAGGGGGAGCCTTATCTCACTGTCCCTTTTATCACACTTATTTGTGTACTCATCCTTCCATCTTTATGACAATGTAAGTTGCTTAAGAGTTCCACAACTGTTAACTTTTGTCTTTGTGTTTTTATCCCTTAGCCCAATAATAAATGTTCATCGAATTGAATTGTAAGTTCATTTAAAGCAACATCTATAGGTTATCTACCTTTGATCGGGACAGTACCTCTATTAACCTACAAGTTTAAGATATTTTCCAGAAGAATATGGAGAGAATGAGCACTGGATCATATGACTACAGGTCTTTTGATGTGGTATATCAGCTTATCTTTCAAGTGAATTTCTAGGCTATATATTGGGTTTTTTTTCCAGTAATAGTCCAAGGGTTGGTATCTGGATCTCAACCCTTATTAGCACTTAGATTCATTGATTATGGATTCATTGATTATGTTCAAGCCATTCACTTTATACATTAGGAATTTGAGACCTAGAGAAATTAAATAACTTACCCAAGGTCACTCTGGGGGAAAAAGCAGGGCAGGTAGGATCTGAATCCAGGTCCTTTGACTCCAAAGTCAGTGTTTTGCCTACTGAACTATGCTGACTTGTGTTACTGACCAACTGAGCCCTATTGGTGAACTTCTTTTCTTAGACCAAGGCTCAACATTAACCTTCTCCAAGTCTATGGGAAAGACCTCAGTTTAAATTCAGCCCCCTGACACTCTGTCTAAGCTTCTTAAACTGTGGGTCCAACCCCATATGGCGTCATGTAACTGAATGTGGGGGTTATGAAAAACTTGGCAACAGTAACAGGTTATATATACCTATTTTATATACCTAGATACCCGGGGTAACATAAACAATTTCTTAGTTGAAAAAGAGTAGCTAACGAAAAAAGTTTAAAAAGCTCTGTGCTATGTGACTATGGGCAAGCCCTTTACTTCTCTGAACTATATAGTTTACTTATCTGGAAAATAGAGATATTGATTCAGGCATGGTCATTGTGGGGCTCTAGTGAGATCACGCCTATAAACTACTCCAGGGATTGTAAACAGCTACGTAAATGTTATTGGATTTTGTGTGTTTGTTTTGGTTTTTCATGGACCACCTTTATGGTAACCTAAGAAAAACTTGAATTTTTGATAGAAAGGTCTTTAATCCCAAACACATTACATTTGAAGGAAAAGGGAGAAGGCTACACAATCACCTGGTGTGGTCCACCTTTTTGAGGAATTACATTTATATTATTTTTTTCAATCACAGTATTTGTAAAGAGGTCTCTTTAAACCCTGTTTACATAGTGATTTTGACTTCATTCCCTTTCAGAAATAGTCCTGTCTCCCTAGATTAATTTTTTTTTTAAGGGAAAAAGGAGGAAAAAGACAGATGCCATGAAAGGCAGAGCTGGATGAAGCTTATAAGTACTAGAAAAAGACGGTGGACTGACCTGTCTAGGCTGTCCTTAGGCAAACAGGCTCTTTCATGCTATGCTACTCCATAGACACCTTTCAGTCTGGTGTTCTGTGAGTCCTTAAATCGTCAGTTAACTATCCAGACCTGATTCTTTCTCTGTCTCTGTCTCTCTCTGTCTCTCTCTCTCTATCTCTGTCTGTGTGTGTGTCTTTGTCTTTGTCTCTGTCTCTCTCTGTCTCTGTCTCTCTGTCTCTGTGTCTCTCTCTGTGTCTCTGTGTCTCTGTGTCTCTCTGTCTCTCTGTCTCTGTCTCTGTCTCTTTCTTCCAGTTCAGACTGCCAATATCTCCATTGCTATACTAATATCTGAATTCTGATAAAATTTCTTAGTGTATACCTGGTGCTACCTTGCCACTGCTTTCTTCTAGGTATTTCTTACCTTTAAAAAAATCCTGGGGCGTCTAGGTGGTGCAGTGGATAAAGCATCGGCCCTGGAGTCAGGAGTACCTGAGTTCAAATCCGGCCTCAGATACTTAACACTTACTAGCTGTGTGACCCTGGGCAAGTCACTTAACCCCAATTGCCTCACTTAAAAAAAAGATCCCGCCTCTTTCCCCTGGTTGATTTCTTTGCAGGACAGACAATTGGAATGCATAACTATTCCTTATTTTAGAATAACAACTGGTCTTTGCTTAGAACTCTAAAAGACAATTAAGAGATCTTAAATTGGGGTAAATTAAGTTTGGGATTACTTAACACCTGGTATGATTACGACAGATGTAGTAGAAAGGGGTCATTAATATATAATCCTCATCAGCTTCACTCCTGAATCTCCTTGGCAATTCTTCATAATACCCCATAAACCTCTTCACCTTGGAAGCTCATTGTACCTTTGCACTTGCTATAAAGAAGTACCCTCTGACCCTACATCTTCTCCTGTTAGATGACCCAGGTCAGTTATGTGATTATCTGTCTCCAGACTCTGTTATTTATTATCTTAGACTTTCTCCAAAACTCCTTCCAACCACTCCCCATTCAGCTCCTTTTTGATGTTATCTTCCCTCATTAGATTGTAAGCTCTGGAGGGAAGGGACTGTCTTTCTGCTTGTTTTTCTATATAGAAAACCCAGAGTTTAGCACAGTGCCTGGAACAAAGTAAGTGTTTAATAAATTCTTGTCATCTCCAAGGGAGAGGGGAGAAAATAGGGGAAAAAGAGAAAAGTTGGAAGATAACATTCTTGTATCTTTAAAAGGAATGGCAAGTTATGTGTGGGGGATTTGCAGTTTCATGTGCAATCATCTTTTTTTTCCTATCCTAGTGTTAGGAAACTGTTTTGTTTCTTGAGTTCAGAATAAATAAAATAAAATAAATACATGCTTGTTGATTGGACATGATTTGACTTGATATAGCAGCTGAAACGAGGCAGAAATTGTGATGATGAAGTGAAGAAGTTAGGAGAACTATCACCCAATATTCAGAAGGCAGGTTATAAGCAGTTGTTAGTGGCAAAATTTTTAATTGAACTTAAGAAATACCCCCCCCTTTAAAACATGTCCACCTGTCTTCTTGTGCTTTCAAAGTGGTCTAAATTAACTGCAGTGATTTATGTCCTATTACCAAGATATGAACTTTAAAAAAAAAGAAAAAAAAAACACTGGTAAGAATATTGAGGGGTGGGGGCATGCTAGGTGGAGTAGTGGATAAAGCACTGGCCCTGGATTCAGGAGGACCTGAGTTCAAATCCAGTGTCAGATACTTGACACTTACTAGCCTGTACGAACCTAGGCAAGTCACTTAACCCTCATTGCCCCCCCCCCCAAAAAAAAGAGTATTGAGTGATATATTGCTGCTTCTCAGTCATTCACACTAGGAGTATGTCCAAGTCTTGTGGAAGGATGCTATTGAAGTACTACTAATGGCCTAATGGTTGCTACCTGATGTGAAGGGACTATAAGAATGGAAATTAATATAGGACTTCACCAATCACCTCAGATCTTATACTAAATAAAAGTTCAGAGGAGAGAGAGAGAGAGAGAGAGAGAAGGAGAGGAGGTGGAATAGGAGGAAAAAGAGGAAGAGGAGAAAGAAGAGGAAGGAGGAGGAAGGAGGAATGAGGAAGGAGAGGAAGAGAGAGGACAAAAATGGAGAAGGGAGGGGGAGGAGAGGAAATAGATGGATTCAATGAATTTGAGACATCACTGAATCTCTCCTCTTGGAATTATTAGAAATAAAATATGCATCTTGGACATAAATCTTAATAATCATCCTTTGGTTGCTTAATTATATTACAGACAGAAATTAAAAAGGTTAGAAAATAGTAACACAAAAACAAATCTATGAAGTGCTTGGAGTGTGTGGCATTGTATCAAGGACTATTTTATTGGTGCTAAACAAGTTGTCATAGAAATAACTATAAGAAACAAAGAACAGAAATTCACATTTCAGTGTCTGGGCCTGAAGATACACTGGGGCAACAAAGAATAGAGACATTTAATCTGGTGAAGAGGTACTCGGTTGCATTTAAAGTACAGAAGTCCTACTAAGGTACTAGGCCCTTTCTCTTGACTTCTATTCTTCATAGAATCTGTAGTCTTATCCAGGTACACAATTCAATAATGTGGCACACAGCCCATCCATTCCTTGTTGACCTGTGCCACTCATGCCTTTGTCCTCCCATAACCAAGGAGGATCCACTGTATAGATTGGAGACCGTCCTTTAGTTCCTATAACATTTTTTGAATATCAAAGCAAGCATCCCAAGTTGTCTGTCTGTTATCCCTTACTTTCCCTTGCCTCCTTTTGTGATTATTCACTTCTGGGATAATATATTTAAACCCTTTCAAACCATCATGGATTTATGCTATAAATCCTGAACTTTAAGCATATCTAACCTTTGCCTTTTTAGTTTATTATGCTTTTGGATCTTTGGAAATTGTATATTCCATTATTTTCAGACCATATAAGATCAAAAGAATAAAAATTGTATTTATTTTTCTAATAATCATTTGTCATTGTTTTCTAATAATCAATAATGTTTCTAATAACCATACATCTGAATTCTCCATTTTTTACTGTATATTAAATATACCTGGCTCTAACAAAATTTAAGCCACGGTGAAGATTAGTGAAAAATGTGGAATTTACCAATTGTGTCATCTTTTTTTTTGTTTTTAAAGGGAGGCAATTGGGGTTAAGTGACTTGCCCAGGGTCACACAGCTAGTAAGTGTTAAGTGTCTGAGGCCGGATTTGAACTCAGGTCCTCCTGACTCCAGGGCCGGTGCTCTATCCACTGCGCCACCTAGCTGCCCCAATTGTGTCATCTTTTTATGTCATGTGTTACATGTTTTCCCTGACTACCAGCCAATGAGTCACAGATCAGAAAAAAATAGGCTATTAGAAAAGCAACATGTTTTCGCTATGGCAATAGAGTCTACATTCCTTTCTTCACTTTGTGATTATTAGGTGTTAATGGGTCTGAAGTAAAAGGTTTGGTCCTGTATCCCTAGAAGTCTCATCACCCTCATCTCAGTCTCCTGGCTTCCCTGGTTTCCTTGAAGTCTTATCTCAAGTCCTACCTTCTTTAGGCTTTCCAGTCCTTGATCTTAGTGACTTCCCTCTGAGATTATCTCCAATTTTGGGGGGGGGGGCAATGAAAGTTAAGTGACTTGCCCAGGGTCACACAGCTAGTGTCAAGTATCTGAGGTCAGATTTGAACTCAGGTCCCCCTGAATCCCGGGCTGGTGCTTTATCCACTGCACCCCCAACTGCCCCAATTATCTCTAATTTTACATTGTATATAGTTTATTTCTGCATTATTGTATGCTTATTTTCTCTCATATTATATTGAATTCCTTGAGAACAGGGATTATATTTTTTGTTGTTGTCGTCATCAAGGTCTTGAGTGTGTGTGTGTGTGTGGGGGGGGGTGTGTATGTATGTTCCTAGCACTTACATACACAGTGCCTGCACATAAGATAATATAACACAAAAATCACAAAATCTGTGGTGTAGTGGATAGGTAATTGACTTAGAATAGAGACCTAGATTTATCAGTCAGTCAGTCAATAAGCATTTATTAAAAACATGTGTGTCAGGCACTGTGCTAAGCACTGAGGAAAAAAAAGAGGTAAAGGACAGTCATCCCTTCTCTCAAGGAGCTCACACTGTAATAGGGAAGACAAGAAGCTAACAGATATATACAAAAAAGCTATCTGCAGGATCAATAGGAAATAATTAACAGAGGGGAGGCACAAAAATCAAGAGAGGTTGGGGAAAGTTTCCTTTAGAAGGTCAAATTTTATGTGGCACTTGCAAGCATCCAGGGATGTCAATGGGTACAGATGAGAAGGGAGAAATTTCTAGGCACAGGGGAGAGCCTGAGGGAATGGGAGGATGAGGGTACCCTTGACCATAATAGGGACATTTGAGGGTCTAGGGGCAAATATAATGGGTTCAGTTTAGATACTGCCTCAGATTGTATTCCCTGCCTTCCCAAGGTGAAATCACTTAAAATTTCAGAACTTCTGTTAGCTTATCAGTAAAAGGCTGATAATGCACTATGTTCCTCATAAGTAGACAGTCTTCACATTTCATTCACTTTACATAGTCCAGGTAGAATCTAGTCAGACTATCATACAAGTGAAGTAAAGATTTCTACCTACAAGGTACAACCTTGGGGATGCCAAGAAGTTTCAAAACTCAAAAGAAAAGAAAAGAAAACAAACAAATAAAACCCACCCAACCCGGAAAATCCCCAATATTCCCCCACCTCAGAGATAGTATACATTCTATAATTTTTCCCCTTTGATGTAAGGTTCTATGGGACCTTGAAAATGTAAAATCCTTTGCAAAAGTAAAACTAAGACTATCAGATCTTTTTTTTTTTTTTTTTTACTAAAGCAATTGGGGTTAAGTGACTTGCCCAGGGTCACACAGCTAGTAAGTGTTAAGTGTCTGAGGCCAGGTTTGAACTCAGGTTCTCCTGATTCCAGGGCTAGTGCTCTATCCACTGTGTCACCTAGCTTCCCCTATCAGATCATTTTTAAAGAATGGTTACATAAGGGGAAAATAGAACCATGAGTGTAGTCATTGCTTGGATGAGGTGGGAAAGAGGCATTACTAACAGGGGAAAGAGTGCAAAAGAGATAAATAAAAAAAATCGTCTGCATTTTAGTTTTGCCCATATTTGTAGTTTCCAAACTTAAGTCCCCCATCCCATCAAAATGTGTGGAACATACACTCTTGATATATGCATGTTGATTTATAAATTATTTTAATGTGTTGCTATATTAATATTTTTCATATTATATTAAAATACAATTTTACCCACTACTAGGTCTGTATCCTAAAGAGATCATTAAAAAGGGGGAAAGGATCTATTTGTGAAAAGATATTTATAGCAAGTCTTTTTTGTAGTGGCAAAAAAAATTGGAAATTGAGGGAATGCCCAACAGTTGGGGAATGACTGAACAAGTTGTGGCATATGAATGAAATGGAATACTATTTTACTATAAGAAATGATGGGGGCAGCTAAGTGGTGCAGTGGATAAAGAACCGGCTCTGGATTCAGGAGTACCTGAGTTCAAATCTGGCCTCAGACACTTGACACTTACTAGCTGTGTGACCCTGGGCAAGTCACTTAACCCCCATTGCCCTGCCAAAAAAAGAAAAAAAAAGGAAAGGAAAGGAAAGGAAAGGAAATGATGAGTAGGCAAATTTCTGGGAACAAAAACCGGAAAGACTGACATGAATTCATGTGGAATGCAATGAGCAGAACCAGGAGAATATTGTACACAGTAACAGCAACATTTATACAATGGTCAAGTATGACTGATTTAGCTCTTCTAGCAACACAAGGATCCAAGACAATTCCAAAAGACTCATTATGGAAAATGCTATCCATATCTGGAGAAAGAATTGTGGCATCTGAATGCAGATAGAAGCATACTATTTTCACTTTTTTTTGGGGGGGGAGGTTGTGGCTTTTCCCTTTTTTCTGTTTCTTCTTTCACAACATGACTAATGTACAAATATGTTTACATGACTGTATATGTAAATCAAATTGCTTGCCATTTGAGAAGAAGGAATGAGAGGGAGGGAGAAAAAAATTTGAAACTCAAAATCTTATAAAAATGAATGTTGAAAACTATTTTACATATCATTGGGAAAAAATTAAATATTCTTTACCAAAAAAGAGACTTTTACAAAAAACAATAAATTTATAATACATTTAAAAAATAAAGCAGACTTAACAAATCAGTTGTAAAACAATTTTAAAAGAATGAGATGAAGTTAAAATATTTTAAATTTCTGTTAACTGATGGTAAAAATTCCTTTTTATATACACCAAGATATAATTAATAACACTTTTTAGTGAGAACAATGTGATTAACTGTGCTTCATTATTTTTTTAAATCTCTGTATATTCTCTGGGGGGTAGGGGAAATTTATAAAGAATAAGTGTTTGTTAGGAATTAATTATTCTGTTAATTTGATCAATGCAACAAACCAAGTAGGTACATTTCCTTTTTTAGATACTTCAAAAAAATGGATGTATATACCACACAGAAATCAGATAGTAAGTTCTAATGGACAGTTTGTAATTATGTTAACAACAATAATTATGTCAGATAGTAATAATAATAAATCCTAATAGCTTTTGAACAGTGCTTTCTCTGTGTATACCTATTCCCTGTATACAAAGTAAAACCTTTACTACCTGGCTCCAAGCTATCTTTTCAGGTTCAGTGGACATTATTCTGCCGCATACACTCTTGATCGAGCCAAATTTGTTCTTCTCTCTCTGCTCCTCACAGATGACAACCCATCTACCATTTCTGTCCCTTTGCACTGGTCATCATCCATACCTGGAAAAGGGAACTGTCTCTGATTTCAGCTCAACAGAAAATCTCCAGGATAAATAACTTTCTCTTTCTTTACAATTTTTTTTTTTTGCGGGACAATGGGGGTTAAGTGACTTGCCCAGGGTCACACAGCTAGTAAGTGTCAAGTGTCTGAGGCCGGATTTGAACTCGGGTACTCCTGAATGCAGGGCCGGTGCTCTACCCATTGCACCACCTAGCCGCCCCTCTTTACAGTTTTTTGAATGGATGGTACCTTATATTATTTCCTCTTCACATTTGGATATTTTCATTGTGTTTATATTTGAGTGGGAAGAACATTTAGAAAGCCAGTTTTGCTGGATTGTACAGTGCTATAAAGGGAGCATTTTATTAAGGCTAGAAATGTAGTTTGGGGTCAGAGTGTGAAGGGTTTTTAATACCAGAGAAGTTTCTATTTGCCCCTTGAGTCAATAGTAAGCCATTGGGGCTTACTGAGTAGAGAAGTTACATGGTGAGATTTATACTTTAGCAAGGAGGATGAATGTGTTTGGAGGGAACAAGGCAAGGATACCAGTTAGGAGGTCCACCCAGGGGCTAGGGGCTATGGAGGCCTGAACATTATGATGGTTAAAGATTATGAGTAAACATATGATGGTAAAAAGAAATCAGTGGATATCAAAAGATGTGGAAATTATAAAAAAAAAAAAAGGATTTGGTAACTGCTTATCCATGTAGGGTAAGTGAAATCAGGGAGTAGAGAATCATCAGTCAACAAGCATTTATTAAATGTATGGGCCCTTTTCTGGATCCTAAGAATACAAATACAATGAACAAAATAGCCCCTATTCATAGAATTTAGACATAAATCCTAGGTTCAGAAACTCCAACTCCAGCTTGATACTGATAGCCTAATACTTCTTGACTCAGTTTGCAAAAGTGTAGAGACTCAAAATCACATCTCAGACATGACTCCTCAAACCTAACATTTGACTGGTGAATCATAAATATAGAGATTAAGTTTCCTTTGTAAACTTGGTTGGAAAATCAAGGATGAAAGATTTGTCAAAATGCTGATGTGAACAATCCTTTAAATAAGAGGTCTGCTGTTTTGCTGAATTCAAGGTGTCTCCAGGCTTTGCCAAGCTGGGTTATTATCCACCGAAGGGTGTGGAACATAGATGTTACTGAAGAATTTCAGGGAGAGTCCCTTTGTTTCATTGCATCTAATGATATGTTCAATTTAGGAGCAGCTTGGTATAGAGGAAAGCACACTGACTCTGGAGTATGAGGACCTGGGTTCAAATCTCACCTCTGTGTGACTTTGGGCAAGTCACTGAATGTCCCTGGGCCTCACTTTCCTCACTTGCAAAATGAATTGGGTTCAACTAGATGCCCACTTTTATATCTAGCTCTTCATCCCAGTCAACTAATGACAGAAATCAATTCATGATTCAACCACCAAACATTTATTAAGTGCCTACTAGGTACCAAGCACTGACTTATGCACTGGACACACAAAAACAAAAAATAAGAAAGTTTCTTCCTTTGAGGAACTTATTATTTGCTTGGGGAAGACAATGTGAATATAGGCATATACAAAACATAAGGCGATTTTGGAAAAGGGGAAGACACTAGCAACATAGATTTCTAAGAAAGGCTTTATATAGAAGGCTGTACTTGATATGAACTCTGGCTGAAACTAGGAATTCTGAGGTAGATTTAAGGAGCTAGTGCATTGCAGGCCTGCTATACAAAGACATAGACATGGGAGATAGATCATCACATGTGAGCGAGAAGACCAAAGAGGCCAGTGTGGCTAGACTTCAAAGTATGAGAAAGTATAAAGGGAAGTAATATACCATAAGACTCAAAAGGTAGATTGGAGTGAGTTAGGGAATAAAGACCTTTATATGCCAAGCAGGATTTTATATTTGACCCCAAAGAACCAACTGGATTTTATTGAGTGGGGGTACATGGCATCGTGAATCTTTTGTTTTAGGAGAATCTCTCTGTCATCTGAGGGGAGAATAGATTGAAAAAGAGAGAGTTTTGAGGCATGGAGACCAATTAGGAGACTGTTTCAATAGGCCAAGTAGAGGGTGAGGAGGCCCTGAACTAAGTATACTCTATGGATGGGTGAGAAGAAGAGATCTGAGCTGGAAGGCCATTGAGCTTCATTTCCCAGGTAGTTAACTGTAAGCTTCCATGATTTACTAATATGGTGAATACTTCTATTCTATTTAACAAACATTGATTAAGGCAGGACTGTGTGTGAAAGGTGCTGTGGGAGATGAAATGATCAGAGAAGCCCCAATCCCTGCCTTAATGGAACTCATAGTCTTGTTCTGGGGAACCCAACCTTTCTGAAAATTCAAACACTTTTTCATGTAAAAAATGTTATCTATATCCTCATATGATAGTAATTATGCTGTTGTTGATCAAACAAATACTTGAAAGATATCCTATTTTGGTACCATAGAGATCCATCAGAAGCAAAACTGACCCTTTCTTATGATTTAGGAGGTAAGTTTTAGGGAGATGCCTGAGCTAAACATTGAGTTAATGGTTTGTCAGTGTTATACATTAAATGTCAGAGAAGGATTTGAACACAGGTTTACCTGACCCCGCCACCCCCCCCCCAAGCCCTGCACTTTATCCAATAGGCTCACCTACCACAGTGATCAAATTGATAACATGATGAGAAAGTATATACTGCCCCCAAATCTGATGAAAATTCAGCAACCTTTTTAAAATTACATTCTGTTGTATTAATTACCATATTTTCTTACATTTGAAAAATGGTAATGCATCTAAGTTCAAAGCATTTCTTCAGTTTCTCTAAAAAGTATGTCTACTTGATTATTATATTGAGTCATGTTGCTTATTTCACTTGAGCTAAGGTAAATGTGTAAATCCATTTTTGCATGAATGGATTTATGGAACCTTGTAAAATGATTTATCAGATCCTTAAAGGTCCACGGGTCACTATTCAGTAACTACTGCACCACTCTTATGTCTGTCTATTGAGTCTGAATTCCCGAAAGATAGATTTGGCAGGAATTATTCCTCTCTCTTGCCTACTCAACCCAAAGTTTGTGTCATTCCTCTTCTATCCTACCCCATCCTCCTCTTCCACTTCCATACTCCTAACTTTGTAGAGGACCTTAGAGTTATATTTTTCTTCTTCCTTAAAATAATAGAAGTTTGGCAAAAATATAGCTGAGGGCCAGATGAGAAAGAAAGCACTGCTGAATGGAATACTGGCTTGAATATCTTACATGAAGGCAGACAAAAAAGGGCATTAGCTCTCTTAGGCACTAAAATAAGTCTTTGGTCAGTAAAGGTGTATTAGGAATGAGACAGAGAGATCTTTCAACCCAAGACAGTCATTGAAGAAACTGCATTCAAATGAAACTGTTAGGAGAGTGGAAACAAATGAATATGATACAAATATATAATAACATCTTGGGAAAATTTAAAATCTCTCCATTTAACATCTGTCATGTAACTGTAGAAGCTAGATTGATCATTTAAAGAAAGCTGGAGGTTTCAAATTGAAGCAGCTGAGTTTGTTTACATCAACTGCAAAGGGACTACTTTCTCTGGCAGATTGATATTTGATGAATGTGCTGTATTTGTTGTTTCATTGAAAACAATATGGTTGAAACCATAGGGATTCTTGGGCAGCAATATATTAGATTGTATTTGTGTAACCAGACCCTATACCATTCCTTGTTATTGGGCTTCAGAAGGCATCACAATATCAGAGTAAGGCATCATCACTTAGGTTACACTTTTCATAAGAAGGCTATATCTAAAACATGTGGAAATTCTGTAGCAACCACAACACATTTAGGACAGCTAGGACAACACAGTTTAGGACATTGGGGACATTGGGCAACCTAAATTAGGAAGTCCTGAGTTCAAATGCAGCCTTGGGCCCTTACTTTGTGAGCCTGGCTATGTCATTTAATCTGTTTGCCTTGATTTCCTAATCTATAAAATGGGGACAATAATAGCACCTACATCCCAGGGTTGTTGTGAGGATCAAATGAGATAATAATTGTAAAGTGCCTGGAACATAATAAGTGCTATTTAAGTGTTTTCAATTTTTATTATTTTAAAATAGTATGCAGACTTTTAAATGGTAGAGGATATCATTAGAAAGTGGCTTAATGATTCTCTTCCAAAAGTTAAAATTCTGCTTTGAATTTCTCAAAGGGCTAATAGTTGCCTATTCAGTAAAGCTTAGATCTGGGAAACAGAATAACAAAGTCATGTAAATGCTGCCAAATTATAATCAAATTCAAAAGTAACAGATTTCAAGGAAACATATAAGTCATGCTCTTTCTTTTGTGGTCTCAAGATTCCTCAACAAAAACAAAACAAAAGCCAAATCAGTTTAAAAAGAGTTAAAAAGTTGGATGAGGTTGGCAGGTTTTATTTTTTAATTAGTTTTACGTTCTCTTAATAATTGTTTCATTATATTTTGTATATCTGTGTAGAGGTCTGATGATCACACTTGGTAAATTTCCAAAATAGCAATAAAATGGGGGAATACCAGTTAAGCAATAGTCCTGAATAACACACCTGTGGGTTAAAAGAGGCTGTATCCAATAGCTCTGAAGGGGGAAAAAATTCCTTAGACAAAGAGTCGATTCTGCCCTGCTGGGGAATGAATAGTAAGTCTTCAAGTGAGTATGACATAGAGTTGGGGACACAGAATTTAAAAAAGAAAAAGATAGATTGAAAGGAGCTCAGAGGAGAGTAACAAAAATGATAAAAGGTTTGGAAAATAAGGCCTATGAGGAAAGGTTAAGAGAATAGGGAATATTCAGTCAAGTAAAAGGAGACTGAAGGGAGTTATAACTGTCTACCAGTAAGTCAAATGATGTTTTAAGGAGGACAAGGATAAATTATCACTTGTAGTTGATGAGGACAGCTAGAAGTAATGGGCTTCAGCAAGAGTAGAGAGAATTTAGCTTAAGTATTAGGGAAAATGATGCAAAACTATCTATCTATCTATCTATCTATCTATATGAACATGCACATATATTTCACATATATATATGAACTCTCTCTCTCTCTCTCTCTCTCTCTCTCTCTCTCTCTATATATATATATATATATATATATATATATATATATATATATATATATATATATATATAAAATGGAAATAACCAGCATGGGAGATCTTGGAGATATCATTTTAGGAATGCAGACTATATTTGGTGTGCATCTCCCAGAGATGAACTGAAGAACAGAGCAATCACTCTTGCCACCGAAAGAGATGCATGCATTCACTAAGTCAAGAATCATAGAGTATCAGAAAGGTGGCCATCTTCTCCAAGACACTCTTGAAAAAAAACCCTCTACTACATACCTGTTAAGTAGCCATCCATCTACCTTTAGCTGGAAATCTTCCAGTAAGGGAGAACTCTCTCTCTCCTTAGGCAGCCCATTCTGATTTCAGACAACTTTAATTATTGGGAAGGTTTTCCTTACATCTATCTGGCCTAAATCAACCTCTTTTTTAATACCTCCCCCACTGCTCCCAGATCCATCTTTGGGGTGAAAGAGAACAAGTCTGTATATATTTTGGAGTTATTCTCTTTGTAGAAGCTACTTTCTTTTCACTGAAATGTATGCTCCTGGCAAGCACTTTGATTTTTGTCTTTGTACAATGCTGAGCACAGTATACAGGCTTATGCTAGTAACTTGATAAGTGCTTCTAAGTCCTTTTTTAGGAGATAATTTTTCACATATTTGACAAAATCTATCATGTTCCTGTCCTTACCCTCCCAATTTACTCTTTCTCAGATCAAGCAATGACAATTCCTTAAAATGACCATCATATGGTTCTTCTCTGAGCATTCTCCATTTTATTCAGTCCCTTTGAAAATGTGTAGTTCAAAACCTAATGCTGTAACACTCCTGCTATGATCTGATAAGTATAAACCCAGTAGAGTCTCTCTTAACACTACCTAAGAGTTCCTTGAATTACCAGACCCTTTGCTAACTACTGAGAATACATCATGGAATATGATTGTGATGGAATACTACTGTGCTATAAGAAATTATGAGTTTGATGATCTTAGAAAAAAATGGATATACCTGAATGAAATAATGGTGAGCAAAATAATCATAACCAAGATAACATTATATATAGTAACAAAAGTGTTTTTAAAAATTTATTTATTTATTTATTTAAGTTTTCAACCTTTGATTAGATAAGATTTCAAATTTCAAATTTTTCTCCCTCCCTCCCCCATTCCCCTAGACAGCAGGTAATCTGATATATAACATTAAAGATATTTCTGCATTACTCATGTTATACAAGAAGAATCAGAGCAAGAAGGAAAAACCTCAAAAAAGAAAAACAACAGCACCAAAAACAAAAGAGATAGTATGGTCCAATCAGCATCCATATTCCACAGTTTCTTTTTTTTTTCTGGATTTGGAGAGCCTTTTCCATCATGAGCCCTTTGGAACTTTCTTGTACCATTGGATTGGTGAGAAGAATCTAGTCTATCACAGCTGATCAACACACAATGTTGATGATACTGTGCACAATGTTCTCCTGGTTCTGCTCATCTCACTCATCAGCAGCCCATGCAAGACCCTCCAGGTTTCTCTGAACGCCTCCTGCTTATCGTTTCTTACAGCAAAATAGTATTCCATTATGTTCATATACCACAACTTGTCCAGCTGTTCCCCAATTGATGGGCATCCGCTCAACTTCCAATTCCTTGCTACCACAAAAAGATCAGCTACAGATATTTTTGTACATGTGGGTCCTTTTCCCTTTTCCATGATCTCTTTGGGGAAAAGACCCAAAAGTGGTATTGCTGGTTCGAAGGGTATACATAGCTTTATAACCCACTGGGCATAATTCCAAATTGCTCTCCAGAATGGTTGGATCAGTTCACAGCTCCACCAACAGTATATTAGTGTTCCAATTTTCCACCACTTCTCCAACATTTATTATTTTCCTTTTTGTCATTTTAGCCAATCTGATAGATGTCAGGTGGTACCTCAGAGTTATTTTAATTTGCATCTCTCTAATCAATAGTGATTTAGAGCATTTTTTCATATGGGAATAGGTAGCTTTGATTTCTTCATCAGAAAACTGCCTGTTCATATTCTTTGACCATTTCTCAATTGGGGAATGACTTGGATTCTTATAAATTTGATTTAGTTCCCTATATATTTTAGAAATGAGGCCTTTATTAGAAGTGTTGAAAAAAAAAAAGAAGTGCTGGCCATAAAAATTGTTTCCCAGCTTTCTGCATCTCTTCTAATTTTGGATTCATTGCCTCTGTTTGTACAAACACTTTTTAACTTAATGTAATGAAAATCATCCATTTTGCATTTCATAATATTCTCTATCTCTTGTTTGGTCATAAACTGTTCTCCTTTCCAATGATCTGAAAGGTAGACTATTCCTTCCTCTCCTTATTTACCTATGGCATCACCTCTTATGTCTAAATCATGCACCCATTTTGACCTTATTTTAGTATAAGGTGTAAGATGTTGGTCTATGCCTAATTTCTGCCATACTATCTTCCAGTTTTCCCAGCAGTTTTTGTCAATTACTGAGTTTCTATCCCAGAAGCTGGAGTCTTTGGGTTTATCAAACACTACATTACTAATGTCATTTACTACTGTGTCTCCTGTGCCTAGCCTATTCCATTGATCCTCCACTCTATTTCTTAGCCAGTACCAGATAGTTTTGATGACTGCTGCTTTATAGTAAAGCTCTAGATTTGGTACAGCTAACCCACCTTCCTGTGCATTTTTTTTCCTTATTTCCCTTGATATTCTTGACTTTTTGTTTTTCCAGATGAATTTTGTTATTATTTTTTTCTAGATCTATAAAATAACAACAGTATTTTTTAAGAACAACTTTGAGCAAATAAGTAGTTTTGAGTATTATGAGTACCCAAATTCACTACAAAGGACATATGAAGGAAGACACCATCTGAATTGAGAGAAGGAACTGATAACTAGAAGTATAGAATGATTTTAAACATATATACATATTTGTGTCTACTGGTAATCCATCTCTTGGGGGAGGGAGGAGAAATCTAGATAGCTTTATTATGTATTTTTAAAGGAATAGTAAGCTGCACAGAATAGATTTGTAATTTCATGTGCAATCCACTTTTTTTTTCAAAACTATACTATGGTATGGAAATGATTGCTTTATTTCATAAATTAAAAATAAAATAAATATGTCTTTTTAAAATGTGATTAAAAAAACAGTCCTGGTTTCCAAAGAACTTACTTTTTATTGTTGTGTATGTGTATGTCGGGGAGAGCATATAAAAATCAGTAAATGAAAGTTAAATTTAAAAAAAAAGAATTGGAGGGTAGCTTTCAAGTCAGGTATCCTGGAGCCAGGTCAGACATGCTCACAAGAGCTGATTCTTGAATTTTCAGGGATAGCATTAACACCTTAAAAATCATCAGGAGGCTAAGAATCAGGGCTTGAATTATTGTTTTGTTGATTATCTAGAGAAAGGCATCAAAATTATCACCCAAGGTCAAGTAGTCTCCACAGTTTAAAAAAAATAGATTCAAGTATAACTGGGAAATGTTTAACAAAAATAAATTAATAATATAATACAACATAGATAATGTTAATTTTTGGTTTTCTAAGTAAATATGTAGCCTTGGAGGGATGATTTCTATTTGAGTTTCATACCACTGGTCTAAGTATCTTAGGGGTTGGTAGGGCAGGTGGAAAATTGTAGGCACAGGGGGATATAGGGACAACCATGGCAAAAGCATGGAGATAGGAGATGGAAAGTTGTGTTCCAGCAAGGACAGAATAGTAAGTGTGTAATGTGTTAAATGACTGAAAAGAGGGGAAGATACTAGGTTCTGAAGAGCTTAGAATGTGCAACCAAGGAGTTTGTATTTGATCCTAGAGATAACAGTGCCTTCCTTTTATGATGAGCTGAATCTCTTGATTCAAGGGACATTGGTGGTATTGGTGGGAGGAAAGTTAGGAAGGAAAATTATAAAGATCATCTAGTTAAATTCCTTCATTTGACTGATGAAGAAACTGAGACCCAGAGAGTTAAAGTGATTAGCCAAGATGACAAAGTAAGCTTGTAGCTCATCTTAGATTAGAATAAAAATTTCTTCACTTTTGGTCCAATGGTTTTTTTCCCCCCTATACTATTATTAGCTGGTAAATCATATTATAATGGAGATATGAAGAAAAAGGAGAAAAGAAACCTTTCCCCTTTCTAGGAGGAACAGTCTGATCACACAACAAAAAGAAGCTAGAATCTAAAGATTAAAGGACAAAATTTGTAGGAAAAAAAACCCATATAGAATTGTAGGATGTAGAATTGGAAGAGAATGTCTAGTCTAGGAATTCTATCCTGAGGTCTATGAATTTTTTAATATAAAATATTGGTTTCCCTAATGTCTCTATATTGCTTTACAAATTTCAAAACATTATTCTGAATAGGAGTTCATACATTTCACCAGACTGTCAAAAGGATATAGCATGGGGCAGCTAGGTGGCACAGTGGTTAAAGCACTGGCCCTGGATTCAGGAGTACCTGAGTTCAGATCCAGCCTCAGACACTTGACACTTGCTAGCTGTGTGACCCTGGGCAAGTCACTTAACCCCCATTGCCCTACAAAAACAAACAAAAACAAAACAAAACAAAACAAAGGATAAAGCATACAAAATAGTTAAAAATCATGAATTCGGTCCTCTCATTTTACAGGTGAGCAAATGGAGGACCAGAGAAGGGGAAATGCTTTGCCCAATATTGTACAGGTAATAAAAGTCAAAACCAGGACTTAAGCTCAAGCCTACAGACCAAAAGACTCCAGTTCCATCATTTTTTCCATTATACCACATTGTCTTTTCATAAATGTAGTCTTCCTCCACAATGTGAACCAATGAAGATTATACCTAGAATTTTTTTTTTTACTTTAGAAAGTAGCAAGAAAAGTGTTTTGGGGAGGGAAGGGAAGGATTTCCTTACTAAACAAGTTTTAAGCTATTTCTTTCTTCCATCGGGAGGATAAAAGCCATTGGAGAGATTTCTAAATGCCAGCCCCTTGGGAAAGCCCTTTTCATCTCACCCTTGTTATGGCTTGGAGGAAGGGGAAAGGATTCACTTTATGGGGGAAAAAGTCAGCTTTCTCCTAAACTATAGATAGGGAAGTTAATCATGAGCTTTATGAAGATTGGACTTCAGAATAATTGGTCCTAACATTCTGAGTGATTACAAGATTTTGCTTTTTTTAAGTAACAAAAATTATTTTTCTGTTTCTTTTGCATGATAATTATTTTAATAATGTTTGACTAGATGATATTAAACGGTGCAAATCGAGAGTGAACGTGTAAACTTTACAGCATTCGCCTTTGTTTATTAGGACTGTCTTATTTGTTATTGCTTAACCCTTTCTTGATGCTGCTGTGGTAAAGAGGGTTTGTAAACAGGCAGTGCCAGCTTTGGGAGCCACCTAAATTCTATTGCTAATGGCCCTTGATTTGTCTAATAAACATCACAGGTCATGTAACTATTTATATAATCAATTATCTCCCCACAAAACAGACATGATGCTATGTATACCTGGAGGAGTGTGGGAAAAATGCATGCTGGATTTAGTGTCAGAGCATCATAGTTCAAATACCTACCCTGGCCACTTTCTACTTCTGTGACCTTGGAAAAGTCATTTAAACTATCCATGCCTCAGTTTCCTCATCTGTAAAGAAAGGTGACTGAACTATGAGATACCTTCCAGTTCCAGTTCTAGCTTTGTGATCCTATGACAGTTAGAGGGTTAAAGCAGAGAGAACATCCTTTTCTGAGTCAGGAAAGACCTGCTTTTAAAGCCTGCCTCTCATTAGGGCTAAGTCCCTAAACATTTCTGAGCCTCCATTTCCTCAATTGTAAGATGAAGAGCTAGCACTAGATGACCTCTGATGTCCCTTCAAACACTAGATTTATTATCAATGAAGACACCTTGTGCACAGTACCTGTTTCACTGCATTATCAAATGAGAGAATATGTCAGTATTGTAAACTTCAAACTCAATAATTGATAGCTGTTCTTCTTGTTAGGAGCACCAGTTAGATAACACATGTAAAGTTCTACATAAGCATTAAAGCAAATGATGGCAGCTGATTTAAAAAAAAAAAAAGGTTTGATGAACTAACACTGTTGCTCTGTGCTCTGTAATAATTGAAGAAGAATAAGGTGTTTTCTTTGTCTCTCTTTTTCCTTCCCTGGCCAAAATCAGAAAGACTGTAACTATCTGCCTTAGGGCAATATTTCCTACACAGTTACATTCTGAGAAGGAACAGACATTTCAACTTCTTGAGAACTCTAGGCAGTTCCATTTGACTTTCAAGTCCTTTATGATCCAGCACCATTTCTGCAGCCCTCAGTCACCACATTTCCAATAGAACAGTAAGTTCCTTAGCATTTCTAGAGCAAGAGAATCCATGTCTGAACTCAGCACATTTTACATTTTGATTGTCACCTGCGCCTGGAATTCTCTTCCTCCTCATCTCTGCCTACTGCTTTCCCTGGTTTTTATTCAAATCCCAGCTAAAATCTTCTACAAAACCTTTTCCAAGTTTCTTCATGTTAGTTTATCCCCTCAGGGAATTACTTGCTATTTATTCAGTATATAGTCGTTTGGGGGCACATGGGGTGTTTTGGGAGGACTAGCACTTCTGCTATGAGGGATTGTTGAGTCCTTTTCAGGGCTGCTCATTCACCTTTGATGTCTAACTTTCATCTATCTCTTACCTGTGACTCCAAGAATCTGTACCATGTGCAGCAGCCACCCCAACAAAACCATTTCAGTAGATGGGCTACCCCAGGTTGTGGGTAACCAACAGGCTTCAAACCCATTGGTGAGGTAGGAAGATGTCTACCTCAAGCATGTAAAGACTTTCACTGGTGGAATGGGCAGATGAGAACAATTTGTTCCAATGGCCATGAAGGTATCTGAAATAGGCACTGTGGAGTGCTTAGAGCTTGCTCAGACATCAAAGAAGCCAAGGTCATCCAGTGCATCCCAAGCCATTGTCAGCCATCTTAATTTTTGTCTTGCCACTAGACTTTGATGACTCTGGAAGACATGGTGAAGCTTTGTCCAACTCTGCCTCACTTAATTCTAATTCATGCATAAGTCAAGACATCACCCCATGATGTCACTGGTCCTCTTAGAAAATAACGGACAAATAACAACAGCTTACTCATACATAGTCATTTGAATGTTGTTTCCCCCATTAGATTGTTAGCTTTTTGAAGGCAATGACTATCATTTTCCCTTTCTTTTTATTCCTAGCCCTGAGAACAGTGTTTGGAACATAGGAGATACTTCATAAATGATTATTTACTGAAATGATAGCTGTCCTAGAGGGGCAGCTAGGTTGTGCAGTGGTTAGAGCTAGAGCACTGGCCCTCGAGTCAGGAGGACCTGAGTTCAAATCCAGACTCAGACACTTGACACTTACTAGCTGTGTGACCCTGGGCAAGTCACTTAATCCTAATTGCCTCAAACATCTGGAGTCATCTCAAATCCTCCTGATGGACCGAGATGGCTCTGGAAAAGAGTAAGGCTGGTGACTTTGCATAATTCTTCCTCACTTAAACCCAGTTCATTGAAAGTTTGAAAGTCATGACATCTGTCATGGTCCTCTTTGATAACAAAGGACAAACAACAACAACAACAACAACAATAGCAGTGTTAGAGACAGCTCAGGAGACCTGATTGTTAAATTTTCAGCATGAGCATTTACACTTTGAGAAATAGCAAACACTACAAATCAAGGCTTGATTTACAGTTATCCCTTCCATATCCTGAGGCTTAGGGGTGGGGCACCTCATTAATCGGGAAAATCATGTAAAAGTTTTTGGCCCTCCCTTCATACCAGAATGTCTGAATTTTTTTCTATTTCTTTTATGGAGTGTTTATAGGACCTCATTGTGAAATTTGAGCTATGCATTTCTGAGTTTCTAAACTTTTTCTGTGTCATCTGCTGGTCTTCACACGTTGTCTGTGCCTTCTGCAATACTACCCCCAAATTCCCATTTAATTTCCTGTGCCAGCCTGCAATATATCAAAACCATGATGAGGAAAATAACAATGTGCAAGAGATAACTGTATTGTTTTATTGATTGCCTAGACTTAAGCACATAAAGAAGAAAATGTTAATAATGCTGATTAAACTTAAAGTGTGTTGTGGGTGCCATTTTTTTTTCATGGAGAGCTTGTTAAACATTTATCAGTACTCTGCTGGTTTTAGAGATTCCAGAGTTATAGTAACTGCAGTCTTGAACAATTTGTTTTTAAACTCTTAATGATGATGCCTGATTAGGCATAAAGAACTAGAAGAGGTGAAACTTTCCCTTTAGTTTACTTTGAAAATTTTTTGCCTGTGTACAATGATTCCACAATCAGAGTTTAGAATATTTTCCAAACAAACACTTAGAACAAGCTATCCTAAGTAAAGAACTATCATCTTTAACAGAAGCAATCCTAACAAACAAGTATTTTCATTTCAATACTGACAATTATGTAAATGTGTTTAGAACAGCAATGGGCACCTAATTATGACACCTAATTATATCAATTTATTTATACACCTCCTTGAACATTTATTTATAACTCTCCATTTATTCCAAGAGAAGACAAAGGAAGGAAGCATTTCTGGAATGATTACCTCATCATTTAAGCATTAGTTCCATCATAGAATCATTTGAACCCCAACATTCAATTCATGTATCACATAATCCCCATGAATTCCCACTCTGACTTGTGATCTCAGATTAGTATGGAATATGAATGAATGCCTATATCAGGAGCTATTAGCCTTGGATGAAGGACTGGTCGTGCCAGACACCCACGTGCCTGCATGGGCCAGGCCAAATTATAATGAGGGAAGCCCCACCATGATTAGAAGCAGGGTGAGGACAGGTCAGGTGATCTTTGGCATCTGGAAGCTGGGGGGCTGGCATTTGTAAAGCCGCTTGTTAGTTCTGTCAATCAGGGCTCCCAGCCAATTAGCTTGGGGGGGGGGGTTGGTCCTGTTTCCTGTGGGAGAGGGGACTTCTGGGAGAGAGAAGGGAGGAGAACTTTGGAGGCATGAGAGAGGGAGCGAGACACTGGAACACTGTGCAGCAGGTTCTCTTTGAAACTGCTGATTTCTGGGTGGTGGTGAGTTGTGGATTGTATTTTTTTCCTTCCCCTATTTCCTTTTTCTTTGTCCCTAGTTCTATTAACCTTACTTGTGTTTTAAATTTGTTCCCATTAATAAACCCTGTTTTGTTTTTTAAAGAGGCTAATAATCTCCTTTCTTACCCCATATTATGGCAAACCACCCAATTAACACTCTCCATATTAAATTTGTCCCTTACACTAGTATGGAATGACATAACATGGAACCTCAGTGAATAGATTAATATTTAGCATAGTATGTCCTAACATTGGCATTAACCTTTAAAAAAAAAGGCTAAAAATTTCTGTAACATTCTTTATGTGGGAATCAGATTAATATGAGTCTGAAGTCCTAGAAAAAATTTCCTGACAAATGGTTACAAAAAAAGAAAGAGAGAGAGAAAGAAAGAAGGAAGGAAGGAAGGAAGGAAGGAGAATAAGAATTTTTATATTAAACTTTTTGAAATTCTTCTCACTTTATATTATGCCAAATTGTTTAAATTAATTTGCAAATCTCAAAGTTGACAGAATTTTGATTGATGGTTAAGATACCTATTTGAAATCAACCAGATGTCCATGAGCTTTCAGGTTTAGCTGAATAGAAAAGAATAAATTTCATTTTAGCCTGTATGCATGCCTTCTTATAGAATTGTGAATGATGACTACTTCTCTTCTGCCTACACAAATTTCGGCAAATAAGTGCAATAGGAATTTGAGAACTGATTTTTATCATGATGCTTATAGTTTAAAGGGACAAGAATTCCTGTTCAGTCCTAAGAATGGTTTGGAATTATTGAGATATTTGGGTGAAAAAATCACACCCAGGAGTTTTTAAAGGGAAATAGCACACAAGACATGGACTGAGAGAAAAGAATGGAATGGTTGGATAAGTTGTGCTTTGGCAGTAAACAGAAAGGCAAAATTTCCAGCCCCAACCTAACTAGAGGAAATGGAAAGAAAGAGCAGCAAATAGATGGGGTCAAGAGCAGAAACTGAAAGGAAAAACGAAAGAGGACAAAGCTTTTGCAGAAAAAAGAGAGGGATAAAGTGAGGTTCTTTGAGCCTCAACAGGTATCTCAGAAAAAAAATATTTAGGTTGAAGCTACCAGTTGTGCATACTTCCAATGGACTGAGCCAAGTTGGAAAAAGAGATCTGCTCTTTCACCAATTCCCCCTCCCAGGACTAGCCAGGAACAGACACTATGATATATTCTGAATTCTTCTTTAACCCAAATATTTCCTTTATCCATATTTTTTCGTCCCAAACATAAAGAAATCAAGAGAAAGCTGTGAGGAAGAAGAGGGATGTGAAAAGAGAAGAGATCCCAATTAAATCATTCCCAATGGAGGAAATAGGAAGGGCAGATTTTTTTTTCTTTTTTCCAGGCCAATGAGGGTTAAGTGACTTGCCCAGGGTCACAAAGCTAATAAGTGTCATGTGTCTGAGTCCAGATTTGAACTCAGGTCCTCCTGACTCCAGGGCCAGTGCTCTATCCACTGTGCCATCTAGCTGCTACCTGGAGGAAATAGGAAAGGCCTAAGAAACATTCAGCTCTCTTCTAGAGAAAAGAATGGGAAGGCAAAAATATTCAAGTGCCAGACAAAGATTTTATACTCCATACATATAAGCATTACATAATCAATAATTGAAAAGGTTTAATTATGTAGATTTTGGTGGACAAATGAGATTGAAGCATAACTGAAAGTGGTGATAGCTGATTTACTTTTTCTGTGAAAGAATTGAAGAAACTGAGTATAATGTTAGAAATACAGGGAAGCCAGGGAAATCGTAGTTTAGCTGCATCGTTTTACAGCTCAGCAAACTGAACATGAAAGAGGTTATCTAACTGCAAATTGAAGATGAAGATTATGTTCCTTGCTCAAGGAATTGCACACAATGAATGAGGGCAGCAACACAGCACCCAAACCTCCTAGCTTGACGCCTGGTCCACTTTCCACTATACACACTGGTTCACTTAATTCCTTTGTCATTTTGTTTTCAAATTCTCTTTTAGGTATTAAATGTTATGTTGCCTCTTTTCCTTACTTTTTTTGGTTCTTCTCCAGGCTTTCCATGGAGTCTGACGCTCCTTAGGTCACAATCCATTTTTTAAACTCTTTTCTCCAAGATGAATCCCCTTTATCTACTTAAAGAATATTTTTTTCCAGGAATGCTTTTGTTGTATTCATTTTTCTCTTGTAAGGCTGGTTAGGAAATCCTTCCTCCAAATGTATAACAATGACAAGAACAACAAACAACAACAACAACAACATTCCCAACCAAATAAATAACATACTTAATCCAATCAATATATGTTGTAAAAGAAAACGCAAAATGTAGCTTTAAAATTCATTTCTGGAAATAGAATACATTATGATAGTGATATAGGAAAGAAAATATAAAAGTTTATTTTTAGGAGCCCAGATTTTTTTCATATGTGAGGATGGAAGTGTCCACCTTCCAACCAATTGATGTGATTATAGAAGAGATAGATGCCTTAAATGACTCAATAGATAGCATAAATTATTGAACAATTTTCTTGTGACATCATTACAATGTATAAACAATATAATTCAAATTTTAAGCCTCATGGGATTTTTGAACTTTGGATGAAAGGCAGAAAGTAATGCATAGAAAACATCTTGTAATTGGTTGAGAAGATCAAATCACACTTCAAAGCAGCCAGTGAAGTAGTGATTCAAGTGCTGATGTACTCCAGGTCAAGGGTTCTGGTGAGCATAATCATGGGAGGGGATAGGAAGGATAGATAGAGAATATTGATTCCCATTTCTTTCTCCTCTCTTCTCCCCTACCCCCATTGACCATGTCACTAAAGATAAAGGATTAGTAGGAAACAAGATGCTCTATGTTGAACAAATTTGCCAAAGTGTAAACTCACAACTCCTGTTACTGGAAGTCTTTTTCTACCATCATGGTATCCTCTTGAAGTTGCCTTTAGGTGGAACTCTCTGCTAGATTCTGAGGAATGGAACTTTTGTATGGGTCATAGCCAGTATTATTCTCTAATTCAAGGGGTCACACTCTTTGATGTCACTTCCTACCTCAGGCAGCTATCCTTCATTTGTGTTCATGGTTGCCTAGGTTTGACCTCTTTGTGTCTCTATCTCGTTGTTCACAAATATAGACTCCCCTTTCTTAGGTGACCAATGATTAGCCTTCTGTATACATTTTTGCTGTCATTCAGATGCTTTGTATCTCTGCCTTCTCTCCATTCACATGTTAAATAGAGGACAGGAAAAGGGAGAGAGAAATTCTCTCTTCTTAGCACCTCCAAGAGCAACTCCTCAAGCTTATGAACCTAGAATCCTTCCCCTCTAGACTGCATTTTACTGGGATAGTTTTTACATGCTGCCAAGAGGTGTAACATGATCCCAACCAATCACAAGATATTTCCTGTATGGTGTTATCTATTTTATCCAAGAGCCAAAGTCCTATGAGCCTTTAAATTTAATTAAAAGCTTGTACACAAGCTTTGATGAGGCTACAGGAAAATTCCTTAATATATAATTTATACTGTTGATTGCCTTCATGTATTTTGCTTTCCATAATTACATTGTTTTATGAAATAAAATATAAACTATGTAATATATTAAGGAAGGCTGCAAAAATTGAACACTACTGAATACCTATAAAAACCTGATCAAGTAATGAAAAATATAGATTAGAAGCTTCTTCATAAACTAATAGCTGATAAATTGCTCTACTATGAATTTTAACTCCCAATGAACATTTGACACAAAGGAATAATAGAATAGTAATCTATATCACATCCCTCTCTATCTAAAATTCATCAAAAATAAGAAAAATAACAATGAAAACATCAAGAAGTATAGCAACAGCAATAAAAATAGATTAACAAGGATGGATATAGAAGGCATCCAAATAATGACCATACAATGTTCATGAAACATAAGGTTCATCACACTACAACGGAAGAAAGAAGTTGATTAAGAAGCATTTCCAAGACCCTCCTCCACCCAACTTACCCATTCAGGGAGTTGGGATATCCATAGGTGTTACAAATTCTCCAAGTTTTTAAACTTTTTCATTAATTTATTCATTTGCTGATTTTTTCCTCTAAAATTACCATTTGTCATGGGGGACGGCTTTCTGGGAGGGGAAGGGCAAGGTATGGAATAATTATTTTGATGTAAGAAACAGAAAATATCAATAATAACTTTTTTTAAAAGAGGTCTCAGAGAACATGATATAAGAGGCTAAAAATTTACAGAAATATTTTTGAAACAAACATACTAGACCTCATAAAGGAATAATAGACAATGTACACATGCCAGTGAAGATGTCATACATAACTGAAAGTTTCTGGACAGAGCCTATAAAACAATTAAGATCCAAGAATGGAACCAAAACTTGCCTAATGGGTGATTTCCATATGAACTCAACCAATGATATGTTGGTGAAGCATTAAACAAATGACTGAGTCATGTGGATTTATTTACAGAAAAGGATGGTTTTGTGATAGTGATTCTCAGTAAGGTAATGGTTGCTAGAAATTACAGAAAAGCTAAGATAGTACTTAAAGAGCTGGACCTGTTATTTAATATAATGAAATAGTGAAAACTTTTTGCCTACTCTTTTAGGTTGTCGAAATTATGCACTTTTGGATACCCTGAAAGATATGATCAAATGGCCAAAATTATATACCAGAAGCTTGTTATCTTAAATATACTAACAAGATGATGAACCCCCATTCTACAAATAGAAACTCCCAAATATCCTTGAGAATTCAACAAATTATTATACAACTAGAGCATTTTTCACATCCAACATGATTGCCCACAGCTACTCAGATATAACATTGACTAATAAAATTTAAGAACAATATTATAAATAAATTTCAACATAGCAAATACTCATAATCTCAAAACTACATGAAATTAAAAGATTTTAAAATGTAGAGACTGATTAGGAAAATTAAAACCACATGGGAACAGATTGAGGTATAAAATCTATGTGCCAAAGTTGAATGGAGAATATTCTTTTATGACTTGTTTGCTACCTATGAGGAGCCATGGTAAGCACCAGAGATATAAATATAAAATGGAGATAGATTCTCCCACTAAAGAACTTATATTCTAAAAAGGGAGAGATGACACATATGGCAATATATAGCCAAAGTAGTGATTAAATGACAGGGATGATAAGTGGAGCCAGGGAAATCAATCCTCACATCCTTTCTTAAAGCACTAGATTGGATTACTGATCCCAGAGAAAGAGATCTGTGTGACTGTGTGTGTGTGTTGGTGGGTGAGGAGAACAGGAGTATGTGAGGTGCCATTGAAGATGGTCAAGTAAAGGCAAAGTATGGTGTCTGGAAATGCTAGATATAGTCAATTTTTATTTCAGGGCAATGAGGGTTAAGTGACTTGCCCATGGTCACACAGCTAGTAAGTGTCAAGTCTCTGAGGCCGGATTTGAACTAAGGTCCTCCTGAATCCAGGGCTGGTGCTTTATCCACTGTGCCACCTAGCTGTCCCTGATATAGTCAATTTTCACCAGTTATACTGGCCTGAAGGCAGGTGCTGCAGGTCCAATTTGGAGAGTGCAATAACAGCATTGGAAGAGTGAGATGGCAGGAAGCTGAGGAGGAAACAAGCTCTGTTAGGTGGATATGAATTGGTGTAATGGACTCCAAGATATAAATGCAAATTCCTTGCATGATTTCCCCTTTGCATGAACAAATAGGTTCATATTCAAATATGGGTGTACTACATATGTATGGGTGCGTGTATATGTGCACACACATGTAACCACATGAAAACCATTTGCCATGAACAATTATATACATATACATGTGTGTATGTATATGACTATGCTACATAGGAATTTGGGTGCTTTCTATCACCTGTCTTCAGGTTATTTCTTGACTTTGTACAGACCCTTGGGCTATAAGAGAATTGTGGATTAGAGGAAGATAACCTGAAGAGTAGGGTTGGTTTATTTCAAAGCTGCCCTGAAACATTCATGTTGATCCCTTACTGGTTGCTAAAACCAATAGGTAGGTGTGGGGCTCTTCGAGATTTAGATAATATGGTTGAAAGGATAGGGAGGGATTTTGAATCTGCTGTGGATTAATTCAAACTTTTAAAAAAATTGCCAAGTGTTTTCTTTTTTAAATTATTTTAAATGTTTACTTTCAGTTCTAAAATCCCCCCTCTGTCCATCCACTGAGAAGACAAGAAATAGGATATCCATTATACATATGAATTCATACAAAACATGTTTCCATAGTAGTCTTGTTGGGGGAGAAAAGTAAGAAAAACACAGTGAAAAAATACACTTCAATCTGTACTCAGAGTTCATCAATTCTCTGTCTGATATTGATAGCTTTGATTTCTTATTCTGAAAGCTGCCTGTTAATATCCTTTGACCAATCATCAATTGGGAAATTAATTCAAACTTTCAGGGGCCTCTCGAACTGATACTTTACTTTGACAGTTCTTCAGGAAACAACTAGTGACCAGAAGTGAGAGGGAAGGAAAGAGAAGGGAAGGACATACACATTTATATAGTACCTGCTATGTTCCAGGTACTGTGCTAAGCACTTTTTTTTTTTACACATATCTCATTTGGTCCTCAAAATAATCCTGTAGTAGGTGCTATTATTGTCCCCATTTTACAGTTGAGGAAACTGAGGCAGAGGTCATGTGACTTGCCCAAGTTTTTACCTGGTAGAGGTAGCCAATACTGAGCCACCAGCTTCTTCTTGCCTTGGAGAGACAGCTAGGTGGCACAGAAATTAGAGTGTTGAACTTGGAATGAGGAATATTCTTGTGTTCAAATCTGGCCTCAGACATTGACGAGCTGTGTGGCCCTGGACAAGTTTCTTAATCTCTGTCGCTTCAATTTCTTTATAGTAAATGGGGACAACAGTAACTCTTACCTTCTGGGGCTTTTTGAGGATAAAATGAGATATTTGTAAAATACTTTGCAAACCTTAATGCATTATATAAATGCTACTCGTTATTACCATTTAAAACTTTGGGGATGATTTTGTCTGAAGCCTCAGAACTCGGTTCATTTTGGGGCAAGTAGCCCAGAGATTTTCATTCTGACATTCATTGGGACCAAAGATGACTGGGAATTTTGGTACTGATTCTTGACTTATTAGCCATGATGAACTTTGCTCTTTCCATTCTTACAAATCCAGGCTCATTTATGAAGGAGACCAAAGAGTAAAGTCCCCCAGTGGAAACCCTTGGAGACATTTACCTTGGTGGGCTGCCGGAAGCTAGAAATCCAATCTTAGTCTTGAGTGCCAAAGAGGGAAGGAATGAGTCATCCCCATTTGGAGGCTGCCAAATCATCAATCACTTTAAATTAATTCCCATTCTTTCTGACAGGGGGGAAGTACCAAGACACTTGAGAAAATGTCCTGGAGACAGGTTAGGATACAAGAGTTGTTATTTGAATCTCTGAGGGGCAGCACCTTCTGAAATGAAAAGTCCACACCCATTCATTGAGGTTACAATTGCTTCTCAAGTCAGGGTTTGGTACACTCTGTGATATTTGGCAAGATTCATTGGTACCCTATGGCCCCAGGGGCTCCAAGAAATCTCACACAATCCCTTTCAAAAATCTTATCACAGGTTCTATTTTCCCCCCAAGATGCAAATAGTGTGTGAGAGCTATAAATTCTTCCCTTTTAAATATCATTCTGTCCCTTTGGGAGAATCTCATGGGCATAGATAATTACTTCTATATGGGGAATAATGAATCACAAATTTTTTTGATTCATATCTACACTCTTTTGGCAGATCTCTGGCATGAATCACATGCAAATGAATGGAGTGCTTTCTGAATTTTATCCTCATAGATTCGCTATATCTTCAGTTCCAGAGGAATATGTGAAGTAAAATGACTGCCTCCCTATTCCATCCCCCTCCCCCAACTGAATGAGGGACCACAGCAGGACAAATCAACCCACCATACTAAACTACCTTCTCAACTTAGTAAAATGGTTTTTGAAGGACATAGGTTTTCCCCTAGACAGAAATCATTTCTAAGTAAAAATTATTGTTGTTTAATTCAATTCTCTGAACCTCCTTATATTTCTTAGTTCTGAGGGAAACTGCCTATTTTTTTTCTCCAAGTTCTCTTGGTTTCTCAAAGCTATGTGGCATGTGAAGTGATCCCATGAGCTTCCACTTGAATCATGTCCCAGTGAAAGATCTATTCTCCTTTTTTCAAAGGAGTCAGATGAGGCACTGTCATCCAGGTGGGCCCAACTGCTCCTTTATCACAGCTTTCCATGGCATTCCCATGGAAAATGATGACTGTCCTCTACCCCTTTTCCCTGGAAATCCAACATCCGTAAAAAGGCAGAGTATACTGTTCATTTTTTTCTCTCACATTTTAATTTGCTGTATTCTGTTTGCCAAGGTAAATGGAGAAAATTCATTTTCACTTGGTGGCTGAAATAAAGTGAATTCACAAGGGTTCATTAGTTAAATCTATAGCATGACTTAATTTGGTACATATCATGATCATACTGCCTTTTTTAATGGAGAATCTATTTCATATGTAACATTTCCCTAGCATCTCATGCCTTTTCTTGAAGCCTTCATTCTAATGTTGCCCTTTGTAGAACAAATGAAAATTTCTCCTCAGCCCCAAATAAAGTCTGAAGTGTTTACCCATAGTTAAATTTGTCAAGTTTGTTTCCTCCACTGATGTCCTATTCAAGGGCAATGGAGGCTACTTCATGAAACAGACATGACCTTGGGCTATGTTTTGGGGGCACAAATTCAACACATTCTACCAAGATGGAAGGGTTCTGAAAATGGGCAAATATCGAAGCTTATGACCATCTATTGAGGACCACAGTTACAAAGCTAACAGCAGACATAATTTTCTGGTCACCACAATTTATCAAGCTAGAATACTAAGAAATGATGGGATTGTGGTCTAAAAATGATGGAAAAGTGCTTGATATTGTTGAAATTGTGAATTTTTGAAGGTGTTGTTTAGAAATATATGTGCATTACTCTAAGTTTGGCATAGCTCCCTCCAACAGATGGTCATGCATAAGCCAAGTATTTGGAGCTTCCTCCAGCAACTTCAATAGATTATTTTTCTCCTCCCCTTTTGTCACAGGCTTGAAATCTGAACCAATACCTGTAGTGATTTCATTGTTCTAGATACAGTGAGGTAACACAGTGGATAGAGTGCTTGACTCAGAGTTGGGAACAATTGAGTTCAAATCTTGCCTAATGCACTTGCCAAATCGATGGCCCTAGGCAAATCACTTTACTTCTGTCTTCCCTCAATTTCCCCATCTATAAAATGGGAATAATGATACTTATCTCACAGAATTGTAAGGATTCAGTGAGATGACATGTGAAATGCTTTGCAAACCTTAAACCATGATATAGATGCTTTATCATGGGCATACTTATTACATTATTATTATTATTTGCTAATTTCTGTTTAGGGATTGTTGAGAATATTCATCTAATTTATTTAGGCTTTTATCTCAGCTATGATTATTAGACCAATGATGGCAAGGAGATGGTTGTGCAAAACTATGAGGGAACATTCTGCAATGGAAAATACACCAGATTTAGATTTTGAAGATAAAAGTTTTAATTCCAGCTCTTCTACTTACTGGGTGTGACCTTAGGCATCTGTCTTATGAGGGGTTGATCTAGTTTGTCCCTAAGATCCCCTTTCACTCTAAATCTATGATTCTAGGATCTATGAAAACCCTTTTCTGATGCTTATTTTGGCCAGTAGTTGGTCTTGGGTTCTACAGAGTGTAGGGCCAAGCCAAGACCAAAGTCTGATAAATTTGATCAAGCTGGAAATGCTTTGAGCATCTGCCTACCAATGAACAGTAAGTTAACCTTTTGAAATCCAGCCTGGCTAATTTGGCCAACCAGAAGGTTGGCCAAAAAGTAGTGAAATGTTTTCTGCTACATTGAGCAACTTGTTGGGACTGTCTTCTAGGGCACAGAGGGGAAATGATTCACATCAATGGATTGAGCAGTCACATTGATAAAATCATGGGGATCATAGATTTAGAGCTGTTTAAGACTTTGAAGGCCATCTCATTCCAACTGCCTCATTTTTCAGATGAAGAAACTGTGCCCCAGGGAGGTCAAGTGACTTAAACTTCACACAGATATTATCAGAGCCAGGATTCAAATCCAGCCCTTCTATCCCTCAGAGGTCGGATTAGGTGACCATGGAAATCCCTTCCATATTCATATCATCCTGTAATTCTGTGTCACAGCAGAGATACAAATGTTCAATGATTCTCTGTTAATATCAAATGAGTCATAAAATGTTGAGCTGTATGCTCACCAATGGCATTTGCTACTGATTTGAAGACTGTCCAGCCTAGAGACAGACAATCAGTGAACCACCGGGAAGAAATTACAAAGTGCCCAGTATGCAAAGTACTGGGGGTACAAAGATGAAAATGAACTAATCCTTTCTCTCAAGTAGCTTCTATTTTATCAAGGGAATCCAAATAGAAATTGACTCCTGTTCCCAGAGTTCCTATTTTCCAGTGATGTTGTGATGACTTCCTCAAGCCCCAGAATAGTGAAGAATCTCCTATATGAGGTTTATAATAAATCAAAAGAATTTAGCCTAATTTCACACATTTAAAAAAAAAGAGAATGAAGAATGGCCATTGTCTAGATTATTATATGAAGTTGAACAGACAATCCAAAGGGCTGGTCTAGTAACACATATACAATGGACAGATGCTGCATTTGGACAATGAGCTGTGCCCAGAATCAAACAGGAAAACAAAAATGGGCTGGATTGCCTTTGGGAAATCATATGGCACATTTAATGACCCTAAACTCCCTTAAATGAAGACCCATCCATTTAGCAGCAATGTTCTTCTGGTAATGCTATATAACTGTGAGTCATGGAATATCAGTCTCTGAATGACTAAAATTGAGGGTCAGCCAAAAAGCAATGGAGAGGTGTGTGGTGGGTGTGAATAAATTGTGACATATTACAAATGAAAAATCACACTGAAGGAATAGGGCAAGGTGTTGTTTAATCATTTTTCACTTGTGTCTGACTCTTCATGACCCCATTTGGGGTTTTGTTGGCAAGGAAACTGGAGTGATCTGCCATTTCCTTCTCCAGCATATTTTATGAGTGAAGAACTGAGGCAAACAGGGTTGAGTCCTTTGTCCAGGGTCACATGGCTAGGAAGTGTCTGAGGCTGAATTTGAACTGAGGAAGATGAATCTTCATGACTCCAGTGACTCCTATCGGTCAATGGGGCAAGGTAACCGTCAGACAAATGTGTGATTTGAAAATTATCCAGTCCTGTCATGTATCAAGAATGATATTATAGAACAATATTATATATAATATAATAATGTATCAATAATAACTGATCATATATCAATATTTTAATGATAAATAGTATAATATATTAATAATAACTGGTAGATCATCTTTGTATTCTCCCTCTCTTGTATTTATTAATATTGAGTCATTTTGTTATAATAGTAGGAATTGTTTCTTTTTTGTATTTAATTTCCTGGTGCCTGACACAGTGCCTCACACATAACAGGTATTTAATAAATACCTGTTGATAAATTATCAATGGTTATTCAAAAGACACAGATTCAGGTTTCATTCTCCACAGTGTGTGCTTCAAAATGTATCTCTCTTCTCAACATCCCAAGCATATCCCCAACTCCCACACTTACAAGGGATGACCTAGATTCTTACTTCACCAAGATCATCTGATATGTGATCTCTCATATCTCTTTCTCTATTCCTCAAGACTTTTCCATCCTTCCCCATTCTATGTATTAACTGAACACAAAGAAAGAGCATTTCGGAATGAATGCTTTATCTTTCTCTCTTTCCCCCCTCTCTCAGGCTCTCATCTTAGCTATGACTAAATGGTGGGAAATCTGAAAGTAATTAGAATAAAAGCATAAGTAGAAGTAGAAAGATTCTAGGGGAGCAATTAAAACAGAGACATGCTAGAAGGGAAATCAACAACCATTGCTTCAATTGAAACAAAAAAATCCTGCCTTATTCCCTTTCTAAGGACCCTACCGAAAAAAATCACAAGTCACCTAAATTTTGACAGAGGGACCTAGATGTTATTAAGGACCACTGGTAAATGGGACCATAAGATCTCCAGACATGGCACATGCATGCCATCCCCCCTACAAGGGGAGGGTGAAGTTGGCAGATCCTTCAGTTTAAAAGTATAAAACTGCAGTGGGTTAAGTTCCTTGGGCATCCATACTAAGTTAGACATTAATATGGCGAGTCCCTAGAAATAAGGGGGGACCAGCCCACCTAAGGAAGGATGAAACAATCCACACTGGTGTTAAAGTAGGTGAAAGCTCTGAGTACCAGTTAGAGTGGGGCTGATGTGAGTAGCCTTTGCATTTCCAGCTTCATAGGGACAAGGAGACCCAGTCTTACACACACACACACACACACACACACACACACACACACACACACACACACGCACACACACATACACATGCACACATACATGCACACACACACAACAACAACAACAACAACAACATTTGATCACAGATTTAGTAATGGAAGGTGCCTTAGAGAATATTGAGGTCAATCTGTTCATTCTATAGATGAAAAAAATGGAAGAGAAGTTAGATTTCTTTCCTAGAGTGATCTAACTGGTAAGTTTCTCAGGTATAATTTGAACCCAAGCATTCCTGGATTAAAGTCTAGAGCTCTATACTCAATTACATGCTGTCTCAGAATTCAACAGATATATGAAAACAAATACAGAGAAAGAAAAGGTGATTAAAGAATTGTTTCTATTCATTTTTTTTTCAGAAGAAGAATTTAGGTCTGTTAAAATAGAAAAAAATCCTGCTTTTGTATCATAAACATATTTCACTGCTTCCAGACCATATTTTAGCATTAGGACAATTTGCATTAAATCAAGGACTTGGTCTCTTATCAGCATCTGCGAGAGGCTCATTTGGTATGGATTTCCATCTTGAGCTCTGCCAAATACCTGTTGTCTAGGGGAATGGGCAACTCCTCTCCTGGGATTCTCCAATGAGGCATTATCTGAAGATTCCATGGGATTCTTAAGCGACTGGTGTGTCACCTCTTGGCCTCCAAACCTGGGATGTTTACCTAAAGAATTTCCTCTGATGGGCAGTTCATTGGACCTTATGGCAAGCCTGTACTGGGAATTCTGCCAGGGGCAATTGTACAGAAAAGAAAAAGCATGTGGGAGGCATCATCCTTGCTTCTTCTCTAGCTTTGTTTCAGGTAATCTGCACAGAATCTGCTGGCCCAGCCTGAAAATTGATGAAGCCAGACCACACTCTGGGTCTCTGGCAGCAAGGCTTTTTCCTAACTGGTTTGAGGAAACTGAGTAAGAAAAAGTAACATTCCCATTAAAGCCTCAGAAGCACTGGGTGTGGTTGCAAGGTATCATGTTCGGTCTGGGCAGTCCATCTCTCTTAAATAGAGGTTAAATGACTAGAGTCCTACTTGACTTGAGCCACGAAAGCCTCCATTATCCCCTTCATTGATCTGGAGAGGCAGGCACAAATAAGAGCCAGAAGATCTGCCTCCAACAACAAGGAATCTTTAAATGTGCACTCATTTGGCAGTGGCATTATCTTAAGACGATTATCCAGCGTGGGAATGTTTATTGCCTTGTTTCGAGATGCACAATGCAAGATTAACAATCATAGTGTTTTTTCGTATAAATGCAATATTTCTGCTATTGTGTTTGTGGAATTCAGCTAGATAATAATTGATTCCGTGACAGGGATTGGCTAATTTGCCAACAGTATAGCATAAAACACATTTATACAGTCAATTACACCCAAGTGCATGGCCTATTTGCTTTATAATTTCATAAACTTGCCAGCAATTTAAATAAAAAAGTTCCATTAAATTATCATATCATGTGATGGAATGATATTGCCAAGTATATTAAACCATGTGTGTTCAGCCAGAATTAATTAAATATTATTACTTTTTTCTTATTAACACATTGAACTTACCCTTCCTACTCTCTACTCGAAATAGAAGCCTATTAGTGAACAAAGTAAACTTAAGGGCAAAGTTTAAACATTTTCCTGAGGGTGTTTCATTAAGAACCCTGGTTCTTTTGTTTAAACATTTGCTCTTGGTAAATGTACTTGTATTGTGAAAATATTTTATGTTCTTAGATATGAATACTGGAAAAGTTTTTAAAATGCCTTTACTGGAATTATTCCAATTTTCCAAATGGGAATGGCTGATGGTCCAGGTTTAAAAAAAAAATTCACAAGGAAATAAACTTCAACATTGTTTCTGATTCTTGTTTTATTTGTGACCCATCTATTCTCCTAAGCTGCTAAGAAGGGAGAAATATGAAATGTGACTAGTTTCGGAATGGAAAGACCAATAACATGCACCAGACCCTGAATGCGGCATAGATTCCTGGTTCATATGAAGCAAATTAACAAGCCATCTCCAAGGAGTTGGTTACTCCAATAAATCTGCCCCACACAATAGGAATTAATCCCTTAATATGACAATTGCTTCATTTTCTGAAAGGCAGGACATAAAGAGGTCAATTCTTACTTGACACTAGCCTACCTGAGTGAATTATAACCCAGGCTGCAACTGACACATAAATATTCCCAGCTTTCTCTCTTGCTGTCTCTCTCTCACATGGAAATACTCCCCACATTGTCTGGATTCTCCCTGTCTGGAATCACAAGCATTCACTTCAAGGAAAGTTTTATCATCATTCTCATTATCATCCCATCATCATATTCTTTATTCTCCTCCTCCTCCTCCTTCATCTCCTTCTTCTACTTCACTAAAGAGACTTTATGAAAGCCCACATTTTTAACATACAGATTTATAATTACCGGCATTTACTTGAACAAGATAGTGTTTAACAGTGGATAAGCATATCTTTAACAGAAGTCTACCCAGACTCAGCAGAAAAAAAAATTACCATTGAGATTTAATTATGACAGACACAAGACTCTCTCCTGGATAAGAGTGTAGACAGTTGGAATTGGCACGGCTGTGTCTTCTTCCAGCTTGCTCCCTATATACTTCTGTTAAACACAGTTTTTGCTGCTCTGTGACTACTGTAAATGGATATAATTGAGCACATCAAAGCAATACCAAAACTGAGTTCTGTCTGATTTGGGTAGGGAGAAAATCTACAGAGCAGACCTTGGCAAAGGAGACATGTATCTGGATGGTCATCTTGTTCATTCTTTAAGGCAGAAGAGCATAATGAAAGAGCTAGACTAGGAGTGGGGAAAGATATGGGGTCAAATTCCCCCTTCTGATACCTACTAGTTGTTTGACCTGGGAAAGTCACTTAAGCTCTCTCAGTTGGAGCTTCATGTCTAAATGAGGGATAATAATACCCATCTAACCTAAGCTGCAGGGGTATTGTAAGGCCCATATAATGTGAGTATAGAAAGTGTTTTGCAAATATTGTATTTATGGATATATATTACATACACACATATATCTCCATATAGTATGTAGATACAATATACATATATGTTTATCTATCTATCTATCTATATATGTACATGTATACAAACATATGGGGCTTAACTTTCCTACTCTCTATTCAAAATAGAAGCCTATAAGTGAACAGAGTAAATATTTAAACCTTAAACATAGATAGATAGAAAGGAAGAAAGAAAGAAAGAAAAAAGGTAGAGAGATAAATGATGGATGGATGATATATGATGGATAGATAGATAATAGAAGATAGGTGACAGACAATTGTTGGACAGAGAGACAGATGGATAGATGTGAATATTTACAATATTTCAGAGTCTATGTAGGAGGCATTATGACTGAGTGGATAGTGTGTCAAGATAATAGAATGTGGTAGATGATGAGATTTAGCAGATACTCAGGGGCCCACCTGGAAATTGATCTAAACTGATTGAATTGGGGATAAGGGGACTGACTGCAGACTGACTTACTAGATTGAAAGCACATCTGGCTGCTACCTAAGAGTGTACTTAAGAAGGTATGGTTCCCAGAAGCTAAAAACTTTGAACTTTACATCGAGACCACCTTCCGGTCCAGTGAAACAATGAATTTGAATGACACTAGCCAATCAGCTTGAAGAACCTCCCATTTCTGGGAGGGGAACATGAAGGAGGAACCAGACGCTGGCTAGAGAGTTCTTCCTCTTTTGGTGCGAGAGATTGGCGTGGTGGCAGAGGACTTCAGAAGTGGGAGGTTTAGGAAGGCTAGGATTGCTAAGTTAGAAGAAATCTGTTCTCAATCTTTCTCTTTCTTTTACTATCTTTTAATAAACCCTTAAAAACCTAAACTTGTTTATCAGTGATTTTAGTCAGTAGCCCTCCAAACTGGGATGACAGATTAGAACCCACATTTAGAATTTTAAATTACACAAGAGAGAACTGGCCTTTGAGTAAGAAAGACATGTTCAAGTCTCACTTCTGACACACACAGGTTGTGTGACTCTAACAAAGTAACTTAACCTTTCTGAGGCCCAGGCAACTCTGAGATTATAAATTGCAAACTGAGCTTCATTGAAAGACAGAGGTTTGTTTGTTGTTGTTTTTTTCATTTGAAATGCTTCATTTTAACAAATTACAGGTCCAATATGATACCCAAAGTTACTCTGTAATTGAGATAATATTATTTATTTTCTCTAAAACCAAGAATTATTTCTAATATACTTTGGAAAATATTTGTGCTCAGACCATTCTCAGCCCAAAGGCTTTGCTGCTGTTGAACTGTACAGTTGCAGGCATGTCTAAAGCATCTCTGGACTCAGGCAAAGACTCTAGGACAACAGGAGATTGTGTTAATGCCAAGACTGAAAACGTGGAGATTTTGATGATTCAAGTGAGTGGTGTTTTTGAATAAGGCAAAATCTATAATCTTTGTAAATATTACACACTATTATTAAAGAAGCAAAACCGAATTGTGCTAGAGTTAATTAAGGCTTTAAGAAATGCCTGCTTTTATTGGCAAAAAAAAATTTTTTGTTGCAACAAGAAAACTAAAAATTAAGAGGATGGTTGGCAGCAATATTGATATGCTAATGGATAAACATGCTAATTTAGAAAAAACTAATCAGCAAAGACATTACTAATGGAAATGTACTGGAAAATGGCTAATGCTGAATGCAAACCTGGTATGTACAAAATTAAGAAGAAACCTGTTTTGTTTTGTTTTAAATGATTGGAACTTGAGAGCAGAATCTTGATGTTCTTGAAACTTTCCTTTTTGAAGAGCAGGACAATAAAGAAGAAACCTGTTTTTTTTTTAAACGATTGGAACTTGAGAGCAGAATCTTGATGTTCTTGAAACTTTCCTTGTTGAAGAGCTGGACAATCTGGCCAGTTGCTAGAGAAATTCATTGGTCCCCTCCTCTTAGACTCCTTATAAGTATTTGTTCATAAATGATTGAATTCAACAAGCATTTATTCAATGACTACTAAGAGCCAGGTACTGTGCTATTCACTTTTTACAAATATTATCTCATTTGGTCCTCACAACAGTTCTGAGACATAGGTGCTATTGGTATGCTCACTTTACATATGAGAAGACTGAGGCAGGCAGAGGTTTAGTGACTTGTCCAGGGTTATACAGCTAGAAAATGGCAGAGGTCGTTTTTGAACTCAGGTCTTCCTGACTATAGATTAAGAGGTCCATTCAGTGCCCCACCAACTGCCTCTGAAAAAGTTCCTGTCCTCACAGAGATTACATTCTTTTGGGATTGGGAGGTAATATAAACATGCATAAGTAAATACAATTAAAGAAAAAAGTCTGAAGTAAATGGAAAAGGATGGGAGAATGCTAACAATTGAAGCAATCGGGAAAGGTCTCAAAGTTTTGGCAGTTTTTAGCTGGGGACGTTGAAAGAACTGATCACTTCAAGAGGAGGAGGTGAAGAAAGAGAAACTTCCAGTTCTAGAGAACAAGCTGTGCACCTGGCCAGGATGTCAGAGATGGAATGTCATATGGGCAAAGAGTAAGAAAGACAATACTGTCTTACAAAGACAGTAAAAGCCTCAGTTCTTGCCCTCAAAGTTCTCAGAGTCTGGTAGAGATGAGATGAATACACATGCTTATAAGAACCAGTAGAAAGCAGAGAAACATGCTGGCTCTGGAAATCAGAGGATCTGGGTTCTAGTCCTACCTTCAACTCTACCTGTGTGACCTTGAACTGTGCTTAGCACACTACCTGATCACAGAGGTTTCAACTTGTCTATCCTCAGTTTACTCATCTTTACAACGGAGGAGATTTGGGCAGCTATGCCATGGATAAAGTGCCAGCCCTGCATTCAGGAGGACCTGAGTTCAAATCCGACCTCAGACACTTGACACTTACTAGCTGTGTGACCCTGGGCAAGTCACTTAATCCCCATTGCCCCATTAAAAAAATGAAGGAGGGGCAGCTAGATGGTGCAGTGGATAGAGCACCGGCCCTGGAGTCAGGAGTACCTGAGTTCAAATCTGGCCTCAGACACTTAACACTTACTAGCTGTATGACCCTAGGCAAGTCACTTAACCCCAATTGCCTCACTAAAAAAAAAAAATGAAGGAGAGTAGTTTGTATGGCCCTTGAGATCCCTTCAACCTCCACATCTATGAACTCTTTGAAGGAATGTATGCATATACTAGCAGCATCACCCTATCTCTTCTTTCTTCTAGTCACAGTAGGAATATTCCTCCTCCTCATTAGAGGTAATTTCCCTGTCTCTGGCTTCTATCCCATTCCCTTCTACTTCCTCTAGGACCTTACTCCCAGCAGTCACCGGTTCTTACTCTTGCATTTTCAAGTCATCCTTCCTCCCTGCTCCTTTTTTGCACATATAACTTTTCCTCTTTACTTCTTTTCTGAGATGTCACTCTCTTGGTTCTTTCTTTCCTATCTGACTATTCCTCAGTCTATTGTTCTGATCCAGTATCCATGCTTTTTCCCTTCTTTCTTAGACTTCTCCTTCTTTCCATTTCGTCCCTTCCTTTCTCTCCCTTCCCCTCCTCTCCAGTCTACCCCTCCCCTTCTCTCCCTTGGCAATCACATCAGCAGTCATAGATTTAATACTCCCTAAATTATATTTTGTTGGTAAGTTGTTTTTTTAGTCACATCTTACTCATCATGCCCCATTTGGGGTTTTCTTGGCAGAAACATTGGCACACTTTTACATTTCCTTGTCCAGATCATTTTGCTGAGCTGAGGAACTGACCAGAATAGGGTAAAGTGATTTGCCCAGGGTCACTCAGCTAGTAAGTGTCTAAGGACAGATTTTAACTCAGGAAGGTAAATTTTCCTGACTCTAGGTCTATCTACTGCACCACCTTAATTTCCTTTCTGAACTTCAACTTCAGATCTCTAACTACTAGGCATCTCTGCCTTGATCAAAACCTTAAATTAAAAACATCCAAAATTGAACTCATCCCCTTCCCTTCTAAGCTCACTCCCTCTTCAAACTTATATATTTCTGTTGAGGGCTTTACTATTCCTGTGATTATCCATGTTCATAACCTCAGAGTTGTTCTTGACTTGGCCCTTGGCCTCATCCCTCATATCAAATCAGCCACTAAAGCCTATCAGTTCTTCCAACATTTCTTATCTATGTGTCCTTTTCTTCCCTTTATGGAACCACCATTCTTGTTCAAGCCTTCATTTCTTCTCACCTGGCCTATTTTGACAGCCTCCTATGTGTTCTGCCTCCTGTTACCCCACCCCCCAATCATTATCCATTCATATACCAAATGAATCCTCCTAATGTCTAACCATATTATTCCTCCCCTCAAAAACCTTCACTGGCTCCCAATTGTCTATAGGAATAAACACATCCTCCTCAGCTTGGTAGTTAAGACTCTCGAAGTTGTCTCACATTAATCTTTACATCCTTATTTCAAGATGCCCACCCTGTATTTTTGAGACATTCTACTTAAGCTAGACTACTAGCACTTTTCCAAACCTGATATTCCAATCCTGTTTCCATGCACTTATATAAGTTGTTTCCCATGACTGCAATGCACTCTATATCCTTTCAGAAGCTGTATTTTCTGGGGGCAGATAGGTGGCACAGTGAATAAAGCACCTGCTCTGGATTCAGGAGGACCTGAGTGCAAATCTGGCCTCAGACACTTGACACTTACTAGCTGTATGACCCTGGGCAAGTCACTTAACCCTCATTGCCCTGAAAAAAAAAAGGAAGCTGTATTTCTTTCAAGGCTCAGTTCAGTTACTACTATCATGAAATTTCCCTTGATTTCCCACTCCAATTGTTAGTGTTTTTTTCCTCTACTCAAATTATCTGCTTTGTACTCATCTATACAGATGTTAAATGTTCTTGAGGTCAGTAGGTCTGTCCTATCTCAGTCTCTGTATCCACAGTGTCTTAGAGAGTATCTTGTGTATAACAGGTACATAATAAATGCTAGTTGAATTAAAATTTCTCCTTAAATTGTTCTCTTCCTGATTTCACTCTTTGGAGCACTACCGTTCATCCATCTCCTCTCCCTTTTCTGGCTTCTGATCTCCCAGACAAGTGACATCCAGATATTTTTAACAATGTACATCTATCACTAAAAAATGCTTGAGCACATATTTTCAAAAGCTCATATTCACTTGTAAATGATATATACTTAATATTGCAATAACATATTATATCTTGTAAAGATAATAGAAATTTAAATATAAGAAATTTAAAATGAGATAAAATAAGTAATATTTTTTACATTTTCTCTTTTAATGGTAGAAAAATCATTTTTATTCTCACTGCAATAAAAGCAAATATGATTCAAAATGATCATTAATTTCACAAGGTCCCTCTGTCTATCATGAGGGATAGGGTTGACTTGTAAATAAGAATTGTTTTTAATTGATTAATTAATTATTCAGGTAATGTGATCAATATAGCTAGCCAAGCAAATGAATTTGCAGATACATTTTATTGGAATGTATAAAATACAGCAATGAAATACTAAGTTATAAGTCAATGAATGTAACTGTTTTTCAACAGGAATAATGTTTTCCTATATGTATTCACCAAACCCAATGCAAAATCAACAACAACAAAAATAATTGTTCCCAATTTCAACTAAGCAGAGAATTTCCTTTATAATTTGTTCCTCTTTTTTTAAAAACATGGTTCTGTTTAATGGATGATCTCAACCCTTAATTGCCTATTCCTGTTTGGATAGTTGAGTTTTTACATGATTGTGAGGAACAGCAGGAGGGCCAATGTGTCTGGGGGTGGAATTTGTGAAGGAGAGAAATGTGCAACAAGCTGGAAAGGTAAAGAGAGCCCTGGTTTTGAAGGACATTAGATGTAAACAGAAGAAGTTATATCTGATCTTTGAGCCTGTGGTCAGCCACTGGAAATTACTGAACAGGGGTAGGGGGTGAGATAGATAAACCTCCGCTTTAGGAAAATTCCTTGAGCCAGGTGCGGTGGCTCATACTTGAAATCTCAGCAAATGGGAAGGTTGATACTGTCAGATCCTTTGAGCTCAGGAGCTCTGAACTGCAAGAGAATATGCCAGTGGGGTATCTTCACTGTTTGGCATTAGAGTGGTGGGCTCCTAGAAGTGGTAGGATCAGGCCAAAGGTAGCCCTGGAATTACTAACCTAAGAAAAATGAGAAAAACCAATCTTTAAAAGACAGGAAGACAAGGAAGGAAGGAAGGAAAGAAGGAAGGAAGGAAGGAAAGAAGGAAGGAAGGAAGGAAGGAAGGAAGGAAGGAAGGAAGGAAGGAAGGAAGGAAGGAAGGAAGGAAGGAAGGAAGGAAGGAAGGAAGGAAGGAAGGAAGGAAGGAAGGGAGGGAGGAAGGAAGGAAGGGAGGGAGGGAGGGAGGGAGGAAGGAAGGAAGGAAGGAAGGAAGGAAGGGAGGGAGGGAGGGAGGAAGGGAGGGAGAAAGGAAGGAAGGGAAGGAAGAAAGAAGGGAAGAAAGAGAAAGAGAAGGAAAGAAAGAAAAGGAAGGAAGAGATGAAAGAAAAGGAAAAGAAAATCACTTTAATAGATGAGTGGACATTGGATTTGGAGTGGGGAGAGACTTGAAGGAAGGAGACCAGTTTGAAGGTTATTGAAAAGGTCTATGTGTGAGATGATATAGACTACAAGTAGAGTTGATGATCAGAGAGAGACAAATACTGAAATGTTGTGGGTATTAGAAATGTTAAGATTTTGAAACTGGTTAGTTGTGTGGAATGTATGAGAGTGAGCAGGCCAGGATGGCACTGAGTTGGTGAACCCCAGTGGATGATTAGAAAAATTAGCGTATCCTCAACAAAAATAAGTACATTTGAGAAAAGAGTGGTTCGGGGGATGGTTAAATGGAAAAATAACATAACAAGATCTGCAAAGCAGAGAGCAACCCATATAATGAATTATCCTGTACTAAATTGTAAGGTACCTGGTGGAAGAGGGCTATAACCTATGTAAACTGTTTCCAGCATAGTACTCTGAACACAGCAGATGCTTTAAAGTTATTTACTGAAAAATAAAATATTAAATTTAAAAATAATTGTTTACTGAGTGAATAAATGAATAAACTAGTGCAGGCTGAAGATGTTAGGAGATGATGCATTCACTTTGAGGTGTATGATTTCATCTGTGTGGGTTCTACTTTCTAATGTACAAACCTCAAACTCTCTATATTAATTAATATTGGTATTTTAAATGTTATGTATATTTATATCAATATTACTCCATATTAATAGGATAGCTATATTTTCAAAAACATATAGCATTTAAGGTTTACAAACTCCTTCACATAAGATATCTCATTTGATCTTCATGATAACCTTGGAATGAGGCAGGTTATTATCCCAAGGCAACTTGAAACTCAGAGTAATAAAATGACTTGTGTAGGATCATGCTGGTTGTGTCAGATCCAGAATTTTAATTCTGGTCTCCTAACTCCAAGTACAGTGTTTTATGCCACTGAGTTCCGGGGTAGGTGACCTTTTACTGTTGTTGTGATGAACAAATTTGTCATCATATCCCCAAAATATAATGAACCCCTCTACCAGTCCTTGGACATACAGTACATTAACATCTCTTTATTTGAAGGCTAGAGATACTTGACAAACTTGGAATCCCTTGGCACAGTCTGCAAAAACCTAGCATCCCACTCCCTCCATGGGCAGACATCAGGTTATGACTTTGATGGAGATAACCAGGAATAATGTTCAAGTAGTCAGTCTACCAGCATTTAATGCTAAGTGCATTAAAGAAAGGGAGTAAAAAAAACCCCACTTGATGCCTTTAAGAGGCTTACATTTTAATTAGGAAACTCTTTGGAGTTCTATTGTGAAAGATAATCACTTGTGAGTTTCATTGAAGTCCTCTGCCCTGACTTTAAGTTCCAATGTGTGAAAACATGGCTCAGGCTGGGTCATAAATCCTTCCATATCATCAGTACTTGGCACAGAGCAAGCATTTCATAAAGGATTTTTAACTCATTCATACATTCCATGTGCCTAACCCATCCTGCCAGCTATCAAACATATATTTGAGAACTGTAGTCTGTCAGGGTTGGAAGGGACCTTCAAGATGATCCAAGCTAATCTGTCCTCACCCCTTTGCTTTTGTTGACCTATATCCAGGGCCAGTTCTTAAGTTAGTGTGTCCATGCAGGTATCTGAAGATTCTTTCTACCAGAATCAAAGAATCAGGTTTGTTTTACATTTGAAATGCCTGAAGGGCAACACTCCTGGCTGTCTGATTCTCTTTGTCTAATGGCACTTGCTCAATTTGTCAACTATGCCCATAAGTCGCTGAAGGCAAACTCAAGGATGAATACCACCACTGGAATAACTCTGGCTTGACCGACAAACCTGAAGACAAGGATTGTGTTTTTATTTTACTTCAGCTTGCGCTTTCTTTGGGTAAATGGGACAATCCACTCTTAACACCCTGCACGCACAGATCCTAGAACAATGATAATAATAATTTTGACACTAACAGCAATGCTTTACAGTTTGCAAAGTTTTATACTGCTCTTAATGAGAAGTATGGTACAGAAAAAAAATCAGAGAATATAGGTTCAAATTCTGCCTCTGATACTGTCTGGCTGATTTGGATAGGCCACTGCCTGGGTCTCAGTTTCCTTATCTTTACAATGAGAGCCTTGTATCAGATAGCCTTTGAAATCCTTTGCAGCTCTATAGTTAAGATTATATGATTTGACGCTTACTAGATGTGTGACCCTGGGCAAGTCACTTAACCCTCATTGCCCCACCAAAAAAAAAAAAAGATTATATGATGACCTTAGAGAATAAATTTTCATAGAGCTATTGTAATACAGGACACAATTACAAAGGGTTGAGGAGGAAATAGGAGATAGATACATTTTCTTATTTCATCCTCTGAGGTATTTTCATATCTGAGGTGTTATTTTTATCCCCAATTTATGGATGAGACATGAATTATCAACAGGTAGAATGTGCTGGTACATCTGACCAATGTTAAGTGATTGAGCCCCGTGTTCATTTCTCCAAAATGTTCCGAATGGCTAAATAAACTTTATCCGGGCATGGTGGCCCATGCCTCTAGTCCTTCTTCTTAGGGTGTCTGAGACTGGTGGATGACTTGAATTCAGGAGTTCTGAGTTTCTATGGGTCTAAAGTGATGATATGTCCCTACCAAGTCCAGTTTGAGTCTGATGAGCCCTAGGAAGGAAGAACCACCAGCAGGAGTGTATTAGGAAAGATTTAACACTTCTCCACAAAACCCATGTCTAAATTTGATCTGCATTATTCACTGTTTTCTACATGGCTTTCCTAAGTCTAGTCCAAGGTGTAATGCTCCCAGTGAAAATTTAACAATGGGCTTTAGTAACCTCTTTCAAGATGGCTCCATCACACTCTTGGACCAGACTGCCTAAGGCAGGTTAAACTGGCCCAGGTCAGAAAAGATTAAAGCTTCTGTACAGATCAATACTGAACTCTAGTCCATGGGTAGCTGTTGTAGTCCCAGCTTGGAAAAGACAGGCAGACTCATTCTCAAAACAAAACTAAACTCGCTAAATAAAATAAAGCCCACCAATGTGGAAGTGCGTGTGTTGGTCTGAAACTTTGGGTGTATTTTCAGATTACTGTTTCTTAGCACCCAGCTTTACTTGTTAAAACTCCAGACTCAAAAGAGCAGAGGTCGATAGAACTCACATCCCAGAGCCTGTCAGCTAATTGAATCCAGGCAGACACCCTGCACTTGGTTCTCTCTGAGGATACCCTGAGGGAGGTTCAGGCTTGTTGAGAATGCAGCAGTTTAAGAGGAGGTCCCAGGGGGAGCACGTGCTTGCGATCTATTTGTTTCTAAGTGCAATTCCAGGTGTTGATTTTTCATTTATCAATTCCTGACTGGGTTGGGATTGTGTTGCCTTAGAGACTTGCACTCCTCACAAAGTCACCTGCGAGAGAGATCAGCCAGAGTTCACCTCCTAATCATCTCGGATGGAACACACAAAGAGGGGAGCCATTGGCTCTTTGCTGTAGGCAGTCTTGGCTTTGAACTTCTCTGTCTTTTCCTTCTCCTTTAACTTATGTCTTTAAGGCTCAGAGTGAAGCATATTTGTTTGGGAAAGAAGCTTTGCATGAATTAAAAGCCACACAGAAAGCTCTTATTGGTCAAGAGAAGAGTAGCAACAGCTCTGGAATTCTCTCAGAGGACAGATGGAAAGAGCAATGAATGGCTGAGAATCTGAAGACCTAGGGTGGGAAAGAGCAATAAATGGGCTTGGAATTTGAAGACCTAGGTTTGATTCCTGTGTGACCTTGGGCAAATCACTTCCTCTCTCTGGCATTCAATATCCTCACCTGTACAACGAAAAAGGTTGGACTAGATAATCTCTGGGGTCTCTTTTAGCCATTAGGGTATAGTTGTCTCACCTTGTAGGCAGAGACGATCATTTTTTTATCTATGCAACCCCATCCCTTAGTATAGTGACTTGCACATGCTAGAGGTTTAATAAATGTTTGATAAATAAAATTGCATTCTCATCTTCTCTCCTTTTTTCTCTCCACTCCCCACCTTTCCTGGCTCTCTCTGTCTTTGTCTCTCTGTCTGGCTCTCATCCTTCCCTCCCTCTCCTCTCTCCTCTTCCCCCCCCCCACATAAACACATTCCCTGCTTTCATCACACTTCTCAGAGCAATCCTAATGGAGATGCCCAAGGCTAAACCATAAATGAAGTTTTTTTTTTTGTTTTTTTACCAAGAACTTTGAAGTTTAATATTTTTCAAGAACATTAGGGGCTATACAGGCAGACCTATCTGTACATGTGTGTGCATGTGTAGATATATACATAGGCCAAAAGAAAGAAACAACAACCCCCACAAACTTCTGCTTTGACTGTAAGATTAGAGGTTCTAACTTCTTGATTATTCCTTAACAAGAACATTTTAGAGAAATCAGTATCTTTTGTCCTCATTCCATATAGATTACTGCAGTTTGCAGACAGCACTTTTTGCATATTATGTAAATAGAAAGTTATATTAAAAACACTGTAGGTAAAGCGAGAGCATATTTTTTTTTAATTTCCCTCTTCTTCTTTTAGAAAAGACTCCTGATTAAAAGCAGTCAATGCTGTTCATCTCCAATTCCTTGCTGACTCCACCGGCGCAGTCTGAGCCGCCTCCGGTCCCTTGTGGAAAGGCAATCGGGCGTCAACATTTGCATTCTAGGTCTGGTGATGCTCCGTTTGCCAAAATGAGATTTTGGCCAGATGGACACAGAGGTTCCTCCTGCCCGCATGGTGCCATGCATGACTGGAGGGAGGGCAGGGAGGAGAAAGGAAAAGGGAAGCTAAAATAAGAGGGAGTCCTGATAACAAGATATCTGCATGCACTATAGAAGGGGCAAATTGAGGCCCATTTTAAAGTGTATTGGGAATCAGGGAGATGGTGGGAGGCAGCAGTCTGTATCAGGGAGCTTATGAGCTAGAACAGGATTAGGCTTGAGCAGAGAACAGGAGGGAGTGGGAGAAGGAGAAGAGGCCTTGTTCTTTATGGGGCATGTCAACTTATATATGTGTGTATATAGGTAGGTATGTGTGTGTGTATAGATATGTACACACACACACACATATATACATATCTATACACACAGAGAGATATACATATATACATATCTATACACACAGAGATATACATATATATACACACACAGAGATATACATATACATAAGTACACACATTGATGGTGTGGGTTTCAAGATTTCCAAGTCCTTTTCAGTATGAGAATGAAGGGAAGATCGGAAACATTTCTTGATAGCAAATGGTAAAGCTTATCTTGTACACACATAAAGGGGCTAAAAGGAAAGGAAATATCAACCACAATTATAAAATGCTCTTCTTTACAGTGATCTCCATTTATGGATGGAATATCAAGAAAGAATGTGAGCCGAGATCCTCAAGTGTTCTGCTGTCCCTTGGAAAACTTCCAATGAACATCTTGCTCTTGTATTCAGTTCTATGCTTTCTTCAGCACATTAGAAATCTGTGACTTACTTCACTGGTTCATAATCCCTTTGCACCTTAGAGATGACTTGGAGATTTCCATGTCAAGGAAAAGAAAATTCATCACTTAGGGTCAAACCTTTGGGAAATGAGCCTCTTGTCACTATATTGGGCTAATCTGGGGGCAACAATCCCCCAAATTATATTCCTGGTCTATTCACCAAACCCTGCCAGGTCTTGTGCTTTACTGACCAAGGTCTCAAAAATCCAGGATCAATCCATGCCATGAAAGGGCAATAAAGGAGGCTTTGATTGAAAGCTGGTTCTTCACAAAATTCATGGAAATCTCATGGGGTGACCTACTACCTCTTTTTGTGTGTGCTCATGACTTTCTCAAGCTCAGAATTGTAATCTTAATAGATAGTGAGTGGCTCTAGCACACCTAGAAAAGATGGTTTAAAGGAATAACATTCAGATAACTGCATGATATAGATGCCTGGGAAATTTTTTATAAATTCATCTTAGCTTTTTTTAGGAAGTAGATAGCTACGTATATACACACATATATAAGTTGACATGCCCCATACGATTGATCGCTTCTTATTGAGAGTGCTTAAAATTAATCAATTAATGGACATTTATTAAGTACCTACTATGTGCCAGGAACTGTGCTAGGTGTTGATGATAAAAAAACGAAGCAAAAGACAGGACCTGCCCTGAAGGAGCTCAAAATCTAATGATGGAGACAACAAGCAAATTATATTTACAAACAAGCTATATACAGGACACATAGGAAATAAAGGAGAGAAAGCAAAAGAAATAAAAGGTTGAGAAAGGCTTTCTGTAGAAAATGGGGTTTTAATTGGGATTTAAAGGAAAATTTCTTCATGGCATCAGAACTTCAGAACTAAATGTATTCCTTCATTCCTTTTTGGAATAGTTAGTGATGTTTTGGGATACACATACACACACACACACACACACACACACACACACAAATATATATACAGAGAGAGAGAGAACAGTAAAGTTGGATTATTTGGAAGGCTTAATAAGACAGCCTCTGATGTCAAATATGGCATCAGGTGAGCATTTGTATGCCTGTTAGCTGTTGTTGTTTTTTTTCCTTAGACACGCAGAAATATATACAAATTTTTCAATTTCCACCAAATGATGCTGTTGTTGTCGTTCCTTTCTTTAGATAAAAATATCTAAATATTTTGAATACTATCTACAAAAACTCATCTAGATCTATGTCGATTTCCACTCAGTAGGTTGGGGAGGAAAGGGAGGCAAAAATTAAATTTTTCAGAGCCATAGTTCACATCTATAAAGCACTTTAAGGTTTGGAAAGTGCTTTACATATGTTATGTCATTCAGTCCTCACAATGACCATTAGGGTAGGGACAATTATTGTGCCCATTTTAATATTTTAAAGATAAGGACATTGAGGCTCAGGTTTAAGTGCCTTTCTTTGAATGATGATAATGATAATGATAATGATAATAAAGCTTCCATTTATATAGTATTTGAAGGTTTTCAAAGTGCTTTAGCCATATATTCTCATTTGCTCCTCATAACGACACTGCAGGTACTTGTATTATTCCTATTTTACTTATAAGGAAAGTGGCTGAGAGGGTTTGAGAAATTTCCTCAGAGTCACACAGCTAGTAAGTGTCAGAATTTGAATTCAGGTCTTTTTGATTCCAAGTTCACCATGTCCACAAAATCCACCAAGTCCCCTCTTTCTACCATGCCACAAGTCTCATACTATTAGTATGGGTCTATCACTCAAATCAAAGCAGTTTTTCATAGTGGATAGGATCTTTGATTTGAAGTCAAGAAAAACAGAGCCCAAATCCATAAGTGAGCATTAAATAGGCAGGACAGATGGAAGGAAGGAAGGAAGGAAGGAAGGAAGGAAGGAAGGAAGGAAGGAAGGAAGGAAGGAAGGAAGGAAGGAAGGAAGGAAGGAAGGAAGGAAGGAAGGAAGGAAGGGGAAAAGGCAGTAAAGAAAAAAGGGAGGAAGAAAGTGGAGAAGAAAATAAGCATTTATTAAACGCCTACTGTGTGTCAGACAGTGCATTAAGCACTTTTACAAATATTATCTCATTTGATAATACTAGCTGTGTGACCATGGACAAGAACTAACCTTTAAGTTCCATTTTTAAATGTATAAAACAGAAATAATAATGCTTAAAACACTGCTCAGAGGGATATTGTAGGAGATGAAATGAAATAATGTATGTAAACTATTTTTCAAACCTTTAAGCTCTATATAGGATCTGGATTAAAGCTGTAAGGTACCTCGAAGTCCATCTAGCTCAGCCTTCTCATTTTTCAAATGAAAGAACCAAGGACCAGACTGGTTAAATTATTTGCCTATGGCCATCTAGGTGGTCAGAAGAATTAGGCTCCTGGAGGTCCACTGATTCCAAAGTCAGTGTTCTTTCTACCAATTCTCCTGGTTCCGTAGCTGTATGACCCTGGGCAAGTCACTTAACCCTCAATTGCCTTGAAACATCAAATGCCAACTCCAGTTGTCATGACATGTGTGTGTGTGTGTGTGTGTGTGTGTGTGTGTGTGTGTGTGTGTGTATCTTGCCACTGGACCCAGATGACCCTGGAGGAGAGAGTGAGGTTGGTGATTCATTGCACAGCCCTCCCTCAATTAAATCCCATTCACTGTAAGTCATGACACCCCCTCCTCAATGTCATGGTCCTCTTCAAGAACAAAGGAAAAACAACCTGGCTCCCTAATTGTCCATTGTTGTTGCTGATATAATTCTTATTTTGTCACTTTGCCTTTTGTAAAAACAGCATGCATTCATATGAGAGTTCGGGGGCTCCAACCCTACATAACATTTAAGCAAATCCTATTTTGTCTATTCCCCTTTTTATCACAACTTTTTTACCACTCCCTTTTTTTCTTCTACCCCATTAGTCTCTAACTAAACAGAATGCCTCCTGTGTGTCTAAGAGAGGTTTTTATTTAGAACGAAGAGGGCTGTGCATTCACAATCTATTCCCATACTGCTTAAATTAAAGTTCAACCTGAATTCTAACATTTGGACTCTGTGAGGAGGAGGTAGTTGTGTTTCTTTTTCTTTCTTTCTTTCTTTTTTTTTCTTTTGAACATCATAAGGTTGTTTTAGTTCGGTAATTTTTTTTTAAAAAAAAAAAGAAGGAAAATGAACATAGACACGTGCAGACAGCATTTTAAAATGTGTTCTTTATCTGATAAGATCTGTGTCTCTCCTGTCACAGCAGAGAGAGCTGGAAGTGAACGTGCAAATGAGCATGCAGAAATACCCATATACACACAGTGTGGGAGATTTACTTTCAACTTGACCACCTGTAGTCCCCAACCCAGAAACAGCTCGGTGATTTAGCCAGGTGGGTGATGAAATTATCTCCAACAACAGAGGGCTACTCCCCACAATGAAACATCGAGCTGGAATCTCTAGAAATAGAACTACATCTCTTTGCATGGGGGTGACATTTTAAGAATTAAATCATGACTACCCTGGACAAATAAAGCATGCTATTTACAGACAGGTTGGCATCTGCACAACCATTCTACTTTTAAAACAAATAAAGTTGCAGTCTTTTTTTGCATATATGTAGCCACTATTAGTCTCCTATGAAGGAGGATTTTTTCCCCAAAAAAGTGCATTAAAAATGCTCCCAAATGACAGAAAATTCGAGAACTAGGTTAGGGCAACCATGGTTTTACCCCAAAGCACTGATATCTAGAAGGTGCTGACAGCCTTTATCATCTTTCAACAGAATAGAAACAACTGAGCAAAGAACTTAGGAAGATAAATACATTAAAATAGATGATTATGGCTTTCTTCTTGGAGGTTGCCCCAGCCTAGGTGAGCCTCCTGATCATCCCTCAGGTAGAGCAGTTTTTCTGTGTTCCAGGGACCGGCATTCTAGGGTCATTATCTTCCTTTAAATGTGTCATTAAAAGTTGCTTTGCCAATATTTTTTCATGCTACTTGCATTTGTTCATATGATGGGGAACTTGCCTTTGACATTAAGAATATAAGTTACAACTACATGACCTGATAAAAGGTTATGTAGAAAACACTCCCCAAAGTTGTTCCCATATGGGTGTAAGTATGAGTGTGTGTGCCATTTGAAAATAATGAATTGCAGTAAAATTAGCTTGATTTTTGCAGACGCTACCTTATTTGGCATGCTGGCTTCTATTTGGAGCACCTGTGGTAGTATTTTTCCTAATCAATTCAATATTTTTTTTCAAATTTGGAAAAGAAAAGAAATCAGCACGCCAGGAAAATGTCAAAGTAAATCTTATTTTTAAAGTCATCTTTTAATGAATTGCACATTATTCTTTTCCCTTTGCAAAAATTCAAGCTCTTTCCTTGGTAAATAACTAAAATTATAGGAGCCAACTGAGTTCATGGTCTATCTCATCCATAAAGATTATGAAGACCTCAAAAGAGCACTGAGATTACTGAGGTCACGATTTGGGTGAATCATGGTGATAGAGACAAGCTGTCCTGCCACCATGATATCAGCACTAACACTATTGCATGACAGTGGTGGATCATAGAGAACTCCTTTCTGACCAGTCAACTTTACTCTGTGCATTCTTTTAATGTGGCACCATTATGAAAAAGCAGTAAGACTTTTGGCCAGGCTCCCTATTGCCTGCTGAATAAAATTTGTAGTCAACTTGGTATTTCAGCGCTCCACTATTTTGTTCCAATGATCCTTTCTATCCATACTTCACACTACTTACTGTTATCTCTAACCAAACTGGATTAATTCTTCCTTCCTCTGACCCCAAACTCCACCTGTTGAAATTCTACCTACCCCATAAGCTATAACTCAAATGTTATCCCTTCTATAAAGCTCTACCTGATTCTTTCTACCCTTTCCCAGGTAATTTTAAATCTCACACTTCCTTCAACCTCACCTTTCTATTTCTTTATTTCTTATTATGCTTGTGTATTACATCTTCCCTCAATAGAGAAGGCTTTTCAAAGCAAAGGCTGTTTCTTCTATCTCTATGTAGTATCCCAACCTTGGCATAACATTTTTGCACACAGTAGACACTCAATAAGTGTTTTGCTAGGGAGAAGCAGGACAGCGATCTAATGGATAGGTGTGGGACAGAGCAGAATAAAGAATGACCTGGATTCCAGTGGAAGGAAAAACATCAGTGGAAGGAAAATCCCACCGATACATTTCTAATCTGCTCTACCTTCTGCTGTGAGAAACACAGGATTCCAGGCCTATAGAGTGAATCTAAAAGGGGACAGTTGTGAGAAACAAAGATCCATAAGAGAATATGAGAAACAAAGTCTTGAGAAGAAGCCAGAAAAATTAGCTTGCTTCAGAAATATCCTGAGAACTTCTGGTCCCTGGAAGCAATGATCAGTGACTCACACATTGGTCCTTGGAGGCTGAAGTTTGCCTTTCTTTGTGTAGCTTGGAATTTAACTCTTTTTTTCCCCTCCAGACTCCAAAAGGATGAAGAAGAAGAAGAAGAAGAAGAAGAAGAAGAAGAAGAAGAAGAAGAAGAAGAAGAAGAAGAAGAAGAAGAAGGTGAGGATGAGGATAAGAAGTGTGTTATTTAGCTTAGGTGTAAAGACAAACTTTTGTGTAAGGAAAAACAAAATTATGCCTGCATATCTTTGTTACAGAAAGAAAACAAGATGAGAAGAAAAAATATTGTTTTACATCTTTTTCATGGGGGGAAGATGAGGTGACAGGGGTTGTGGAAAGCCGGTGCATGCTGTAGCAGCCCCCGCAAGCCGCAAAGCTTTTGTGTTGGATTACCCCATTCCTCATTCTGAGCCAACCCCATAATCCTTCCGGATGTACCCTGTACTGCTGAAGTTGGCATGGCTGTCTGCCTTAGGCCCTATCTCCCATCTGCGGCAGCATACGCATCTATGCCATGCTTTCTATGTGGTAACCCAAATTTTTACCGAGAACACGTAAGAAGCTTGCTGAGATTAAAGATCTCTCCCTCTCTCTCTGCGGAAGACCAGGTCACACCGAGACTGTGCCTGGGCTTGGAATCCTACCTGGGGCCTTTTGTAGATTGAACCTACGCACCCCTCCTGCCTACCCAGATCATAGAAACCCCAAATGGCAAACATGGCATCCTCAACATACTACCACCTGTTTTGTACAAGTCTGCTTCGGCTGTTGCAACTGTGCTGCTTGACAGTTGGGAGGTGGGGAGTGGGGTGTACTTTGCAGGTTGGCTGACCAACACAGACATAAAACTAACTGCAAGACATATGCTTATAGTTTGTACCCAGGCCAATACTTCCCACGCACACCTACATACCAACAGTGACCTACATAAATTCTTTCACACATGTTGCTTTGAGCCTTTTACATAAGCTTGCAGGTGCTGGGGTCCTAGGCAATAAAGATCGCTTGCTTGACAAGCCTCTTTGTTTTACATGTTTGGGATTGTTTTGCTTGTTTGTTGTCAAAAGACAAAAATGAACTTTTGGGGAGTTTGTGTGTTCAAAAAGCTTAGAAATATTGCATGGACAGGCATACTTCTACCCATACCAGCTTCAAATAGAACTAGTCCTACTGGTTTATGGGCCCTCCCCTAATTACCTGTAAAATATATAAATAAATGGGGCAGGTGTTTACTCTTCCAGTTGATTAATTGATGATGATTTTACTGCAATCGGGGGGGCAGAAAGCTAAAAACCCAAAGGCAGCAGTTAAGCGAGAAATAGATGCTGCCTAGGCAGGGGCTGGGAAACAGCTTGAGAGAGAGATTTACAAAAGCTTGTGTGGCAGAAGAACTGTATGTTTTCCATATAGGTTTAGAGCTCTCGGAGTCCCAGACTACATCAATGCCATGTATAAAGTTCTCAGTTTTATAAGCATGAAGCCCTGGAGATTTTAAAATGAGTTAGGAAACATTTTTCCCCCTGGACAAAAAAATTGCCAAGATGCATCAGTGATGTGTGCAGAAAGAGGTACATTAGAACACTGTCTATTAAACCCCATTTAAATCGGGGCACTTTTTCTCAGTGTGTCTGTGTTGCTTTTGTCACATTTGCAGCAGAAGAAATAGTAACTGACATTTGCATAGGGCTTTACAGTTTGCAAAGTGCTTTCTATGCATGATCTTATTTGAGCCTCACAGCCACCTGGGAGGTGGGTCCTGCCTGTGCTATTTTCCCCATTTCCTCAATGAGGAGACTCAAAATACAGCCACTGGTCACACAGCTAGTAGGTATCAGAAAATCCACAATTTGTTTTTTCTCTCAAGCCAATACTCTCCCCTTCCACGGAGCTGCCTCATCCAGGCATCCTAATGTATACAGCATGAGCCATTCTATGAATCAATCAGAAATATTTTTAGCGCCTACTGTGTGTCAGCGCTATGACTGGAATATCAAGTTTTTAAAAATCCCTCAAGGATCACACACTCTAGGGCAGGAATTCTTAACCTTTTTTTAATGTACGTCATGAATACCTTTAGAATCCTGGTGAAGTCTGTGGAGTCCTCATAGAAATGTCTTTAAATGTACAAACTAAAATTCAGAGAAATACAAAGAAAAGGAAACATCAGTGAAAATAAAGATGTATTTTTCTTCCTGATTCAATTTCATAGTTCCCATAAAATTTATTCATGGACTGCAGGCTCTAGGTTAAGAACCCCTTCTCTACCAGGAAACAACATGCATACAACATGCATATATTTATTTTTTTTCATCATAAAAGTATTTTATGATTTTCCAGTTACATGTAAAGATAGTTTTCAACATTTGTTTTTCATAAGATTTTTAGTTCCAAATTTTTCTCCCTCCCTCCCTCCCTTCCCTCCCCCCTCCCCAAGACAAGAAATCTGATATAGGTTCTATATATACAATCACATTAAACATATTTCTGCATTAGTCAACAACATGTATATATTTAAGCAGGAATCACTAGAAGCTGGAGGATCAAGGAAGGCCTCCTCTAGGAGGCCAAACTTTGAAAAAGGCTGTTCTAAGGATTTAAGAAGCAGAGGAGAGGAGATAGTACCCTACAGACATGAAGGAAAGAATTAGCAAAGGCTGAGACAGAGACCAAGTGTGAGCCACACCAGGTGGGCCCATTGTGCTGGGCGGCAGGCTGTATGAATAATGTGAAACAAGTCTGGAAAGGTAGGCTGGGACCTGATTCTGAAAGGTTTTAAAGGACAAACAGGTTATATCTAACCCTCCAGGTAACATGAAGCTGCTGTAGTTTAGGAGTAGGGGGTGATCTAGGCAGACCTATCCTTTAGGAAAATCACTTTGGCAGCTGGGTAGAGGAGAGATTAGAGAGAGATCTGAGGCAGGGGAACCAACTGGGAGAATGTTAAAGTAATCCAAACAAGAGATGGTAAGGGTCAGAACTAGGCTACTGACCATGTGAGTGGGGGAAAGGGAACAGACACAAGTCAACAGATTTCATCTGAAATTTCCAGTAGCAACGTTTGCCAACATTTGTTGCAGCTCAATCTCTTTCGTGAGATCAATGAAATGTTACTAGTGTAAGCCCTGACTGTGGCTCTGTGCTGAAAGCTTTACTGAGGACAACTGAGATGGTAGATGAGGGGTAGGTAGATCGGTTAGCTGATGATTTATACATGAAACAAGGAAAGGGAAAACGACACCAAATAAGTGAGTATCGAGGTTTGCTTGGAGCTCAGGCCATCTTTTTATGTGAATCCTTAGAACAGTTTCATTCACTCTATTTCTATTTTATAGCTTAGCTTATAAGCATGAATAATGCAGGCCCACAAATAGCATTGAAAGCAACTCTAGCCAGGAGGTAGAATGAGGGAAGAGTCCATATTTTATGAAAACAACCCCAAACAGAAAAGACATTCTCACGTCTTCTAAGAAACAATACCAAATAAAGAAATAACATGTAGAAACTGAAATAAGATCTGGAAAGATTTTTTTCCCCCCTCACTAAACATGGATGAGGTGAGGCCATATTCGAATACACCAATAGATCTGTGATCTTATGGATATCTATATTTCCTCTAACCTTGCATATTACAAATTATTCAGACTTACCCATCCTATGCGACGGTTGTCCATGGAATGACATCCACCCTAAATGCTGAGGACCTTCCTTGTCTTCTCTTAACACTGTAAGGATGCCATGAGCTGTCTGCCTATTATCCTACCCTTTCCATGTGACCAGTCCATCTCTTTTCAACAAAAAACATTTTCCCCAACAGAAGCCTTGGCTTCTGTTTTTCTTTGAAGTTTTATTTTTTTTCTGTTATATCATGTTCACACTCACCAAGAACCTCTCCATTGTCCTAATTTTTAGTTTCTCTGAAATTAACATAGGGATGTGTCATGACTTTCAGCCATTCAATAACACCAGTAAAATATTGACACCAAAAAATGGGCTTTCATTAGAAGTCCTTACTGTAAGGAAAAGAGCATTTCAACTTCATTGAATTTTTAAAATTTAATTACATTTAAATTTAATCTCTAACCCTTCAGAAACTGACAAATACTACAAATCAATGGACATAAGAACATGATGAAGAAAACATTAATGATACAGATTAAACTTAGAAATTCTTTTTTAGAACAGATTGTTAAACATATATCAACACACCCCTGAATAGGATTCATTAGAGCTTAAACTTAATTCAGACAGGGTTAACTCCCACGTGGAGTGTCAGGAATCTATACTATTGTGTCATCTTCTTGTCTTTCTAGCCTGGCATCAAACAGGTTACTGTGGAGTATGAACTGGTAGTGATATTGCCACAAGAAATCTTTTTTTAAAAAATCTCTACATGGGGGCAGCTAGGTGACGCAGTAGATAGAGCACTGACCCTGGAGTCAGGAGGACCTGAGTTCAAATCCAGCCTCAGACACTTTAACACTTACTAGCTGTGTGACCTTGGGCAAGTCACTTAACCCCAATTGCCTCACCAAAAAAAAAAAATTAAAAATTAAAAAATCTCTACATGGAAAAAACAAGATCCACTGAAAGAATTATCTCGTTGGGAATATTTTGCCCACAAACCCTTGAAACAATGAGGGAAAGGGGTAAGGATATTCAAGCACTAAAGGACAGTATCCTGAGAGCATTAGGCCCCAAATCCTGTCTCTGACATCCCTTTCCACAAAAAGCTTCCTTTTGCTCTTTTGTAATTCTAGTTTGTCAAGGTAATAAAAAGTTTCCCTTTTCACTCAGCCAAAAGGTTATTCTTGTGTTCTTCAAACATAACATGTCATCTTGCATCCCCCATGCCTAGAATGTGCTCCCATCTCACCTCTACCAATTAGAATCCCCATTTTGTTACAAAGGTAAATTAAAATGCCATGTTTTTTTCTGAAGTCCCCCCCCCCCCGCCCCGACTGAACTAGGTCACCCTACACACCCAAATTACTTTGTATTTATTTGGCATATACTTTAGACATACTGGAATGTGTGCAGTTTTATCCCTCTCTTCCAATAGAATGCAATCTCCCTAAAGGTAGGTATTGTTTCATTTTTGTCTTTTTTTATCTCTAGAATGTGGCATAGCATGTATTTAATAAGCAGCTTAATAAATGCATGGTGATTTGATTATTCAAACACTATCCCCCTTTGCACTTTCACCCTCTCCCTCCCCAACCCAAAAATAAGAAAAGCCATTACAAAATAGGAGATTTTCATTAGGATTTTGCTTTATCATTTACTGTGTATATTGAATTCATTTATCCATCCATCCCTTCTTCCTTCCTTCCTTCCATGCTTTCAGTTATCCATCCATCTATCAATCCATTCAGTGTGGTGTTGTGGAAAGACTGCTGGAATTGGAATCAGAGTACTTGGGTATGAATCCTACCTTTGCTACTTACTAGTCTGGTGACCTTGGGCAACTTACTTCTTTTCTCTGGAGTCCAAGCTCTGCCTCTAACACATACTAGCTGTGCGAACCATGACAAGACATTTAACTTGTTAATGCCACGAGCTATCACTTAAGATAAGAACTGAACCTGAGGTCTGTAGATAGATTATAGGGGTTCTCTGGCCATCTTCATTTTCTGAACTGAAATTTAGCATTTTCTTTAATGATGAATGTAGTCATGAAAGCAGAAGGGCATTAGACTTCACCAGACTAGCAAAGATGCCCATGACATAGAAGAAGAAGAAGAAGAAGAAGAAGAAGAAGAAGAAGAAGAAGAAGAAGAAGAAGAAGAAGAAGGACGAGGAGGAGGAGAAGGAGAAAGAGGAGAAGAAGGAGAAAGGAGAAGGGGAAGGAGAAGGAGAAGGGGAAGGAGAGCAAGAAGGAGGAGAAGGAGGAGGAGGAAGAGGAGAAAGAGAAGGAGGAGAAGGAGAAAGAGAAGAGGAGGAGGAGGTGGAGGAGGAGGAAGAAGAGGAAGAACAAGTACAAGAACAAGAAGAATTTAAGAACACTTGGCCTATGACATTAAGTTGCAGAGCAAGTGCTGATTTGTACTGGTAGAGGGAATTTCCATGCCAAGAGTTCCCTGTACTGATGAAATTCCAAGCTCGGCGCCTTCCCTTGCCCAGTCCTTCCACTATTACTACTATTATTGTAAGGGAAAAAAGTAGGACTCAGCCCCATTGTGTCTGCTGTCCAAATCTCAGCCCATACAAAACTAAACGCTTTCTCCAGAAACATCATTTGGAAGCCTCCCTTGCGGGCCTGGGCCTCCTTGTGAAAATGCTCCAGTTTCTAAATTCGACCTAAGCACCTCAGTTGTTTTCCAGCTTAAACTGTGTACGTGCGGAACTCTCTCCTGATAGGCTCTGAGCGCGGCAAAAGCCAGAACGTGCCCGTACATCCCAGCTGTAATATTGCACATTCCACTGTAAGTGAGCAATCTAAACTACCTACTTCATCTCCTTCTACCCAAATATTGCATTTTCTCTTACCATAAAGATGCTTTATAACGGCCACAAGGAGCCATAACTCACGGAGGGGCTGCTACTGAGCTGCTCCTCCCGGCCCGCAACTCCCACTCTATTATGAGAGCATATGTTGCCTCTCTATCATGAGTTATGACTGGGCCGGGGTGCCTCCAAGACTATATTGAGAAAGAAGGCCCCCCCACACCCCTTCTGCAGAGATTCACAAACAATCAGAGACTGTCCAAATTGCCAAATGGTTTCCATGTTGCAAAGTAATTCCTTAGGTATTTCCGCCTGGGATTCGGCTGCCTAAATTCTCAATTAGTGCAAATGTTCTTTTACCTGGATAGGTATCATGCCTGACTGCATGGAAACAACTGTTCAAGTGAGCACTTTCCAAACGTGGACAAGAGAAGAAAGACCCTTTGGGAAGTCGAAGCTCTACTGCAAAGTGTTTGGAGGGCAATGGGTGAAAGGTCACCGCCATCAATCAATGAGGCAGCTAGCTGGCTGGCAGAGTAGGTAGAGTGCTAAACTAGAAGACAGAAGAACTGAATTCAAATCTTGCCTTTTGTGTTAGCTGTGTGACCTTGGACAGATTATTTACTTTTCTTAGCTTCGGTTTCCTTATTTATAAAAAATGTATAGGGAGTGTTCCAAAGAAATAAAGTTTGCTAATTTTTGCAGATCCTATAGTGCTATATAAAAGCTAGCTACTGTCTTTTGATTATAATCAATTAATCATCAAGTCATTTTTAAGAATTTATTACATGCCAGGTAACATGCTAGGTGCTAGAGACACAAAATCTCTGCTTTCATGAAGTTTACATATTTACCAGAGGTGACGATAGATACAAAATAATGAATTACTCATTTTCTCAGTCAACAGTATATATGGCATTTAAAAAAAATATTGCATGGATGCCATGGATATTTTTAATGACAGAATCTCACTCTATTCTCCCATGGTTGGTTTTGTCTTTCAAATTAAGCCAAAGCCACAGATATCTATGAAAGGTCTGTGATAAGCGAGTCCCATTTTTGCCTTGCTTAGGTTGCCATGGGACACACAGACAGGCAATATGTAAGTCCTGTCCTGTAGGAGTTTAGAGCACTTAATTTTGTACATATTTTGTAACTGCCTACCCATGTTCATATTGTCTCTCCCAAAAGAATGCAAGTTCTTTGGAAACAAATACCTCTTTATTTGTGTTTTTGTGTTCCCAACATCTAGGACAACGCCAGGCATATATTAGCTGCTGAATAAATGCTTGTTGCTTGGTAGATTGCTTGCTAAATAACAATCTAACAATTCTACAACTACATTGGAGACCTGATCTAAGTGACATGGAGCATCTCTCTAATACCTTTTCATTCTGTATGACTTGTCTGTCATGTTAGAAACAATAGATTGACAATCTTCCTTCAATCCTCTGAACGATATTAGGGTATTGGTGTAGCACATAGACTACCCATCTGTTTTCTCATAGTCTTGCTACAAGACTGGCACAACTACATTTCAATAATCTATGATACATTTTTATACTACATCTTGTGCAAAAATCATCACCGGCAATATAATACACCCTCTTTACTTAAAGTAACCATTTTATTTCTTTGAAAGGGAACATTGATTCTTCTAAAGGTTTATGCCAAACTCTGACAAATTCTACCAAGGTAAAAAAAGCTTCAACTCTGGTTCTGATGACAAGGTTGGAAGAGAAGGTTGAAACCAGATGGTAGAGTATCTTAAATGCCACAATAAACAATTCATTTTATCTTGTTTTATAGTCATCTTAACTTTAAAAAAATAAGGCTTTACACAAATATTTTCCAAATGGCTTTAAGTTCTATTCATTGTGGAATAGAACTTTAAAGGTAGGATTGTTTTTTGTTGCTTTTGTTGTTTGTTTGTTTTTTGTTTCATTTTCATTTTTGTCTTCATCACTTTCTTGTGGGAGATTTCCCTGGACGTAGTTGTCATAGGGTTGTGAACCACATTGAGGGACTTAGCTCTTGACTAGCTGTAAAAAAAACCTGTTTGATCCCATCTTTAGTATCCATCTAAATTAAGTGTTGTTTTTGATAATAAAATAGAAATATTTATGGATCCACAGGAGGTGAAGTTCATTAACTCTCTGGATAAATAACAGAATGAGCAGTGGAAAATCTATTGACAGATTTAATCAGGGAATTGTGAAAACAACCAGATAGAACTGATTTTACATGTTCAAAGATTGGATTCAGAAAGATTTGATTGGGTGAATTGAGAAGGGTTCCCCCCGCCCAACCTTGTGCTAAAGATTTATTTATCCCTATGATCTTAGCTTAATGATTGAAAATAAGAAAGCAGAATTTAAATTTGGAATCATTAACTGTACTGATTATTGTAATTTTGGATGGAAGGAAAGGTATAATGTGGTCTAAACTTCTTGGTATGCAAGGGTTTCCATAGACTTGATCAGGTGCGTAAGGGAGGGGTCCTTTCCATCCCTCCAACCCCCTAATCCAAACATTTTGGTCTCAGAAGCATGTGAGGTAGCTGCTACAGAAGGGTTGGAGAACTGGGTACCAATAAATTGCCTCTGAGAAAGGGAGTTAGAGAAATAATGCCTAGTTATGAAATATCATTTGATAGCTTTTGGCGATATCACAGTGAATTGAGTATTTGTTGATGAGCAGATCAAGCTGATCAGGGAAGGATTTGCAAGCTTTCTCCAGTATCCTCACTCAGAAAGCAAAGGAATTTAGCTAATGGGGGTGGGTATTGCTGCACAGGACCCTAGTATGGTGGGATTAGGAGTAGCATTACTGAGGGGAGTAATGAGTTTGTAGGCTAGACATGTATTTACTGGCAATATATTTTTTTAATTGTAAGAAGGAAGATGACTGAAATGTATTAAAGTAATTTCCTTTATCTTGTGTCAAAGTTCAAAGTTGATCTTTTTTTTAGGTGAGTTAAGATAATGGAGATGGCTTGCCCCCACCCCCTAATATGGGACAGTAATTTGAGACTAAGGGATGGATAAAACATTCATGAAAACTAGCAAAAAGCTGCAGACAGATATTGGAATTTGATACAGGAAATATAAATATCAGTCAGCTCCTTTTGATATTTTAATGTAGGATGCAGATGAGTATAGACTAGAAGTAGCCTAGTTTTGATGACCAAAGTTAGAGTTAAAAATTAACTCCCACAATCATATTATTCTTGCATACAACATCCATTTACTTTTCTGGCTTCCCCATTCCAATTGTATGTGAGATTTCTGGGCCATCTATAACTTTATGTTCAACTTCAGAGATCATGTTGGAACCTTTGGAAGGATTTGCTATGGTTTCCATTGACAAATGTTTCCTGATAATTTTACATGACTTTGATGTAGCTGACATCTTTAGAGCACTTGAAAGCATATTTGTAAGGTGCATTACATATATTATCTCATTTTATCCTGACAACAACCCAACGAAAGAAGTCTCATTATTATCTATATTTTCCAGATAAACTGAGGCTGAAAGAGAGGAAGTGATTTGCCAAGGGTCACACAGCTAGTTGCGATAAGATTAGAACTCAGTACTCTACCTATAATGCTATTTAACTTTCTGTCATAGCCATTCTTTCAGTTTTCTTCCATTCGAATATAAAAGTCATCTTATGATGTTGACTTTTAAATATATATTGATATTTAAAATACCTGCTTTGATTCTCAAAGAAAGCAGTTTTGATTCAGAAAAGGATATGGTGACTAATTACCACATGTGATTAGTAAACAACTGCTTTAGGGCTTTTATTTTGGATGATATTCAAAGCCTCGCTTAAGATACACAACCTGGCTGAGACTGGGCATTTTAACAGCTGTGACCAAATGATTCTTAGGAAAAAACCCAAGGGCCAAACTGCTCTTTTGCTGTGATTACCGTATTCAGTGTGAGAGAAGATCTAGTTGTCAAATTCAAAAGAGAGTTCATCGGGGCAGCTCGGTGGCGCAGTGGATAGAGCACCGGCCCTGGAGTCAGGAGGACCTGAGTTCAAATCCAGCCTCAGACACTTTCTGGATGTGTGAACCTGAGCAAGTCACTTAACCATTGCCTGTCTTCGTTTCCTTCACTGTAAAAATGAGGACAATAATAGCACCTACTTCGAAGGGCTGTTGTGAGGATCAACTGAGACAATATTTGTAAAGTACTTGGTATAGTGCCTGACATAATAGGTGATTAATAAATGCTTGTTTCCTTCCTAAAGAAAACTGATGATGGGGGGCAGCTAGGTGGCACAGTGGAGAGAGCACCAGCCCTGGAGTCAGGAGTACCTGAGTTCAAAGCCAGCCTCAGACACTTAACACTTACTAGCTGTGTGACCTTGGGCAAGTCACTTAACCCCAATTGCCTTACTAAAAAAAAAAAAAAAAAAGAGAGAGAGTTCATCAATGAAGCATCTTGGTTTACAAGAAGATGAGCCCTCGCGGATTAGACCCTTGTATGTTAGCATCAGTTCAAATAAGCAATGTCAATACATAAGCTTTATTAACTCCTTATCATGTGCTATAATAACATGGTTCCAGGTGCTACAGATACAAAGGAAGGAAAGATAGACTGCCTTCAAGGATATCACAATCTAAAGGGAGAATGCAATACACAAAAGGAAACTGAGAAGTGAGAAATGAAGAGATGGCTCCCCTGGGTGCCCTGCTTAAATGTAGGAACTGAGAGGATTTCTCCGACTCTCCAACCTCCATTCGCTCCAATCAGAGATATATAGGAGCCCCCGGGGCAGGGAATACTGATGAGGTGTGAGTCTCATGGTTGATATGACCTAGCAGGATGGCCATCTCCCCCCTAAAAAAATGATAATGAATGATTCCTATCCCCTAAAATATAGATATATAGGGAGCATTTTATAATTGTAAAGCATTATTTTATTTGACCCTTACAACAATCATTTGATATAAGTGATGTAAATATTGCTCCCTGATTTTCATATGAGGACAGTTCAAATGAGGCTTAATAGAAATAAATCGACTTGGCTTAGATATGAGAGCTAGCAAGTAATAAATATGGACTTTGATGCCAATTATAGTGCTTTTTCCCTTATAGAACCACATTCATGGGGGCAGCTAGGTGGCACAGTGGATGAAGCACCAGCTTTGGATTCAGGAGGACCTGGGTTCAAATCCGACCTCAGACACTCGACACTTACTAGCTGTGTGACCCTAGGCAAGTCAGTTAAACCTCATTGCCCTGCAAAAAAAAAAGAAAGAAAGAAAGAAAGAAAGAAAGAGAAAAAAGAAAAGAAAGAAAAAAAAAGGAAAAAGAAAAAGTATAGGTCCTGCTATAGGAGAGACTCCCTCTTCTCTCATCCTTTTAAATGGCCCTTTTCAGTCCCAAGCTGTCATTCCTTTATTTTGAGTCCTGTATCTAAGTAAAAGCAAAATAAAACAAAACAAAAGCCTAAGAAGAGAAATCCAAGGAAGCAAAATTGTCTCTTGCCCCAAGGAGTTTATATTCTCATGGGGGAGGAGAGCACTAAATTGAGCTTGAAAAGGGAATTGGTTGGAGTAGCTTGTTGTTGTCTAAGAATTGCCCTTGAGTGCTGGACCCCAGCAAGATAATGGCAAAAGCTTATACATCAGAGCTCATGGGCTCTGGAATATGTTAACAGTGGGGCAAAAATAGAAATGATTGTCCCAATAGGAAAGATTAATTTTGCAGATGTGGAAACTGAGGCCCAGAGAGGAAAAATAACTTAGGGAATAAGAGAGAGTGAGAAGCAGAGCCAGGATTTTGAACCTAAATCTTCTGACTCTAAATTCAGGACTCTTTTCTCATAAATTGAGGCCATAGTTATTCTCAAAACAACTTGCCTGAGATATAGTCATTCTGTATGTACTTATATTTTTGTGTATGCATATGTGGGTATAACATATATACACATATGCACGCCTATGTACAATACATGTATATATGCATGTACATTGCGCATATACATGTGCATGTATGTATACACACATGCATGTAGCCATAGGTCATTTACCAGTGACATAGTTACCCAATGGGACTTTATTAAACACAATATTCTACCATGCTGAGAGGGTACCTTGCTTCCAAATTCTTCTGTGTTCAATGTGTTCTTCAAAATCCTACTGATACCCACACATACATATATGTATGTGTATCTCTAGATATCTTTATATAGAGAGTTATCTATAATCATCTCTTCCATTAGTATATAACTTCCTTTTGAGTTCAAATTATTCCATTTTTGTATCTCCAGTACTTAGCACATAATAGGTGTTTAATAAATCCTTGTTGATTTATTAATAAAACTTATTGAAGAATAGGTTAAGACAAAATATGGTCTAGTCTGCCCTACAGGTCTGAATCATAGTTTTCCTCAATAAAACTGACATACCAATACTTGCAATGCCTTCCTGAAAATTCTGAACGAAAACCACTTTGCAAGCTTTAAACTTTGATCTGAGTATGCTTTTTTAGACTGCATATAGACAGACATTCATTTAAGTGCTGGTACTATAAATATGAGTCCAATGACCAATGAATCATCATAGTGCTGAAGGAACAGAGTCATATAAACATTGACATTGTTGCTATAAATGAAGTCAGATGATATAATGAAGATGCAGCTAAGCAGAAGGATGGCTTACAAATTTTCTTCAGAAAAACAAAAAAAAAGTTTGCAATCCATTTTATGTTATTTTTAAAGATAAAAGGAAAGATCATTTCATGAGACAGTGGATCATCTTGTATTTCTTCATGAAAAATATAAGCAAGGACAATCATGGGTTATGTGGCAATACCTGCTATGCAGAAAGATATGATATGAAGAACTTGCTAAGATTCTTCAAATTAAATTTAAGTCGAGGTGAGACATGATGGAGGAAAGAAGCAAAGATCTCTTTTCAATGTCTCCATTTAAGTAGGGGGCCCAGGCCAGCCATCTATTCATTTCCCATGTTCTTTGGGTTTCTCCATCATGCCCTCGTGTTGGATACCTTCCCTCCCCACTTTCAGATGCCTCTTCTGTGTTTTCATCCCTCATTAGATTAGAAGCTTCTTTTTTTTTTTTTTTTTTTTTTTTGGTGAGGCAATTGGGGTTGAGTGACTTGCCCAGGGTCACACAGCTAGTAAGTGTCAAGGGTCTTAGGCTGGATTTGAACTCAGGTCCTCCTGAATCCAGGGCTGGTTCTCTATCCACTGCACCACCCAGCTGTCCCAGAAGCTTCTTAATGCAGAGAATGTTTTTCTTTTTAATATTCGTGTTCCCAAATCTTGGCACAAGGCACAGTTAGGTGGTGGATAGAGGACTAGCCCTGGAGTCAGGAGGACCTGAGTTCACATCTGACATCAGACACTTGACACTTATTAGCTGTGTGACCTTGGCCAAGTCACTTAACCCCAATTGCCTCATGCACAAAACAAAACAAAAAACAAACAAAAACTCAGCACAGAACTTTTTACATAGTAGGTGCTTACTAAATGTTTATTGACTAACTGACCTTTGACAATTATCTTCATTTCTAAATGGCCCAGGCATCTCTAAGAATATAAATTGAAGAGAAAAATGGAAATTTGCTTTGGTAAAGGAAATTCCTCCTCACAGAACTCCATATATCAATAAAGTTACGTCTGCTTAAAAAAAAAACAAATTTAATATTTAATTAGAAATCAATACAAAGAGGGGGGCAGCTGGGTGGAAGTGGATAAAGCACCAGCCCTGGATTCAGGAGGACCTGAGTTCAAATCCAGACTCAGACACTTGACACTTACTAGCTGTGTGACCCTGAGCAAGTCACTTACCTCTCATTGCCCTGCAAAAATAAAAAAAGAAGAAAGAAAGAAAGAGAAAAATGAAAAGAAAAAATGAAATCAATACAATGGTACTTATAAAAGAAGGTTTTCTTTCATATTAGAAACTATAGCTTAGCATCAAGACACACAAGTGGTCAAAGCCTCAAAAGCTACACAGGAGCCTTGCTTCTATGTAACATAAGTATTTTCTTTAGGAAAAGCCAGGAGGAGAAACTGGAGATATTGTGTGTGTGTTTCTTAAATATTCTATAAGAGTATCCATAGTCCCTGTGGAAAAAAACTACTAAAGCTGTGCTTTAAAAGGTCTTTATGAGAAGCTGGACGACCACTTGTTAAGTATATCATAGGAGGGATTCCTTTTAGGTATGAGTTGGATAAGATAGCTATTGTGGTCTCTTCCAAGTCATGTATTCTGATTTTTTTTTTTACTTTGAGAAATATTCATCAAATTCAATATATATGTATATATTTGTGTACGTATGTGTATATATACATATGTATGTATGTATATACATATACATGAATAAGTATATGTGGCAAGCAGTGAAATTGATGAAACTGATCAATCTTTAAAGATATTAAATGACTGGATAATGATGTGGTAGAGTCCTTTCTGAATCAACCACCTGTCCATGCACAGTCACACTATTGATCTTTGTAGAACAAATATAAAAATCACATAAAACTAGAAGAAAGAATAAAAATGAGATGATACGACATGCAATTAAATAAGTTCCAGTCATCACTATCTAAATGAGCTATTGATATCAAGAAGTAGGAAATAGATAATGAAACAGATCATCACAATTTCCTGCAATTGTTTAAGAGAAGAAAAACAATCGCCACAACTAGTGACCCAAATGACATGAGAAACTGCATCATTCAGAAAAGCATGTGAATCTTTGTCAAGTGGAGAAGGGCAAATGAGTTTATGAAAAGCTTGGCATGAGACTGAAAGAAGTCATGTCAATCCAAAAGCATGTAAAGCTAAAATTGAAAGAAGAGCATCAAACAGAAATGAAATGGGGAAAAAATGGCCAGATTTCTGTATCAATTATAGTGGAACCACCAAATATGTATTCTAGCATCATAGATGTATGTGCATTTCATGAAGTATTTGAAATGACATGGAAAGAAACTAAGATGGGAAGAGATCACACAGACATAGAGGATGTCCAGGCTGTAGGCAATGCAGGTTCAAAAGAATTGAACTGAGGGTAATTCTTAAAATATCTCAGATAGGAAATCAAATGACTAGAAAGATCATGGACATTATGAACACTAATAAAAGGCAATGGAGATGATATAAGTAATTATCAATTCTTAATACCACTTTCAAATTTCTATGAAAATATTTTATACGCGAGAATATGACATGAGAAGAAAGATCTTTCACAAATGATATTCTAGAATGAAGCTGAACTCTATTAATAAGGAGGTATAGAGAAGACCACATCCCAACATATTTGTTCTTTGTTGATTGTTTCAACAGCTTTTGATTCGGAAGAGCAAAATGCAACATTATATATTTATATATAAGATTGGCCCCATGCGTATGTTAAGGTGGTAAAAGATTATTTGAAAGACACAGTGGAAATGTTTGTCCAGTGATCCTCTAATTATTAATATCAAGTGAGGGATACAGCAAGATATATGCATACTTGCCAAGAGTGTTCACTACTGGCATATTCTCTGTCCTGCACCGAGTTCAAAGGGTAGTAGGATTCTGTATAGATAATGAAATATTTAAAATAGTTCCATTTGCAGAGGACAAATTGGAAAGCCTCCCAAATGAGATCCATAACTATTCATAAGAGCCTAGACTACGCACATAGGGAAAAAAAAGTAGCTGAAGAATTCCTGTTGTTTCAAACAGTAGTCTTCAAAGTGGAGTCTCTCTGTCCCTTCTTGCTGTTTTGAAGCTTCCCAGAAGATTAGTGTTCTGGGACAGTAAGAAGCCCATGAATCATTTTTTTAAAGATGGGAGAGAATGAATTAAATTGTAAATGAGTATGGTTGGGTTTCATTCTCTATAGCAGTTCTCTTTATATTATCTTTCTGCACTTTTCTGAACTTCTGATTTTTATTAAGACATAATTCTTCTAGTGATCTAGATACACAACCTCCATGTCATTCTTTATTCTTCAAATTTACTCATCCCATATATTTAAGCAATTGATAAATCATATAATTTCTATTTCTTTTTTTTAGGGTTTTTTTTTTTTTTGGTGGGGGGTAGGGTTGGGGCCAGAGGCCGCAAAGCGCTGAGCCAAGGGGCAGGAGCAGAGAGAGAGCCGTTTCTATTTCTACATCTCTGACTCCAGTATCCTTCTTTCTGCTCATATTGCCATCTTCCCTAGTTCAGACTCTCATCACTTCTTTCCTGGACTATTGCAATAGCCCCTTTATTAGTCTCCTTTCTTCAAAATTCTCCTCACAGTGATCCATCTTTCATATGCCTACCAAAGTGATTTTCTTACAGCATAGGTCTGACCATATCACCTGTCTATTCAGTAAACCACAGTTCTTCTCTATAAACTGAAGGCTCAGATATGAACTCCTTTTGTTTGGCATTAAAAACCCTACCTAGCCCCAACTGATCTTTCCAACCTAATTATACATTACTTTTATTCCCACACTATAATGCAGCCAAACTGGCTTTCTTGCCATTCCTCACACTTGTACGAAACCTAACTAAAATATCCAAATCTGAATAGGAAATTAAGGTGTGAAACCATCCATTAAACAGAGCTGCTAAAGAAAGAGGAATTGATTTATATTGAAAGCTTTCTGCAGAGTTGAAATCAGAGACAATCCACTTCTGCTTTGGTTTTGCACTGGGCATGGGGAATATCAACAAAGAGAGAATTAAGACTCCTGCTGCAAACCTGCTCTGTTCTCTGACTGCTGTGAATTGTTGTTTCCTGGTTGTATTGTGTATCTTAAATAAAAAAGTATCTTAAAAAGAAGAAACTCATGTGCAGGGCAGGCTACATTGACCAAATTAACTAGATAATTAACTATTATTTATATAAAGTGTCCCAAGGAGTCAGTGTAGTTTTAAAGTCTTTTGGGAAACCTTGTATAATTAGTATTATTTTCATTTTTATTAATTGTTATTTATAAGTTTGCTTTTTACCTAAAACATACATGAGGATTATTTTCTTTTTTTTAATTTTTTGGAGGATTTTTTCTAAAAATAATATAGCAGATTCAATGACATTACTAAAAGCTTATAAGTAAATATTATCAGTAGTGAGGTCAAGAAGTATTTTAAACTGTTAACAAATAAAATGTTTAGAAATATTATTCATCCTAGCACCATCTTATCCTTGATTTTTTTCTATTTTTGTGTATGTTTTGTTACTAAATTAGTGCATATGCATATAATTTATAAATAAAGGTACATATATTGGGAATGCTTTTTCAAAAATGTTTTGCTGACAAGAAATGGGATTAAAAGAAGCTGTAGGTCACTGTTCTAGAGCAAGCTGTCAATTGAATCTGGAAGCCCATTGAGCATGTATGAAAGGACATCTGTCTTTGAGTAATGTTACAGATGAACAATGAACAGGGAACAAAATTTATGAAGAGGAGGCAAGTGGCTTATATAGGCTTTGGAAAATGATATGCGTGTTTATTTTTAATTATGATTTAATGATCACCCAACTAAAATGAACATTTTTATATAGAGAGCACAACAGAAAAAGAGAATTGTGCATAAAACTATGAATCTCTATCATGTAACTTGATTTTCTTTTTAAACGCAATGTGGGAAATAAATTCAACATATAACTTTCAAAGCTATCCCACTTATCTATGATTCTTTCTGGTTTCCTTCTTTTTATTTTTATTTTCTGGATAAAAAACAAAGCCTGTTTTCCTTATCCATAAAATAAGAATAACAATATTTATGGCACCTACCTCACAGGGGTCTTATGAATCTGTAAATTTTAAAGCACCTCAGATGTAAGCAATTTTAATTGTAGTATTTATAATAGTAGTATTCTTGTTTTTATCTTCCTGTGTCCAGTGAATGACAGATAGAATAGATGCTGGGACAAGTGGTGATCCTACTAATTTTCTTTTGTATTTATTATTTAGTGGACTAATGCTTGAAGGGCTAAAATGATTGTTTGGGGTTTTGTCTAGTTTTGTAATTGAATAATAGTATTGTGATGTAAGCCTGTCTTCCAGAGACTCACTAGAGACACTCTTGGGATAACTCCAGTAGCAGATAGCTTACAAGGATGATATGTACTTCATCCTAATCTCATATGTATTTTATAAGTCTCCATATTTTTGAGAACTGTTCATTCTAAGTAGTTTGGTGTCTTTATGCATTCTTTATGACATCTATTAAAATATATTCTTGAATTTTTATGAGTCAATGTTATATTCAAGCTCTTGCAGACAGCAGTTTTACCTGGAATGGTGCTCTGGTTCCAGATTAATACTTGTTGATTTCTCAAGAATATTGTGATCTTGTGTTTGTCACGGTATAGGGATTTATCCTCTTTTAACTTATAAAATATGGAGAACACCTGTCCTATAATTCTGGCCACTTGATCCTGTCTTTCTACATATTCAATGACTGCCCTGATATGCTGCAGAGTAACTATCATTTCCTTATAGGATCTGCATTGATCAATAAGTGTGGCTTTCCCAAAGAGCTGCCTTATTAGCCATGATCTGGTTTTGCATTGACATCATAAATGCCTTGGTTTTATAAACAAATTCATCGTCCACAGCCATTTCTTTCTACCACCACCATCATCGCCACCATCATAACCTTATTTACTTATATATGTCATTATTATCTTCCCCCATTAGAAGGTTCCATTCATTGTTTTTAGATCCCCAGTAAACAACCCAGTATCTGAACTAGGGCAAGAGCTTAATCATTGCTTGCAAATGGATGGAAGTATGGATAAATTCACAATGCCTCCAGTAAAGAAGGGGAAGAACTTAATATCTTGTAGGACTAAATTGTGCCAATTGACTCAGTGCATTTGCAAATGTTAGAGGTAGTAGGATGGACATTTTTATTTCAAAGTAAAATTGTAGTATTGTTCAGTCATTTCAGTTATGTCTGACTTCCTGGCTCCATTGGAGTTTTTTTTGGCAAAGATATTGGAGTTTGCCATTTTTTTCTAAAGCTCATTTTACTGAGGCAGACAGGGTGAAGTGACTTGCCCAGGGTCACACAGCTAGTGCATGTCTGAAGTTAGATTTAAACTCAGGAAGATGAGTCGTCCTGACTCTAGGCCCAATAGTTTATCCACTGTGCCACTGGCTGTCCCAAAATGATTATATTTGCCTGTAATTTTGTACATTTAAAGTATATTTGCACAGATAAAGTATAATAAATTTTATGAAAAATAATTTTAAAATGTTGTATTAATTGGTAAAATTAACTTGTTTATTCTTTCTAGTTTTAAAGTCAAATGTCAATATCTCATAAGTGTGGAGGTGGAGGTGACATTGGACTGTTAAACCTCATGATAAGGTAATGTAAATTCTATCCAAGTCCAACCACAGTAGAAATATTTTAAGGACAGGCCAGTGGTATACCACATATTTGTGGAAGGAAGGTCAGCCTCCTTAGGTTTAGAGTCTCCTTATCAGAGATTTGGCCACCAGATTACCAAATCTTTCAAGTATCCTCCCCACCCCCACCCCCACTGCAATGAAGGTTAAGTGACTTGCCCAAGGTCAAACAGATAGTGTCAAGTTTTGGAGGCTGCATTTGAACTCGGGTCCTCCTGAATCCACAGCCAGTGCTTTATTAGCTGCCTCCTCAAGTATCGTTCAAGTATCACCACAACCCAGTACATTAGAAAGAGGACAGCACCTTAAGTCTGAAGATTTTGGTTCAAATTTTACTTCTGATATTTACTACTTTGGTAGGTTACTTTACCTCATCTCAGTTTTCTTATCAATAAAGTGAAAGGGGGTGAACTGGGTCCCTTCTATCTTTGGTTCCATAATCTTATGAAATATTGTGGTATCCTTCACTCATACTTTGTACCTCATCTTTGCAATTCAACTTTCTTACTGTAGGGGGCTAAAATTCTAGCTATACTGTCTAAAATATCCAATGAGTGATTGCCAATAAATTTTAAGCTTTAGCAAGATTTTAGACTTTTAAGCATTTATTAAGGAGAATAAGAATTTGGTGACGAGAGAGAAAAAAGACCTAGATTCAGCTGTCTATCACAGGGAGCCAATGTCTCCAGGTCCTCTCCCCGCTGAGGTCCTCCAGAAAGAGAACAAGAGAGAAAGCCTCGCCTCTTCTTCTTCCCACAGCCTCCTGGGAAACTGGGAACATCTCATCCACAAACACACATAGCTCCAAGCTAATTGGCTGGTAGCTCTGATAGACAGTACCCATGAGCAAATGTCACTTCCTGATGCCAAGGAAAAGCCGCATGGCTTGCCTTCAGACACCTTCTCCTCAAGGTGGCTTTCCTACAGTAACTCTCCAGCAGGTGGCATCACTCCAATCATTACATTACTGGCATAATTGATGTAGCCCACTAAGTATGGGCAACTGACTTGAGGGTTGATTTTTATTACAATTAGAAGTTTTATTCACTATTTTTCATTCTTAACCTGTGCCATCCCTGCTGTATTGTTGGCAGAAGGATATTTGAAAGGAAAGCAAATTGACCCTCCTCCCCTTCTAAGAACCAGCAAGTTCTTCATTAATCTTGAGCCAAACCCCTAGGGATCCATTCCCAAGATAAGATGTTCCATTGTATTGAGATGTTTTCTAAACAGAGCCCTGGTGTCAGGATCTAATATCCTGGGGACTTGGCTTTTTTGAAAATATTTGTAACTTTAAGATGTAATATGAGTGCACTTAGGCCTCAAAGGCCTGGTGATTTGGATTGCCCCTCCTAACCTATAGCCAAAGTTCTTCAGGGGGTAAGGAGTGAAGCAGAAATCGCTTGGAGGAACCCTGGACACAAAGGTGACAGTTTCAAGTCTCAATGTCACCTCTATATCTTTCTTCTTGGTTTTCTCAGTATCTGATTAACCTATGGGCTTGGAAACCCAATGGCAGCATCTAAACATTTCAATCCTTCCTTTATTTTCTGCCTTACAACAAAAGGTCTATGTTTCCTTTTCAGGTGAGTTGTTATAATGACTCAATCCATATGGAATGCTACTCCCAATAAGTTCTCAGTTCCTGCAAAAACCTCAGCTATCTGTTAATAACTTCCTACGATCAGGTGATTCTAATGCACAAGTGGCGTGGACACTGTTTGCTGACCCAAAGCCTCTTTCCTCAGAGAATTTAGTGTTGCTTCCTTAAGATAAAGAGTTTAAATTCCTCCATAATGAGGTTATCAGGCATGTCCCCAGCATAGCTCTGTTGACTAAATGATCACTATACTTTTGCACAATGTATGGTGTCTTCCAAAACTATAAGGCTATCTTACCCATTATCAACATCACAACTGGACCCAACTTCCCTCTTATACTCATGATGATATTAAAGTAATGTGCCAAGTGTAGTATTGAGTCACTTTGATCCAGGTCTTCTGAGCAGATCACATCTCCTGGACTGTCTTGGAAGGTAAATAAATACAATCAGCTGACATCAGGCCATGAAAATTTCAGTGCCAATTCCAGAGATTTTTTCTGATGGATTTTGAACCATACTTTCTCAATGTGTCTTTTCTTCCAGTAAAATCCATATTCCACATCTGTGACTACTATCATGGTAACCACAGTAACCTGTGCAGAAGATTCTAAAGTCCTTCTGATCTTCAGTGATATTTAGAACTTGTATTTTCTATGCCCTTCTGGTTATTGATCAGGATTTTTTAAAAAACATCAAGATGCATGCATGTAATTTAATTCAGTTCAAAGCACTGTTGAGTAGCTATTTTTGTGCTGGATCCTAGAGATACCAAGGCAAGCAGGAAAGAGTCATAGTCTTCATGAAGCTTATATTTTCTCTTGTGAAGGTATAGGGAGACACCCTATATACAGAGCTAAGTGTATATACTAAGTGTATATAAGTGTAACATATACAAAATAAATATAAAGCAATATCTGGGATGTGGTAAAAACTAGAATATAACAGGAAAGGTGTATAGATGAGATGGTCCTAATTGTAAGATTGCAGGAAGGGGAACCTAAGGAAAAGCTATTACAATAGTCCAGTGAAGAGACATAGGTATCCAAAGTGAAATGATAACTGGTAAGTGGAGAGAAGGGCTCAAGAAGGGATTCAAGAGATGTTGCTGAGATAGATTTGAGGAGACTTGGTAACTGATGGGAAATGAGGGTGCAGAAATGATGGAGAGAGCAGAGATGAGGATGACTCCATTGTTGTAAACCTGGGAGACCTAAAGGATGATGGTGGGCTCAATAGAAATGGGGAAATTAATGTAAAACTACTTGTTATGACTTGTGACTATTCATTTGGAAGAAGGGTAGGTTTGTGTAGAAACCCAATGAGTCCTCTTTTGACACACGGAATCTGACATGTTTATGGAAATGATGTGGTTGTCATGATCTGCTCTTTTAATTTCTGTGGCAGATAGTGATGCATCTCTTTGGCTGAGACCTTTGACTTGGGCCATTATAAATGTTAAATTTGGATAAATAAAGAGACTTTTGGAGACTTCGATGTGAACTCTACACGTTAGATAATACTGTAAACTCTATTACAATGCTGAGGTAGATAGCGATGCTCTGGTATATATAAACAGTGCCCTTACAAGACTGTTCTTTCCATTTGTGGAATTTAAATCTCTAAAAGATTAATGAAAATAATTTTTTTATATAATTCTAGAAGTTCATTTTAAATATGTTGTAATTGAAGGAAGGATAGTGTGAAATTTTACAGTACTGTAACAGACATACCACTCAACTCTGGAATCACATATTACTTGGTTCAATGATGGAGAAATATATGACTTGAATCCTCTATGACTAAATAAAGCAAGAACCATAGCTATCAAAGTATTTAATTGAGACAGAGTAGCAAAGTAAAAAAATAAATACTGGTAAAATTTTGGAGTCACATTGTTAAAATTGATGGGAAAAGAGACAAATCCCTGGAAAACTCATAGAACAGTCTGCCCCACAGTGCATCTGAGAAAACACCTGTTGAGTTTCCCCTCCTCCCCACCCTCCAGTTCTATCTCTTGGCAACTGGTTATATGTCACTACTACTATTAGCTCTGCCTCCTGCACTTGAGATGGTCCTAAAATTCCACTGTGACTGTAACTCCACTTTATTCTTGCAGTGGTTCACTCTCTGCCCCTACTCTCTGCAGGGGGTGTGGGGGGGTCGGTTCATCCACTGCATCTCCACTTCATGTTTCTTACTTACCATCTCCTGAGCTTCTACCCTTTTTGCTACCACTGGTGCTTTGGAGAAATGTCACTGTTTTCTTAGACTGAGACTACCCAGTTTGTGTCCTCAGACATAGTCATTAACAGCTCTCTCTCTTTAATCTGCCTCAAATTCTGCCTGTCAGGTACACAAAATGACTGCTTAGACAGCTGTCTTTTTTTTTTTTAATTTAATGCATCCCTTTCACTGGAAGGCCCCCACCCTTTATATCTAGCTGAGTTAGGGCCTCAAGGTGCAACCAGTGTGTCCTCCCTATCAAAACCCTTACACACACACATGTATTTGCCATTTCAATTCCCATGGTACCCTCTAGTAAGTAATGCCTGGGCATGCAAAATGTGTTGAAGCTCTAGAAAAACCTCAAGATAGCATTAGAAACACTAAAGCAGAGGTGAAGCCTCTGATGACTTTTCAAGCTGGCACAGCACACATCATGTCCCCTTGCAATATCATAACATAAATTTGCATCCCTTAAATGGTCATGAAGAGGTAGATGGATTTAATTGATCGTAAGCATCCCAAAGAATTACAAGACTCAATGACTCAGTTTCTAAGTTTTATGAAAAGACTGGTGGCCACAGGGAGAGCACCAGAAGGTGTCTTGAATAGGGAGATGAAAATGGTTATATTTATAGTGAGAAACGTAGGTTATTTCCTCATTTTCTTAATCTCCTCCTTGTGAGAGGTTCACATCTTATTTGGAATTCCTAGGGTGCTAAGACATCCCCCAAGGTGGCTACCTTTCTCACTAGGGGTGTGTTTGGGGGTTTAAATGTCATAAAGTAAACCTAAGAACACATTTGGTCTTTGGAGGCATATGCATAAAGACATGCTTAAACTTGTCAGAGCAAGAGGGTCTCTCTGTTTATGATATCTCTGTACTTTAAGATCTGGTTTCTAGGTGCAGTTTCTGTTTCCTGTCATTCAGGAATATTAATGGTTATTAATGGCTAATGGTCCCTAGTCACTGTCTCCTTAGGTTCCTGTTGATAATATTGGTTGATAGTAACCCTCTGGTTACTTAGGTCTTAGTTTCTCTGCTAACCCATCTAGCTACTGTTGATAAGACCTCAGATCTTAGGTTATCTGTCAATCCCTCTTAGCCTCCTCCATCAGCAAGAGGCACAGCAACTTACTATTCTGGGTTCTCTGTTTTGCTTGTTTTAAGACAGAAGGATATTTTTCCAGCTTACCCAACCAGAGTTAGGCTGGCTGACATGATACCCTTTAAGATGTTTTAAAAGTCATCATTTATCTTAAACACAGAGACTTACCAGATTGAACAGTGAAAGTCATGGGTGCTTTTAGGAATGTTTTTGATAATGGATTTCTACCATCTGCAAGTGTCCAGCTATATCAGAATCCATTTATGCTGCCAGGAAAGGTGACTTTTTTTATATCATTTGAAAACAGGAAGAAGACAAGCAGACTTTCAACAGAATAACAGAATTTTATGGACAAAAAAAATCTCTCTGGGGTAATCTTACACAAAATTCACTGTAACATCTCGTAAAGAAACTAAAAGATAACAAAAACACTAACAGGAAGATAAGCAGAAAACTAACATAGAAAATGTGGCCAATGATACTAGGGCTGGCATTGAAGGTCTTGGATAAAAGGTAAGCATGCTAATAGGTAGAGGTGCCATATTAATCCATTATTGTTCATTAACAGCTCATGAATGGCTTTATAATTATTTTGTAAGACCAGGTAGGAAGTTCCTAACCCTGAGCCTTAAATTCCTCACACTTAAAATGAGGAGCAACTAAGTGACACTGTGGATAGAGTGCAGAGCCTGGAGTCAATAAGACTCATCCTTTTCAGGTCAAATCTAACCTCAGATGCTTACTAGCTGTGTGACCCTGGGCAAGTCACTGAACCCTGTTTGCCTCAGTTTCCTCATCTGTAAAATGAGCTGTAGAAGGAAATGGCAAACCACTCCAGTATTTTTGCCAAAACAAAACAAAACTCAAATGGTGTCATGAAGAGTCAGACGTGACTGAAACAACTCAAAGACAAAATGAGGGTATTGGATCCTAAAGGCCCTTTCAACGTCTTGATCCTTTAATCTTATCTTTAAAGATCCTGAGGGAATGGGGTGCGACCTGGAACAGATAAGTTTTAGAGGGAAAGGCTCAGCAAAGAACACATTAGAGCCCTGTCCTGGAGGGCTTTGGATGCAGATGACCATGAAAGGGAGGAGGAAAGTAAACAATTTCAAAGAGATTGGGAACAAATTATTCTCCTGACTCACTTCAGAATTTGCTTAGAGCTTACCTTGCTTTTCACCCTCAAACATATTTGTAGTACCTTGAAAGCACAAAGCAATCTCTCTAAAGAGAGCTTTTTACACCTCCAAGGAAGCATTTACACATACTAGTCTTTCTAACACCTCCAGGTAGAGAGATGAGTTGTCAAGTATTTGCTAAATAAGAGAGTGGACTTATGATGACAACAGTGTCAGTCAATCAGTAAACATTTATCAAGCACCTACTACATACCAGGCAGTGCTTTAAATGCTGGGGATACAAAGAAAGACAAAAGACAGGTTCTACTCTCAAGAAGATACTTACTAGCTCTGTGATCCTGGGCAAGTCACTTAACCCTGTTAGCCTCAGTTCCTCATCTGTAAAATGAGCTGGAAAAGGAAATGGCAAACCACTCCAGTATCTTTGCCAAGAGAACCCCAAATGGGGTCACAAAGAGTTGGGCATGACTGAAACAACCAAATAACAGCAATACCATTCTCAAGAAGTTCATAGTCTAAGGGGGAAGATGACACAAATAACTAGTTATATAACAGATAAATTGAAAATGTGTAGCAGAAGGAAGGCACTAAAATTAAAGGAGCTTAGAAAAAACCTTCTTTTAGAAGGAAGCTCCCAGGGGCAGCTAGATGGCCCAGTGGTTAAAGCACCGGCCCTGGATTCAGGAGTACCTGAGTTCAAATCCGGCCTCAGACACTTGACACTTACTAGCTGTGTGACCCTGGGCAAGTCACTTAACCCCCATTGCCTGAAAAAAAAAAAAGAAGAAGAAGAAGAAGGAAACTCCCAGTGAGAACATAAGTTTACCCCTGGGAAGCTTCAAGTCTTAGACAGTACTAGACTATAGCACTGAAATATTGGTGATTTGTTCAAGGTCATGTAGCCAGTGTGTTAAAAGTTGTATTTGAACACAGGTCTTCCTGAATCTGAGTCACAATCTCTTTCTACTATACCACACTGCTTCTCATTTATTACACAGAAGGTAAAATGCAGTTAGTCCCCACAATATCGTGTCAGGAGCCATTCACACTTCCTTTAAATAAGACGAGAGAGCAAATAGGAAAGAACAGGTTCCAAATCATCCTCCATAGACCTGCCAGAATAATCTTTCTAAAGAGCAAGAATGTGCTGCCCTGGACAATGAGATGGCAAACCACTCCACTATTTTTGTCAAGAAAACCCCATGAATGTCGCCCATGGTCCCCAAAGGAGTCAGGTATGACTGAATGACCAAAGAACCAATGTGCTGGTCACCGTTCTGCTCAAAGACCTTTAGTGACTCCCTATTTCCTTTAGAATTAAAAAAACAAAACAAAACAACTCTGTGGTCACACATTTAATGCCCTTTCCTCTCTAGCTCCAATCTACCTTTCTAAACTGATTACATCCCACTCCTTTTCAGATATTCTACATCCCAGACAAACTACGCCCTCTCCTGGTCACCTCTCACTCCCATACTAGTATCAGTGAATGTAAGCTTTAAAGATAACTTTGATCCCTCTCCTACCAATGGCTACTTCCAAGCTTAATGACAAAGCATCCTTTTTCTCCATTTCATTTGCCAAGGCTTGACAAATTGATTGGATTTTAACTTACTGGGCATTCCTAGACACATCTGAACATTTCTCCTTCCAAATTCCCAAGCAATTTCTACTGGGCCAATTGTTTACAAAAATCCCAAATCCCTCCGTGGAAGAGAAGAACTTTTTTTAATTTGCAAAGGAAGCCTCCCAACCAGAAACAGTCTTTCCTTCTGTCCTGTTTGTCCAGATAATGGCCATTTGAATTATCTTTGAGGCTGGAGGTTGCCTGTTAGCAACCGGAATTGCATGGCTGCGGGGCTAGTTAACATTCAAATTAGACTTCCAACACAGTTTGGCGCCAACAGTCAGCTCTTTGATGGGATTTATGACAGAGACAAGATTGGGCTAATGGAGACAATATGTTAAACCCTGAACAATAATGTTTTAGGGACTTGAGTCAGCTGTTTGGGGCTGAGGGGCTGATGCCATCTTTGGAGACTGCATTCCAAATTGGGGTTAACCCCAGAGGAATAGGCTGAGCACAGCAAAGTTGGGGGGGCGGGGGCAGGGTTGAGCCAGATGCAGAAGACTGGGAGGAGAAAAGCTAAGGGGAAATCAGGACATACAGAAAATTGAAGCCATGGAATGGAATGAGAGATTTGGACCTATAGATAATTTCCAGAGAACTCCTGGGGCCATTAGTCCTTACAATTCAGAAGACTCCAGTCATTGCTTCCTCCCTACCCCATCATATAGACTAGTAATTATCATAAAGCTTTTTGCAAATATAAACTGTCACATAAGCACCAAATAATGCAGCAATAACCAGACCCTGAGGCTGACTTTTCCTTATCTTATGCTATCTTAACTGCATCAGGCCTGCATCAGTAGGTCTTCCACCAGTATCCGCATTCCAATCTGCTCAAAACCAGCTATTTTTATTCTGGCTTCCATTGGGCATTGCAGATATGTGGGAATTATTTGGCTTTCAACAAACACCTACTATGGGCCAGACTTAGTGCTGAATGCTAAAGATCCAAAGACAAAATAGAGTCAGACCCTGTATCCCAGGAGTTTATGTTCTATTGAGTTCCCTGAGGATTCCACAGTCTCTCATAATATGACTGTCATGATAAGATGCTGCCATATCAGCTAGGCATAAATTGTACTTTAAGATGACCCTCCCAAGGGGCAGCTAGATGGCACAGTGGATAGAGCACCGGCCCTGGAGTCAGGAGGATCTGAGTTCAAATCCGGCCTCAGACACTTAACACTTACTAGCTGTGTGACCCTGGGCAAGTCACTTAACCCCCATTGCCTCACTAAAAAATAAATAAATAAATAAATAAAAAGATGACCCTCCCAGACTCAGTCTCTCTCCCCACTCCACCCCCACCCTGCCCCAGACTCACTCTTAAGGCATGGTCTCAAGAGTGAAGAATCTAAGCAATGAACAACTCAATAGCCTGGATCATATGCCAACACTGTCAATAACCTTTAGCCTTAGGCCAAACCTTTTTAAAACTGCTGCATGAAAATCAGGCAACAAAATTGGTGTTCATAGATTGGGGGAAGGTTTCAAAAACTGTGATGTATGAAGAATATTACTGTGCTATTAGAAATGATGAATAGAAACATAAAGAAGGTCTAGCCCTTATGAGCCTGGACAGAGTTTTCAGCTGATGCAAAGCCCATATGGATTTTGGAACATGAGCCAATATTATTTAATGGGTTGTAGTCCATTGACCACATTGTGAAGAACAAGAAACTGTTTGATCTGCAATGGAGCTGGAACTAAGGTGCATTTAAAAAATACTAATCAGTTCAGATCTGCCTCTTTTTTTTTTTTCTTGACTCCTTTTCTGGTGGAGTTCTGATGTGAAAAGAGAGAACTAGTCCAGCATTGGGGACCTTTGAATCAATGAGTGACCTTTGGAATCTAACCCAGTGATGACTGAGACACAGATTCTTCCAATATTATTTACACATGAATTTAATGGGACCACATTATGTAAAAACTGAGTTAAGTCTGAGCCCATTCTTTTCAGGGACTGAGGTCATAGAGATGAAAGGTGTGAAGGGAGAATGTTTTTCCTTCTGTTCTTTCTATATCTTTAAAATAACCCTTTGTAAATTCTAACCAATGTTAATTGGTTAAATGGAACAAGTGTGTTAATCATTGATGGTTTACAGATGTGTGAGGGGCTCCAGGTTATAGCATTAAAGAAAGTCAGTCCCCGACACCTCAAGGATACCAACTTAGAACATTGAAAGAATGAGGTGATGTGCCTGCCTTGGTTTGGAAAAATAAGGTGGCAACTTTTTGCCAAATGAAGAATGCAGTGAAGTGCAGGAAGATTTATATGAACTGATAGAGAATGAAGTAAATAAAGTTAATACACAATGACTACAACAGTGTAAAGAAGAGGAGGAAGAAAAAGAACAGGAGAAGAAGGTAAAAAAAGGGGGAGGGAGGAGAAGTAATTGAATTATGTGGTTATAATGAACAGAGAAGAAATGAGTAAACACATCAACTTCCCTTCTTTTCAGAGGTGTGGGGACTATGGCTTTAAAATATTAAATACAGTTAGACTTGATTGATGTCTTGATTACTTTTAAAGAACTTCCTTTATTCCCCTTTCTCTTTAAATCTTCATTACAAAGTATGGCTTTCTGGATACTGTAAAGGGAAGAGATACAGTCAGGAATTTGTTATTCTTGTCCTTTTGCTGCTGTCCTATTCTCCATGACTCTGACCTCATTTGGGGGCTTTCTTGGTAAAGATAATAGAGTGCTTTGCCATCCCTTTCTCCAGTTTATGTTATAGATGAAGAACTGAAGCAAACAGGATTGAGTGACTTACCCAGGGTCACACAGCTAGGAAGTATTGGAGGCCTGAGTCGAACTCATGAGAATGAGTTTTCCTGGTTTCAAACCCAATGCTCTATCCACTGGGACATCTAGCTGCCCCACATTCAGGAATGAAGGTGACCTCAAATCAAATGACATGAAGGGAAACTTTTTAAATAAAATTCTGCTATGACCATTTCCCTGGTGTTTGTTTTCTAGTGTTTCTAACATTTATAATGTTAGTTTTAAGGTATATGAAGTGTTTTGTAACCATCTGGTCCTCACAATCACCCACAGAGGTAGATACTATTATCCCCATTTTACAGATGAGAAAACTGAGGCTGAGAGATTTTAAGGGACTTGCTCAAGATCATAGAACTACGGAGGGTCTGAGGCTAGATGTGGACTCGGTTCTTCCAAATTCCACGTTCAGCATTCTAGTCACCTACCCCCCCAACTACTGAACAGTAAATCAAAGAATGAGTTTCTTTTATTTTCTTGAAAGTAAGGATATATATATATATATATATATATATATATATATATACATATATATACATATATATACATATATTTACAAAATTCCTGTTAGAAGAAAGATGAGTGCAGTTGACTTAGAAATTATCTCAGTCACACAAAGACCTCCAAAGAATTTCAGCCCTAAGCCAAACTACACTAACATGATGGAGTATTAAGTTCTTTTCCACAAGGGCAGGAGAAGGAACATTGAGGTAACAAATGCTTAATTGTTAACCAACTATTCTTGGTAAATTCCTTGGAATTAAACCCACTAAGATGACAAGACCATTTAATATAAATAATAAGGATTCTAGAATCATGGATATGGATCTGTACTGGATTTTAGAGGCCAACTAGTCTAACTCATTTTACAGATAAGGAAACTGAGGCAGGGAGAAATAGTGTGATTTGTCCATTATATACAGATAGTAAACATTAGAAATGGAGTTTGAACACAGGTCTTCTTACTACAAACCCTTTTCTTTCCCTGTGGTTTCTTTATTACAAAGCACTTATGTGGGGGCAGCTAGGTGGTGCAGTGGATAAAGCACTGGCCCTGGATTCAGGAGGACCTGAGTTCAAATCCAGCCTCAGACACTTGATACTTACTAGCTGTGTGACCCTGGGCAAGTCACTTAACCCTCATTGCCCCACAAAAAACACCCAAACAACAAAACAAACCAAACAAAAAAGCACTTGTGTAGATAACTGCAGTTAGATATAACAGTGGCTGGAATGTTTAACTTGGAGTCAAGAAGGCCTGAGTTCAAATTGTGCCTCAAACACTCATTAGCTGTGTGTCCTTGGGCAAGCCACTTAATTATCTCACATCCTCAGTTGCTTCATCTGCAACTTGAATATAATAATAGGACTTAGATCAAAGAGTGGTTATGGGTCAAGTGAGATGATGCATACAGAAAACACTTTGGGGATCTTAAAGCACTACAGAAATGATAACTTTTATCAATATAGGGCCAGCTTCACTATCATCACTTGCCAGATGAAGAAAACTCTGGGTCTGAAATGTTAAATGACTTGTTAAATGTCACAGAGCTAGCAAGGATGGTGACCTCAAGCCCTCCTGAGTCTAGGTCCTATGTGCTTTCCATGAGACCATATTGTTTATCCAGGCAAATTCTTAGCCAATCATAGGGAGAAATCACGGCTTGCTTAGGATTAGGAGTCAAGAAGAGTATGAGGGATTGGGGTCAGCTGGTCCCTATCTGTGCTGATTGACTCCCAAAGGAGCTACTCTGAGCTAATATGTGGCATACTTCTCTTGCAACTCTAGATTTGACCTCTTCCTTTTATTCATTGGAAGTCTGTCTCCCCAGACTGTGAAACTGTGAACCAGACTGCTTTTGACCTTGCCTCAACATCAACCACTGCCCAGTGTTTCACCTTTATGGATGGACCAGATGAGTCTTGGCAGCTTGCTCCTGCCCCCTTCTACTGGTAAACTCCACCATCTTCAATGTTATCGACTAATCTCCTTGTTATCTCTGATAGCCTTGAGGTCATAGCACAACCCATATTCCTGTGTTTGAGCTTTCTCTAAGCAAGGGAAAATGATTCAGTTAAAAGATTTCTTTTTCCTATTCGTCTCTGTAGCCCGGGCTACAAAATATCTGAAATGGACCCTTAAGTCTTAAGTCTTAAGATCTTAAGTCTAGCCTTCTCATTGTACCAATTAGGAAATTAACCCAGTTAGTATCAGAGGCAAGATTTCAACTCAGATGTTCCTGGATCTAAGTCTAGTCTTCTTTCCATGGTTCTAACTTCAAACTTTTAGTATAGTGATGGTCCTCTCTAGAGGCCTGCGACTTTCAGATTTCTCCCTCTTTGATTGCACACACACACACACACACACACACACACACACACACACACAGAGAGAGAGAGAGAGAGATTAATTTGCATTAATAAGGCTCTCTTCTAATGGCATAAACTGCTTCCAAGCCAAAACTTTAGGCCAGAGTCATCTATAGCCTTCTATGAATTCTTTCAAAGACTTTGTGAGATCTCCTGCAGATTAAGGGGGAAAGGAATTTGTTTGGGGAAGATATGAAGTGTGGTAGGAGGAGGCAGAGGCAATTCATAGGGTGGGACACATCTAGCATAGGTGACCATTAGGTGAGGTTTTAGGACTGGTGACTTTGGTCAACCAGATGGCAATTGGAGGGTCCTAGGGGATTGAGGAGAGGGAGGAGTGGATGTTCTGGGAGGTAGAAGAGCTGAGCTTGGGAGTCAGGAAGACCCAAGTACAAATCCTTCCTCAGACATTAACTAACTGTGGTACTGTGAAAAGTTACTTTACCTCTCTCAGAATCCATTCCCTAGTCTATAAAATGATTATAATGATCAAACCTATCTCCCATAGCTGTTGTGAGAATCAAATGAGCTAACATATGTAAAAGCCCTATAGAAATCCTCTAGCTGTTATACATAAAGAAAAATGTGTGGTTCTAAAAAAGAAAGTTCACTAAATTAGCATTTTCCCCCAGACATCACTGAAAATAAATCACCAGAGCTAAACCTCAAGGGCAGTGGGTTACAAGAAATCACATGTGATGGTGGTGGAGATGATGATTAAGGTCTATATGGTGCTATAAGATTTTTATGTAAGTATTATATAAAATGAGTATTTTATATGCCAGACAACTAGGTAGCACAGTGGATAGAGTGCCAGGCTTGGAGTCAGGAAGACTCATCTTCCTGAGTTCAAATCTGGCCTCAGACATTTAGCTATCTATGCAACCGTGGGCGAGTCATTTAATTCGTCTTTCCTCAGTTTCCTCATTTGTAAAATGAGGTGGAGAAGGAAATGTCAAAACCCAAATCAGGTCATGAAGAGTCGGACATGAATGAACAACAAAATTGCATATACTTTACCTAAAGAGACTTATGGATCACAAGGAAAACAACACATTGTACATTTCTTTTTCTCTGACCCCCACAGTTTTTAAGTAGACAGAATTAGATTTCCTTACAGAGGACATTCTATCCACCATCCCTATGCTTTTGCACATGCCCTTCCCTCTACCAAGAAGGCACTCTCTCCTCATCTCTAATTCTTGGGATTCATACCTTAATTTAAAGCTCAACACAGGTGCCACCGCCTACATGAAGATATTCCTGCTTCTCTCTCCCACCCTTGGTGCCCTGGTTGCTAACATTTTCCCCTACTCCCCTGAAGTTACATGTATAATCATAAAATCTTAAATTTAGCCATTCAGAGGTCTTTTAATCCAGCTTTCTCATTTAATGGATGATGGAACTGAGTTCCAGAGAGGTTAAGTGCCTTGTGATCCATGTCATATTCAGCGATTCCAAATTGGGTTGCCTGATTTCAAAGTCCCTGTACTTTATTGACATCTCAATCTATCAATAAACATTTATTGGGCACCTTCTATTTGCAAGCACTGTGGTAAGCTCTGGAGATATAATAAGAAGCAAAAGATGTCTTCAAGGAGCATCTGACCTATTGGGGAAACAATATGCAAGCAAAAATATAGAAAGCTAGCTATTCACAGGATAAATATGAGATAATCAATCAAGGGAAAGCTCTGGAATTAAGAGAGGTTGGGGGGATTTTAGTTAGGACTTAAAACAGGGAGATCAGTATACAGAGTGGAAGAGAGAAACCATTCCAGGCTTGTGGCATAACCAGAGAATATGCCCAGAGCTGAGAGATGGATTGTCTTGTTCATCAAACAGTTAGTGTCACTGGATCAAAGAGTACCTGTCAGGAACTAAGGTATAAGAAGACTAGAAAATGCTGGAGGGAATAGAGAGCCCCTGAAGTTTATTGAGCAGAGGAGTGAAACAATTGGACCTGGGCTTTAGGAAAATCATTTTGGTGACGGAATGGATGATGGATTGGAGTGGAGAGAGATGATGCAGGAAGATGATGATCAGCAGGCTATTTTAACAATCCAGGTGTGAAGTGTTGAGGGCTTGCACTAGAGTGGTGGCAGTTAGAGAAGGGGGTGTATATGTGATGTCACAAAGATGACATCAATAGACTTAGAAACAGATTGGAAATGGAGGGTGAGAAACGGCGAGGAATCCAGGATAACTGCTAGGTTGTGAGTCTGAGGGACTGGGAGGATGGTGCTGCCTTCTATAGTTACAGGGAAGGTATGTATCTTGGGGGCAAGGTTTGGCAGGAAAAATAATTAATTCCATTGTGGACCTGATGAATTTAAGATGCCTTCTGGACACACAGTTTAAAATATCTGAAAGATGGTTGGAAATATGAAGCTGGAGAAATTGAGACAGGACAGGTAGATGCCAGAATAATCAGCAGAGTAAGGGGAATTAGATCCATGGGAGATGATAAAATCACAAAATGAATTAGTATAGAGGGAAAATACAAAAGGACCCAGTGCAGAACCCAGAGAGACACCTATAGTTAGAGGACAGGGTCTGGCTGATGAGATAGAGGAGTCGTTAACTAGATAGGAGGAGAACCTGGAGCAAGTGGTGCCCAAAGTGAAGAGGAGAGAGTATCAAGCTGTACAGAGTGGTCCATAGGGTCAAAGTCTACAGTGCAGACATGGCATCAATGCATGAGTAGCTTGGGGTGTATGCTGCTTGAGGGCAGACACTCTTTTGTCTTTGTATCACCATATGTGCACCTAATGAATGATGACTGAATTAAATGAATGAATGTTAAGGGTAACTTTGAAGGGAAAACAAAGTCACACAAAATGGAAGAGGTCTGCATTAAAGCGGGTGGCAGAGGGACAGAAGACTGCAGAGGGAAAGATTCTAATTGTATCTATGTCTACTCAAGGACTTTCTTATCACCAGCGGGTGGAGTAGACCCCTTAATGGCTGCCCCGGTGAGTTACTGTCCAATCCCCTTGATTTACTACCCAGCATTGCTGGGTCCCACATATAACTCTATTCAGTCACATGGCCCTGTTGGCAGTATCCTAGGGAACTTTGCTTGCCACCCATGCCACAGCTGCCCAGCTCCCCAGTGCCTGGCTCAGTACATTCTCTGATTGATGAAACGATGGCTGATTAGTTAGGCTAAGGAATATAAGAAGATTCTAAGATCTTATTAGTAGTGATTAGAAACAGAGGTTGAAAACATCCTTCCCCTTATTGCTTGGGCTTGAGGTTATACCAAACAGAGCTGGAGAAAGCTCAGAGACAAATGCCCCCGGGGTGTGGGTGGGGAACAGACACAGCTTTCACAACAGGATTGGCCTTTATAGTCTTTGGGGTTAAATATGAAGAAAGCTGTTTCTTCATATTGAAATTGTGCTATCACAGAAATTGTACTATCAATATCTGATTGGGATGACTTCTATTCCCCCTGGATTTAATGTTTTCCATCTGCAATATAAAAGGGGGATAATGCACAATTATGCTGGGAAAACGTTCTCTTCCAATAATGTTTGCACTTCTCAGCACCACATTTAAAAAGGAAATCATAGCACTTGAAAAGTTAAGTAAGAAGAGAAGCAAAACTGAATGCAGGAAAAAAAAAACACCAACAATTGTCTGAGGACATGCTGAAAATACATTTAAAACCTTGCTTGTCTGAGAGGGGAGCTAATCAAACAGGGTTTTAAAAAGAAAAAAAAATAATAAATCCAACCTTAACCATCTCAAAACATTTAACATAGTGGAAGAAAGGGGAAAGGCCATGGGGCAAAGAAAATATTAGGTGAAGAGGATAATATTCCTAGCAAGTTGTTTAATTCTAAATTCAGGTAACTAAGAACCAAAGTCTTTACCATTTGCCTGGTTAAATGAGCTGGATTAAATGAGGGATCACAGGTAGCAGCTACTTATAAGCAGTAGTAGTGGGCAGTATAGGGAAGCTAGTGGGCATGGTGATTAAGATGTGGAGCCTGGATTCAGGAAGACCCAAGTTCAAATCCAGTCTTAGATAATTACTAGCTGTGTGACCCCGGACAAGTTATTTAAACTTGTTTGCTTCAGTTTCCTCATCTGTAAAATGAGCTGGAGAAGGAAATAGCAAATCACTCCAGTATCTTTACCAAGAAAACCCCAAATGGGGGAAGCTAGGTGGAGCAGTGGATAAAGCACTGGCCCTGGATTCAGGAGGATCTGAGTTCAAATCCAGTCTCAGACACATGACACTTACTAGTGTGGTAAAAATTATTTGTGGTAAAATTATTATTGCAGTTTTTAGCTGACTCATTTGGGAGGGGCCACACCTGGCCCACCCTGAAGTTATGTATGCTACTTAGGTTAGAAGGAGAACTCTCCATAGGCAGTTTTTGAAGGACCTCCCCTTTTGGGGGAGGAAAGATTGAATGCTCCCTGAAGGGAAGAGGAGGCTCTTCCAGAACGCTAGGGGTCTTCCAGAACACACTCTCTCTCTGGCGGCTGTTCTCTCAGACTGCTCCCCTTCCAGTGGTGGCTCGAGTTCTCTCTCTCTCTCTCTCTCTCTCTCTCTCTCTCTCTCTCTCTCTCTCTCTCTCTCTCTCTCTCTCTCTCGGCTGCTTTTCCCAGTAGCGCGAGCAACTTTAGACTGTCCAGGTTTGGGTGAGTTAATTACGGAAAACCCTAAATTCCTTTGAACTAGCTTAATTGGAAAAAGTCTGGGGATTGCATAGGTTAAGTTTAGAGTTAAGATTATTTATCTGTATTTCTATTTTCCTATTTCCTTATCTTTGATTTTTTTTTCTTTTTGTGGGCAATGGGGGTTAAGTGACTTGCCCAGGGTCACACAGCTAGTAAATGTCAAGGACAGATTTGAACTCAGGTACTCCTGAATCCAGGGCCAGTGCTTTATCCACTGCGCCATCTAGCTGCCCCCTTATCTTTGATTTTTATTAGTTTCACCTTTGTTGTTTAATTAATTCCCAAGTAATAAAATCTGATCCTTCTGTGAAATAAAGCTGTAAGGCGCCTTTCTTATTGGCCTGGTAGAAATATCTAAAAAAGGCAGTTTAGAGGGGAGGGTGAACCTAAAAGGTCCCTCATTATTTCCAGGACCCCACTATTAAGGCAAGTCACCCAAATAATGCTCTGTATATCAAATTTTGGCCCTCACACTAGCTGTGTGACCCTGGGCAAGTCACTTGACCCTCATTACCCTGCAACAAAAAAGGAAAGAAAGAAAGAAAGAAAACCCCAAATGGGGTCACAACAGTGGGTAGCATGATAAGGTAGTAAATGGAATGCTGTACTTGTGGTTAGGAAAGAATAGGTTCAAATCCGTATTTTCTGTTTGACTCTGAGCATATTACAACCTCTCTGAGTCTTTTTCCTCTTGTGGAAATTGAGAGAATTGGATTTAATGATCTCTAAGGTCCATTCTAGCTCTAAATCTATGATGTCCTATGAGGACATGAAGCAGTCTTTGCTCATTAAGCAAGAGTTGGGCATAGCCATTCCAGAGTCATAAACTAGAGGGGATTGTTGAGATCAGTCAGTAACAACAACAGCAACAAATCAGAGGGATCCATAGGTAGTCTGGCAAGGTTATCCCTAAGTGATCCATCAGTACAATTCACCTCTTTGATTAATGGTCCCAACCATGACTTGGTGTAAACCTCTCGACTCCATTGAACTTTTATTGACTTTAACTGGTTTTGGACTCTACTTCATCTGTTATCATATATACGGACACTTTGCTGGCTTATCTGCCCTGGACCAGCTTTGGACTCTGGCCTTGTCAAATGAATGTGTTCATAAAACAACCTCTGATTGTTCTTCTGATCTTTTGTTTTGTTTTTTGTTTGTTTGATTTTTTTTGCGGGGCAATGGGGGTTAAGTGACTTGCCCAAGGTCACACAGCTGGTAAGTGTCAAGTGTCTGAGGCCGGATTTGAACTCAGGTACTCCTGAATCCAGGGCCGGTGCTTTATCCACTGTGCCACCTAGCTGCCCTCTTCTGATCTTTTAACAGTTTATAAGGTCATAATCTTGTCCATTCAAACTCTGGATACTTTTTTCACCAAAACACTGGGAAAGAATAAAGACAAAAGAAATGGGCACCAGCAGCACAAGGTATGCTGTCCCTTTCCCTATTTCAAGGCTAACAATGGTGCTTTCTCATTCAAAAGCCATTGGGGAAGACTGCAAGCAACCCTCTGGTGGATCCTTAGTACTCTCTCTTCTGGTGTCTCAGCCAGTTAGATGGTGGTCATCATAATGAAATACATAGAGTGTTGGACTTGGAGCTAGGAAGACCTAAGTTAGAGTTCTGATTCAGACACTTCCGAATCCTGTGATGTTGAGTAAATCACTTAACCTCTGTCTGCCTCAGTTTCCCCATCAGTAAAATGAGGATAACAAGATTAATGCCACCTACCTGCCAGGATTATTGTGAGGATCAAATGAGATAACATATGTAAAGTGCTTTAAGATATAGATATAGATATAGATATAGATATAGATATAGATATAGATATAGATCCATATATGTGTGTATATGTGTATATATACACATATATATACATATGTAAATATATATTATATATACATACATATTCTATCAATTAACTATTACCAATCTCATGCCAGAAGTCGGCTCACCAAGCTTGCCCACCTTGGAATAGAAATGGGAAGAATTACATATACTCTGTCTAACCCACCAGGAAAGACAAATCCATGCATACTTTAAGAACTGGAACATCTTTGGCTGGTTTGGTATGAAAAGATAGAAGAATAATCTGTGGTCATATACACAGAGAAATTCACTGACTCAAATTGGAATCGAAGCATCAGTACCCTAAGAAGCAAAAGAGCCAAGCGATTACTCAATAAGCAGTTATTAAGCACCTACTATTACTCAGACTATATTTCTCATAGCACTTTGTAAGTTGTTAGTCCTTCAGCATTCTCTGGAGTCTAGAGTTCACTGGTTCTAGAACTAGATAACCTGTTTTCCAATCCCACTTCTGACACCTAATACTTCTTATTCTGAGCAAGTCACTTAAATCCCCTGACCCTTGTGGTATTTATAAAATGAAGGGGCTGGACTCTGAGGTGCCTTCTAGTTTTAAATCTATCCTCTCGTAGGCTGCTTCTAATTAGCCATATCTAACAAGAGAACAGAAAAATAGTATAGAGTAGATTTCAGGCTGGCTCAGGAGGAAGACCTAGGTTCAAATTTCACATCTGATATATACTAGCTATACAATCCAGGTCCTTTATTCGCTCAGAGCCTCAAACAAAAGTCACACGGCCAGTGCCAATCTGCCTTACTTAAAGGGGTTTTCTCACTGTCAATTGCCTACACCAATGAAATAACAGGTTTAGCCTAAAAGGTGGGGGAGAGTTGATGTTTTCAAAATCTTTGTTCCTCTTCATTATTGGATGAGTTCCATTCCAGAACAGAGTATGTGAAAGTTTGGATTAGCTCATCCCTAATATCAATCCCATTTCTAAAATTCTATGACTATAATGCAGTTAATTCTCTTACCTCTCACCTCTTCCTGGCCGTTTTGATAATGTTCATTAATGATACTGCTGCAAAGAATAATGAGAAAGTGAAGGACCCAGCTTTGGTTTCCAAGCCTTCACTCCCATGTACCCCAGGAAGATATTGACACAGTTTAAATAACTTTAATATGTTTGTCCTATCAGTGGTTTACCTTTGGAATCCGTCTACTACCAGTTCTGTCTGCTAGAACATCTATCTATCTCAGGAGCCAGCATTTCTGCTCCCCTCTACCCAAAGTCCCCATCCATACACATACACAGCTCCAAGCTAATTGGCTGGTAGCTTTGATCGACAGTACTTATGAGCAAACGTCACTTCCTGACGCCAAGGAACTGACCTTCAAAGCCACATGGCTTGCCTTCAGATGCCTTCTCCTCATGGCAGAACTTTCCTACAGTATCTCTCCAGCAGGGGGTGTCACTCCAAATTTCACAGGTGGCACAGTGGATAGAGTGCCAGGTCTGGAGTCAGGAAGTCTCATCTTCCTGAATTTAAATCTGACCTGATACTTAATAGCTATATGATCCTAGGCAAGTCATTTAACCTTGTTTGCCTCAATTTCCTCATCCATAAAATGAGCTGGAGAAGAAAATGGCCAAGCACACCAGTAACTTTACCAAGAAACCTCTAAGTGGGATAACAAAGTATCAGATGTGATTGAAACAACCCAACAACAGCCAGTCTGGGCTACAGAGTCAGATATCTCTCAGCATGATGTTTCTGTTATCCTGAACCACATGGTTTCCCCTGTTCTTCTCCTTACTCAGGAGCGAGACACATCATAAGACCATTTAAAACACAGGGATAGGGGGCAGCTAGGTGGCCCAGTGGGTAAAGCACCGGCCTTGGATTCAGGAGGACCTGAGTTCAAATCCAGCCTCAGACACTTGATACTTGCAGCTGCTTGACCCTGGGCAAGTCACTTAACCCTCTTTGCCCTGAAAAAAACAAAAAAACCCACAGGGACAGGTATACAAATAATATTAAAACAAACAATCAACTCTTTCAATATTTTTCCCCCAATCAATTAACAAGCTGTTATTTTTTTAAGTGCCTACAATTTCCTAGCACTCTCCTGAGAATTGGGGATAAAAGGACAAAAAACAAACCAGTTTCTGCCCTCAAAGATCTTACATTATATATATATGTATATGTATATGTATGTATGTGTATGTATGTGTATGTATGTGTGTGTATGTATATGTCTATATATGTATGTATGTATATGTGTGTGTATATGTATATGTGTATGTGTGTGTGTGTGTGTATAATACACCACATATATATTTGGGAGGGAAGAAGGGCACTAGAAGCTGGCAATATTAGAAAAACAATGATAAAGATGCTGTCCTAAAAGTGTACAAGATGTCCTCAGAGTCTTTTTTTTTAATTAATAAAGTATTTTTTTCCGTTACATGTAAAGATAGTTCTCAACCTTTGTTTATACAAGCTTTACAATTTCAGATTTTTCTCCCTCCCTCCCCTCCCTCCCCCCTCCCCTAGACAGCAGGTAATCTGATAGAGGTTTTATATATATATATATATATATATATATATATATATATATATATATATATATATATATATATATATATATATATATATATACACACACACACATAATAACATTAATCCTATTTCTGCATTAGTCATGTTATAAGAGAAAAAAATCAGAGCAATGATGGAAAACCTCAAAATAGAAAAAAAAACAACAGCATCAAAAACAAAAGAAATAGTATGGTTCATTCAGCATCTATACTCCGCAGTTTTTTTGTTTTGTTTTGTTTTTCCTGGATTTGGAGATCCTCTTCCATCACGAGTTCCCTGGAACTCTTCTGTACCATTGCATTGGTGAGAAGAATATAGTCCATCATAGTAGATCAACACTCAATGTTGATGTTACTGTGTACAATGTTCTTCTAGTTCTGCTCATCTCACTCATCATCAGCCCATGCAAGACCCTCCAGGTTTCTCTGAACTCCTCCTGCTCATCGTTTCTTATAGCACAATAGTATTCCATTGTCTTCATATACCACAACTTGTCCAGCCATTCCCCAATTGATGGGCACCCCCTCAACTTCCAATTCTTTGCCACCACGTAAAGAGCAGCTATAAATATTTTTGTACATGTGGGTCCCTTTCCCCCTTCCATGATCTCTTTGGGAAAAAGACCCAAAAGTGGCATTGCTGGGTCAAAGGGTATGCACAGCTTTATCGCCCTTTGGGCATAATTCCAAATTGCTCTCCAGAATGGTTGGATCAGTTCACAGCTCCACCAACAATGGATTAGTGTTCCAATTTTCCCATAGCTTCTCCAACATTTATTATTTTCCTTTTTTGTCATTTTAGCCAATCTGATAGGTGTCAGGTGGTACCTCAGAGTTGTTTTTATTTGCATCTCTCTAATCATTAGAGATTTAGAACATTTTTTCATATGGGAATAGATAGCTTTGGTTTCTTCATCAGAAAACTGCCTCTTCCTATCCTTTGACCATTTCTCAATTGGGGAATGACTTGGGTTCTGATAAATTTGATTTAGTTCCCTATATATTTTAGAGATGAGGACTTTATCAGAAGTACTGGCCTCAAAAATTGTTTTCCAGCTTTCTGCCTCCCTTCTAATTTTGGATGCATTGCTTCTGTTTGTACAAAAATTTTTTAATTTAATGTAATCAAAATCATCCACTTTGCATTTTATAATATACTCTATCTCTTGTTTGGTCAAAAACTGTTTTCCTTTCCAAATATCTGATAGGTAGACTATTCCTTTCTCTCCTAATTTACCTATGGTATCACCTCATATGTCTAAATCGTGTATCCATTTTGACCTTATTTTAGTATAAGGTGTAAGATGTTGGTCTATGCCTAATTTCTGCCATACTATCTTCCAGTTTTCCCAACGTCCTCAGAGTCTTAATGCAGGTTGTTTGGTTTTGGTTTTGGTTTTTGGGGGTGGGGGGAGCAACAAGGATTAAGTAACTTATCCAGGGTCACACAGCTAGTAAGTGTCAAGTGTCTGAGGTCAGATTTGAACTAAGGTCCTCCTGCATACAGGGCTGGTGCTTTACCTACTGTGCCCCCTAGCTGCCCAATGTAGTTTTTATCTATTAAAGCAAAAAGAGAAATAAAAACTGCACCTCGCCTTTTAGGACACTTTTTATTAGAAAAAGGTGACCTTATTTTTAAGCAGTGGAGACAATTGAAAATCAGAGAATAGACACGGAAATGTTTAATTTGTTCCTGGTTCTACTTCTACCATTAACTAGCTTCATTAGCCTATGTTAGATAGGCAAATCACTTGATCTTTCTGGACCTCCATCTCTTTATCATCAAAATGAAAGCATTGAAATGATGCTTTCCAAGGCCTGTGCCAGCCATAAAATCCTATGTTCTAAAATTCTCCTCATTGAATTGCTAATAATTATATCAATTGACATTGATATAATACTTTAATGTTTTCAAAATGCTTTGTGTAAATTATGTCTTTTGATTCTCAGAACAACCCAAAGAGCACTATGGTAATCATATGAGTGCTAAATGTGGTGCTATTCCCATTTTACAAATAAAGAAACTGAGGCTCAGAGGTTAAGTGATTTGCTCATGGCCTCACAGATAGTAAATCTTAAAGATGAAGATTCCAAATCAAGTCTAACTTTCTTCTTATGCCAAGCCTAGACCTTTTTCAACTATAGAATGTGTATCCAGGCAAACTAGCTCTTTCTTTCCCATCCAGCTGTACTCCTTAGGACTTCTTCATCAGGTACCTCCCCTTTTGCTTCTCCCTCTTTTTACCTTCTTTTTGTGTTACAAATAAGTAAATCTGGTTCAGAGAAATTAAATGACTTGCCCATGGTCCAATAGCTTGTTATTGTTAGTCTCCTGATTTCAGGTTTATAACTCTAGACTAAACATTATCCAATGCATAACCTATTGGAAGATCTATGCTAGGTCTCCAAGAGAGACTTTCCCTTCTAAACAGGAAGACTGTTGTCCTTAAAACTATGGCATCCTCCTTACAAGCTGTGTGACCCTGGGCAAGTCACTTAACTCTCATTGCCCTACAAACAAACAACAACAACAACAACAACAACAAAAAGGCATCCTCCTACCTTTTAAGTGTTAGAACCCGCAAAGGCACCATGATGACCAAATGTGGCAAATGTAATGTAAAGTGTTAGTAATGGCATGATTTCTGAGTGATTCAACAAGTCTGAACATCAAGTCCCGTCTGGAGGTCATTGAATGGCCTTTGTTACATGAAACCGTTTGGAAATGAGGTCTGCTTGGCTAAATCTTCTCTGCATCTTAAAAAAGCGGGGGAAAAACCTAGTAACTGAAGAAAACGAAATCCACTTTACTTAATGCGGACCTCTGTCTCTGGTGTGCAAGTCCTCTGTGTCCAAAGATAATTAGCACTTTATAATGCTAATTATTATAATTATGTCTGAGAAAAAAATCATTAGGGGGTAGGTCCGTTCACTGATTTTCAATTGCCCCCTCTATTTAAAAATAAGGTCATTTTTTGACGAAATAGCTTTAGGAACTCAAAGCAGAAAGAGAGTTATGGGAAATGCTTTGTAGGTATGCTTCTGTGGCTTCTTTTTTAATAGTCTTGTGATGTGTCTAGCAGCTGAACAAGGAGAAAAAGGGGGGAAATTGTGAGGGCTAAAATGATACTAATGAGAAACTTCCATGGGCATATTTCATAATAACACCTTTTACTGAAACTAGTTCTCCCCACACTAGGCTATGCTCTATGCGAAGCTTGTCAATCACATATATATTCCTTGTGCTCTAGGAGTTTACACTTTCAACAGATGGTCCTGATGTGAACTAATATCTAAAGTGAAGAGAAAACTATAAGCTTTGATGGTCCTTTGCAATTTCACATTTTTATCAATGACTTGGATAAAGGCCCAGCATAGCTTATCAAATAGACAGCTTACAAATCAGGACTCAAAAGGATCCTAACAGACCAGAACATCATGTAAGATCTAATCAGGTGAAATTTAATAGGAAGAGGGTGAATCCTTACACAGGCTCAGAAAAAAAATTTTTACTAATGTAAAAAAAGAGAGAGATGTGGCTCAATAGCAATTTATTTAAAAAAGAAATTGGGATGTGTGTGTGTGTGTGTGTGTGTGTGTGTGTGTGTGTGTGTGTGTGAGAGAGAGAGAGAGAGAGAGAGAGAGAGAGAGAGAGAGAGAGAGAGAGTGAGTCAGTCAGTCACGGATTAGTCAAAAAAGTAAATGTTATTTTTTGGCTACATTGAGAGGCTGTGGTGTCTAGACCTAGGGAGGTACTAGTCCCACCACATGCTGCCCTGGTCCAACCACATTTGGAGTATTTTGTTGTTTTAGTCCCCTTCACCACATTTCAGGAAGGATATAGGTAAAAATGGAAAGAGTGCTAAAGAGAGCAACCAGTATGACGAAATGCCTCCATTTCCTAGCATGTCAGGTCTTTAGATCGGAGAAGAGACTAAGAAAGAACATAGTATCTGTCTTCAAATATTGGGAGAGTTTTCATGTGAAAGAGATGTAATTATTATCTCTTTGACCCAAGAAGGCAGAACTTCATGTGCTTACATATTCTGAAAAGCAGAGTATAGAAAAAATGGGGGTATTTGTTCATATCTGTATATAGTACATATATGTACATATTCATATGTAAACAAATGTGTGTAGAAATTTGTAAGGGGAGGAAGAAGAATTTTAATTTTATCCTTTATTTGAAAAAATGTTTTATTGATATTTTTATCTTTATATCACAGTCATGGTGCAGAGGAGGGAGGAGCAAACAACTTTTCCATGACCCTACAGACTTAAAGGCTATCAATACACCTTTGTTAAACACCTATTATGTGTCTGTCATCAAACTAAGTACAAGGGATACGAAAAAGAAGCAAAAGTCACCTGCCTTTGGGGGCAGGTAGGTGGCGCAGTGGATAAAGCACTGGCCCTAGATTCAGGAGGAGCTGAGTTCAAATCCGACTTCAGACACTTGACACTTGCTAGCTGTGTGACCCTGGGTGAGTCACCTAACCCTCATTGCCTGGCCAAAAAGAAAAGTCACCTGTCTTTAAGGTTCTCGCAATCTAATAGAATGAAGAAAAACAATTACAAAACATAGTCAAGTCAGACAATACGTGTAGCATTCTGAAAAAGTAATCCCCCATTTCTTTGCCATAGAAAGAAAGTGTTTTTCATTATCTCTTCCTCAAGCCCTTGGGTAGTTTTTCTATTGCTTAGTGTTCAATTTTTTTTTGTCTTCTTTTCATTTATGTTGTGCAGTAGCATCTTTTCTCTTCTTGTTAGCTATATAACTTTAGACAAGTTATTTAGCTTCCCTGGGCCTCAGTTTTCCATTCAATAAAATAGATGGGCTGGATTCCATTACCTCTGAGGTACCATCTAATTCTAAGAGTTAGGAATCAATGGTATTCTTCTTTTGGTTCTGCATATTTTATTCAGTATCTGTTCATTCAAATATCCCCATATTGCTCTGAATCTCTCATATCTGCCATTTTCTACTACACAAGGATATTCCATTATAGTATTTTTCTGCATCATTCCTAATTGATAGACAGTTTCTTTATTCTTAGCACCTTGCTACCACAATGAATACCACTATAAGTGGGGATGAAATTGGGTATAGGCCATTCTTTGTAAGGACACTCCTACTTTTAAAGGTCAGCAATTCATCTATAGCTGAACTTCTTAGAGAATTTCCCAGGTCATTAAAAAGTTTAATTGGCTTACCCAGTTATATAAGCAATATGTATTAGAAAGAAGACTTGAACCTGGGTCTTTCTGATTTCAAGGATAGCTACCTGTCTGTTGTGAATATTTTACTATGTACACATTGGTCCATTATTTCCATTTTTACCTTTTTTGAGTACATGCCCTATATTCAGGTCATGGGATAAAGGGTTTAGACAGTCAAATCACTTTTTTTACATAATTCCAAGTTGATAGACAAAGAATCATTCGATTAATAAATGTTTATTAAGCACCTACTATATGCCAGACACTGTGCTAAGCACTGCTAAGACATCCTCCACCAAGAATGTATCAATATGTTTCACTTCTTGCAGTTACTATTCCAAAATTGAACATTCCCTCTTTTTTTTTTTTGGTCATTTTTGTCAAATAGTCATATATAAGGGGAAATTGCAGAGTTGTTTTAATTTGCATTTTTCTTATTATTAGCAATTTAAAGCATATCTTCCAATGGTCGTTTAAAGTTTGTGATTCTATTTTTTTTCCTTGGAAAATTGCTTGTTTATATAATTTGACTACTTCTCTTTTGGGAATGGATCTTAGTGTTATATTTGTGACAATTTTATTCAGGGGGAGAGAATGTGGGAGAAAATGATCCTAAAGGAGAAAAACAATTTCCATAACTCACTCCTTTAGACCAATATGGGCTGTTCAGGCCCAGGGTAAGTCCCAGAATAGAGTAGATTAACTGTCCAGACATAGCAGGGCAGGGTCTCTGAAAATGGATGTCAGAGAGTTGCTGTTCTTGGTGGGAAGATATGGTCAGTAGTGGGACAGATGGCAATATACTTCTACAGACTAGGCATTGGTGTCCTGGTGGATCCAAATAGATGAGCACATTTTAAAGGGAAGGATTTTGAAGAAAAAGTAAATTAAAAGCAACATTCAAATTAGGGACCTGTTCTGCCCCAATCAGTGAGAAAGGGAAATAGGGGAGGGGAAGTAGCTTTTACACAGACCAATCAATCTCAAGTGAGTAGAAGCTGAAAACAATCTTAATGGGTCTACCTGAGCAAGAATACAAATAACACTGTTAGCTCATCAAATTTCAGTTTAAAGAGAAAGAAAACAAAAAGCATGTTAAAAAGTCATTTAGGAACCAAGGAAAAAAGCAGAATTTTAAAAGCAATTTTAAAGGAAAAAATAGCACTGATTGAGGCAGGGTAACCTAACAGGACTATAGTGGGGGCAGGATGCTCTTGAAGATTCTTGAGTGGCCGTGAAAATCATAATGCTCATAGTCGTTAAGGAGTGATTATTGCTGCTTAGGTGAAGGCAGGTTGGAAAGGTGGGCAAGGGGTCTATTGCAGTGACTGAAATCATAGACTTGTACTTCTGCTCAAAGGATTCATTTTCCCCTTTAGGCTTTTGTATCCCATCATTTAGATAAGGCAAAAGATTCAATGGGTTGAATGCCAAACTATCAGCTACCATTCTTGCTGCTTTACCACTGGCATGCTTCCTCTTCCCTACTTCTGGAAATTCCACGAAGGGAAGGGACCAGGGCTCTGTCCTTTATTACCTGTATGACTCAGGACATGCCATTGAACCTCTCTGAGATTCAAGTTTTCATTTGGAAAAGAGTGATGCTTTGACACCCCCCCCCCACACACACACACAATCATATCTTGGGATAGTTGAAAAGAAGGCACTTTGTGAGCCTGAAAGAGAAATAAAAACCTAGTTATTGTAAAGTAATATTGAAGTCCCTAAACCACAATTAAAACTTAAAACCTCAATTTATTCATCTCATGGTAATGTACTAGATTTCAAAATTTGTCACAGTAACCCTTAGGTAACAGGAAAGAGAGTTTCTATTCCATTTACCAAAATTAAAATGGAACAGTATATGGAGAGGGGAGGAACACCATGGGAGAGAGACCATAAATAGGATGATCATACAGATTCCCTGATTATATTCTCAGTTTTCTCTCCTCATTCTTGAATAGTAGAGGGGAACAAACACTGGTTCATTCAAATGTCACCTCTGATGATGATAACTTGTGTTAGTTTGGGCAAGTTCCTCAATCTCCCTTGGCTTCAGTTTCCTTATCTATAAAATGGGGGTGTGAGACTTAATAGTCCCAGAGGCCCTTTCTGTCTCTGAGTCTGACCCTTTGCCATCAGAGTTCTCCCATTATCTACCTCTAGTTCCTGAAATATTGTGGGTACTTCAAGACCCAAATTTCAATGCCTCCTCTGCCAGGAGCTCCTCACTCATCTCCTTTGCTGATAAAGACCTCTTTTTTGAGGGTGTGGTAAAAATTATTTGTAGTAAAGATTAATATTGCAGTTTTTAGCTGACTCATTTGGGAGGGGCCATGCCTGGCCCACTCTGAGGTTACTGTATGCTATTGAGGTCAGAAGGAGAACTCTCCATAGGCAGTTTTAGAAGTACCTCCCCTTTGGGGGGAGGAAAAGATTGAACACTCCCTGAAGGGAGGCAGAGGGCACTTCCGGAATGCTAGGCATCTTCCAGAATTCGGTCTCTTCTTCTTCAGCTCTTGCAGTGGTGGCACATGTTCGTTCTGTCTCGGGCGGCTGCTTTTCTGGGTGGCACGAGCAACTGTAGACTTCCAGGTGTTGGTGAGTTAATTAAGGAAAACCCTACATTCCTTTGAACTACCTTAATTGGAAATGGTCTGGGGAGTACATAGGTTAAATTTAGAGTTAAGAGTATTTCGCTGTATATCTATTTTCCTATTTCCTTATCTTTGATTTTTTTTAGTTTTACCTTTGTTGTTTAATTAATTCCCAAGTAATAAAATCTGATCCTTTTGTGAACTAAAGCTTAGAGGCTCCTTTCTTATTGGCCTGGGAGAAATATCTAAAAAGGGCAGTTCAGAGGGGAGGGTGAACCTAAACGGTCCCTCATATTTCCGGGACCTCAATATTAAGGTGAGTCACCCAAATAACACTCTGTATATCAAATTTTGGCCCTCACAAGGGTTAGCTTAATTTTAGATATGATCTCATTTGTATATGAGCAATTAGATTATTCAAATGGGGCAGAAAATAGATTGAAGGGTCAGAGAATAAACTTTTCCATAAAAAAAAAATAATTTAAATCAAGCTATGGAGATTTAAGGTATTTCTGTTTTTATCTGTGCACAATTTGGTTGTATAAAATCATAGAAAAATGTTTGCTTATGAAAAAATGAGGAAATTAAAGTATAAAGAAACAAGTTTTTCAAATTAAATATGAGAGGAGTCACACCACTAGGAAAAATTAATAGAAAACTTTGGAGGACCTGTTAAAGGATAAAGAAATTTTTCCTCAGACACTTGACACTTGCTAGCTGTGTGACCCTCGGCAAGTCACTTGGCCCCAATTGACTCACTAAAAGAAAAAAAAAAAGAAAGAAAGAAATTGCTGAGATTGCAGGGTGTTGTGATCCCTTAGCTCAATCATATGAAACTGTTTTTTAGAGTTTGAGAGGTTAAAATTCCCAAGAGTAAACCAAATAACTACATATTATGGATTATTAAAGACTGTTTATTTCATAATGAATAAAAAGGTAGTTTTTGTGAGTTTTACATCATAAGGGAAACATGAGTCACATCATTATGAGGCTCTGATTTAAGCAATTGAACGTGTTAAAGAAGACAGTAGGAGAAGATTGAAAGAATCAGCTTGAAGGAACTGTGTTCAGAAGACATGAGATGGCAGTTGGAAGGACAGCAAGAAAGTCCGCTGATAAGAAAACATCAACTAATGTGCTGGGGAAATCCTGTTGACTAGACACATTCTGATTATCAATAGTAGTGATCTAAGAGAATAGAAATTAACTTTTTGATCTCTAGCACTATTTACACTATAAATGAAAGCTCTCAGAAGTATTTGTTGATCTCCACTGCCATTTCTGTTTTGATGGGGAGAAACTTAAGGGAATAAAACAGCCTCTGCACCACCTTTGCTACTGGAAAAGATTTGAATATGATTGGACAGTAAAGCATCCTATTTAGTGAAGAGCTGGCTGTGTTTGTCTGCATTTCCCAAAGAGTTAAACTAAAGAGTTTTATTCCCAAAGAGCTAAACTAAAGATTCCAGCTTTGATGAAGGAAGAAGCTGAAAGTTGATTGGATGAACCAGCAACATCACATTGTATATGAAAATATCTGGGCTTGTCTGCATTGCCCAGAGAGGCAACACAAGGGGCTTTGCAGTAGAATATTGAGGAAAAAGGCAATAGAGTTGATATAGAAATGAATGAGAGATGGATCTTGCCCTCAAGAAGCTTTCAATCTAGTAGGAAAAACAAGATACAGAAACAAATATAGCACAAAACAACTGGAAGTGACCTTAACATAGTAAATAGAACAGTGGAATTGGCATCAGAAAGAACTAAGTTCAAATTTTGCCTCAGCTATGGCATCTTGAGCTAGTCATTAAATTTCAGTTTCCTCATTTAAAAAATGTAACTGAATATTTTCTTATAGAGTTGTTGTTGAGGATGCAAAGAAATTAGTCAATCCTCAACTTTAACGGGGGCAACATTCCTAGAAAATGGTGCAAGAATTTTAAAAAATGTGTTGATACATTAAACCTATGGGAAATAGGGGATTAGGTTCCTGCCACCTCAAAAACTATAATCTTTCATTAGACATTGCTGAAAATACACTTTTCTGTATACGTGATTTATAACAAGCATTAATTCTGATCCTAATATAGTAACCATGAAATAACCCATAAAATGCAGTACCGAAAATAAAATTGGTAACATGAAAAACATTTTTTCTTGAAAGTAATTCCCTAGAATTCTGTGTCTTTTTGTGCTAACATCTCAATCTTGAAAATTGATTTCTGACAATATTCACTTTTTATAACAAATGAAAAATAAAGTACCATAAATACTGTATGGCAAATAAAATTCTTAAAACTAAAACTTTTTTTTAACCTAAATCTTACCTTCTATTGGGTAAGATGGTGGCACAAGGGCATTGTACCATAGACTATTCTGCTGTAAACCTTTCTATGTTGGCCACCCTCTAAAAATCAGGGAAGAGCTTGCTGAAACTGTAGTCACTGCTGTCAGAAGATACTGAAATAGACAAGGTCTCAACACCACCTTAGAGCCCAAAGGACTTCTGCTATACTTTGGGGGCATAATTGTAACACAAAACTTGAGTTTTAAAGGCAAACATTGAAAATATGCAATTAGGGGGCAGCTAGGTGGCACAGTGGATAAAGCACTGGCCTTGGATTCAGGAGTACTTGAGTTCAAATCCAGCCTCAGACATTTGACAGTTACTAGCTATGTGACCCTGGGCAAGTCACTTAACCCTCATTGCCCCTCCAAAAAAAAAAAAAAAGAACAAAAAACAAAAGGAAAGAAAATATGCAATGAAAGTACAGGGTACTCTTTACAATGGCAGGGTGAGCATGACTAGTGAAGCACATAGTAGGATACCAGCTACTGCACAAACTCACACAGTGTCTACTGATCATACCTCTGGATGTGTATAGTTGTCAATGCAAAAGTGAAAATGTTGCTAATAAAATCATAAAAATGCTTGAAATCATGAAAGGTAAACACAGACATATTGAGGACTGATCTGTCTATAAAGTTCATTGGAAACCTGAAAGCACTATACAAATGTTTACTATTATCTAAGATTGGTAGTGAGATATAATGGATAAAGGTGAAAGGTGAAAGGAAGATCTGGTTTTATATATGGCTCTAGAAACTAGCCTGCAGTCTGGGCAAAACATTTAATCCCTTAGAGATAGCTAGGTGATGCTGTATATCAAAAGTACTGAGCTTACACTCAGGAAGACTTCTCTTCAAATACTGTCTTAGTATGAGTCCAGGCAAGTCACTTAAAATCCCTCTGGTTCAGTTTCCTCATCCATAAAATGGGATGACAGCACCTACCTCCCAGGGTTATGGGGGGAATCAAATGGGATATCATTAAAGTGCCAAAAATAGTGCCCGTCACATAGGAGCCAACTAATAAATTCCTTCCTTTCAGCCTATTTCTTCATCTGCTTAATTATAGCACTTGAGTCAGTCACATTGCTATTGCTAAAATCAAAATAGACAATGTATATAAAACACTTTGAAAACTATCAAGTGGTAGATAAAATTAGCTATCATTCTCATCATCCTCATCAACTCCATTATCTATTGAAATTCCTTTCATTTTATAGATCATTGACTGATAGATTGAGTCAGAAAAGGTGCATCTATTAATCAATCAGCCAATCAACAAACATTTATTAGGTGCTTGCTGTGTGCTAGGGGGCCGCTAGGTGGCACAGTGGATAGAGTATGGAATGAGCAAGACTCGCCTTCCTGAGTTCAAATCTGGTCTCAGAAACTCCCTAACTGACCCTGGGCAAATCAGTTAACTTTGCCTCAGCTTCCTTATCTGTAAAATGAAGCGGAGAAGGAAATGGCAAACTACTGTAACTTCCTTGCCAAGAAAACTCTGAACTGGGTCACTGAGTTTGACATGATTGAAATGACTGAACAACAACATGTGCCAGGCACTACATTAATCCTTAGGGATACAAAAGATAGTCCCTGCTCTTAATGAGCCTACAATCTAATGAAAGAAGAGTCTTCTAGCCAAGGGTTTCCTAACTTCAGGTCCATGAATGAAATTCAGGGGTGCATGAACTTGGATGGGAAAAAATATATATCACTATTTTCCATCACTTCTAGCTCAAATTTAGCATTTCCTTCCATTATAAGTATTACTAACAAGACAGTTATATTAGCAATACCTATCATTGAGATTTTCATATCACATTACAATAGTTTCAGACATCTTCAAATATCATTTATATTAATCACATCTTGGAAATTATTGTAGTTATTAGACCTGCTGGTTGATCACATTTTTTTAAAAAATTCTGATAACTGCCTTTTAATATAATTGTTTTTATTATTAGACATATTTATATTAGATATGTTTTATGCATAAAAATTGTTCTAAAAAAGAGCCCATAGGCCTCATGAAACTGCCCAAGGGGTCTGGTGATGGTTTTGGTCTTAACAAAAGGTTAAGTAAGGCAAAACTTCTCATTGTACAAATAAGGAAACTGAGACCATGAAAGGGCAAATGACTCGATCAAGGTCACAGAGGTTGTGAATAGCGGAGCTAGAAATCAAAACAGAGCTCTCCAACTCCAAACTCTGGTGATCTTTTGCACCATGAGTTAACAGTCAAAGAAATTAAATGGCTTGTCCAAAGTCAGTCAGGTAAGAATTAGCAGAGTTTGGATTTCAAAAGTACGTTGTAGCAATGTTATGTCTAGTGGATTTTCCCCCGACTATAATACACTGCCATTTAAAATTAATCAGAATCACAGAGTGCTTCGAGATTTCATAGGAAGGAGAATGGATTTCTAGCAAGGAAGGTCAGGGTAACCTGACTAGCAGGCTAGGTAACCTGCTCATGGAGGTGTGGTAATCTGGGAGCTGGTCCTTGAAGGATGGGTAGGTCTTTAGTTAGGTGCAAATGATGGCTTGGGGACTACAGCGGCAAGTGCTTTTAAACAGACCTGGAAAAGGGACTGTAATTCCAGAATACGTATGACCACCCCATTAACTGTCTCCTCTCTCAGACCTACCAGAAGATGAAGTAGCCCCCAGACCCAAGCTATGGTGCAAGAACCATATGCTGCTACACTCCTGTGAGCCCTAATCCTAGGTTGTGATAGAATTCTTGACATCTTGAATGGTGATTGGTGCTTCTCAAAAGATTTGGAAGATTGAGGGGAAGGGAGATGGCCCATAAGTCTCTTCTACTCATCTCAGTTTCAATAAAAAATGGCAAGATGGAAAGGTATATACAAGCAGAGCTGAAATGAGGCAGTAAATCAAACACTTTGTTGTTCCCACTCCTTTGAAAGGCCTGGTGAGGGCTGAGAGGGGGAAAGACAGAAAAGGGAGGGGGAACCACAGAGGGAGGGAGAGTATGAATGAGACAAAGAGAAAAGTTGTATCCTTGTATTTCCGTTAATCTCTGGATGTTGGTGGGTGTAGAGCCCCAGATGTTAGAGCTAATGCAATATGCATTAGTCCATCACATTGGGAAATCTCTAGTCCCTGCATCAAGGAATTAATAAATCTACTAATTGTGTCATGCCTGTAATATAGGCTGGGAAGAAAAAAAAATCCTGTGTAAATCATTTGATAAATGTGCATGCCTAGATACCATGTGTTTCAGAGGTTCTCCTTTGGGATTCACCCCAAAGGTTGCCCAAGCATTTTCCTCTTCCACAGTGGCCTCTGCAGGGAGATCTGGGATGAGACACAGCGGTCATTTATATCACAACATTGGCAATGATTTCATAGCATTGAGAATCGATTGTCCATGCTTTGTTTCTTATCAACATCTCTCCGCAGAAACAGGAGTTCTCTACAGAAATTAGAAAGGGTTACAGACCTGTCATAACCTTCTCTTTGAGCTGAATACATCAAAAGGGAGATTGGATATTATTTTTAGCTTATGAGATCTATCTTTTATTGATAAGTGATAAAGTACTAATCCAAAGCATCAGGAAATCTTAATCAGTGGTATGTTAGAGTCAATTCTAACCAGCTCTCCAAACCCAACTGTTAAATTCTCGGAAATCAGCAAGTGCTACAAATCAGGAGGTGATTTATTGTTTTGTTAATTGTCTAGATTTTAGAAAGTAATGGAGAAACTGTTAAGATATATTCAACTTCAAAGTGTGTCCTGCATATTTATATACCTATATATGTATGTATACATACATCTGTGTACATGTTTATACATGTGTGTGTGTATATATATATATATATATACCCGCATATAGAGAGATACACACATTCATGTACTATTTTTCTGTAAACCTTTACAAAAATATCCCTGCCCTCTATGCATTCAAAATAATTTTTCTAATATGCTTTGGTAGTATATTTCTTACTTTTTACTTGATAACATGGTGCATGCATTGCAAGGCATAAAACTGTAAATGGTGGTAATAATTGATTAAGTGCTTAATTGATATGGGCAAAAGTCACATAGGCTGAAACAGAATGGTTATGATGTTTGTACCATTAGAAAGAAGAAGTTGAATGAGAAGGTTGTAGATCCAATGGAATATGATAGATGTGGAGAGGTGGGGTTGATTGAATCAATCACCCTGGCTCAATTAAAGTAACTACCTTCACCAGGTGAGAATGTCTATTTGAATCAGTTAATCAAAGGTATTAGACTAGGAATGTGAAATCTTTGAAAAACATGGAATAAAAGGAAGTGATATTACACAGCAATGGTGTTGTGGGTGGCCTAGGGAATCCAGTCATGCCATATGAGTTTGGTATAAAAGAGCAAACCAGTTCATTGGAGTATCTGATAGGTGAAAGGATAGAACAGTTCTAACCGAGCCCTTGAAAGAGAATTACTTGGTGGGGACAGAATACAACTTCTTTCTCTTCCTCAGGACCTTAATCAGAGGAGAACCTTGTGAACTTCAGAGTTTCAAAGGATTTGGACTTCTTGTTTCCCTAGCAATATTTCTGGAGCAGCAGAGGCTGATGACTGTCTACAAGGGGAGGGCAGGACTAATCAGACACATTCAAAAAAAGATAGCTTCAGAACTCTGTAAATGGCCTAGCAGAAAGCTTCACCGAGACTAAGGGAAATTTCATCCTGGCTTCTGGAAAGAAAGCAAAGGACTTCTAGCAGAAGGAACTTCCAGTGTTGGGTGTTGTTGTCCTTGTCATGTAAACTCTATGCTGAAATTAATTTCTCCTAAATTCTGAATATACTGGTAGAAAACCGTATAATAGACATTTTGTGTGTCATGTTTTATACCAACTATTCTTATTACATGCCAATTTTAGTAAAAACTTCTTTCTAAAAGTTGTTAGATATTAGCGGAGTAAAGGAGACAAGTAAGGACTCAAGGGCTATGGCATTAGAAAAACACCCCACCACACCCTAGTGAGATCCAGAGGGTCCCCTAGGACTTTAAGGGGAAAATAGCAACCACTCTCTGTAGATCTGAGTTCCTGGTGGGGAGCAGGAGTTAGTGGTGCCACTAGGTGGTGTGAGATTTAAAATTGGATATTAGATCATAAATCTCCCCTACTTAACCCTTCCCTTAATTCATCTCCCAGACTAGTAAATGGAAGAAGCTTCTGGTTTTCTAGATAGAGCCTTTATTGTATATAAGGTGTTGTTGATTAGAAGGATAGGAAAACAGAAATACAGTACAAATCGTCTTAAATCTAGGCTGTCTATATTCCTTATAAAAACTCACCAAACCGATTTAGGCCACCTTTGGAGTGAGTCAGACCGTCTGTGCCGCGCCGCCCGGAGTCCCGCCAAGCCGGCAAAAAAAAAGCTACTCCCGTTCTCTCCACCCCGGAAGTCAAAAAAAACCCGGCAGGCAGTCTGACATGCGCAGCAGGCGCACTGCACCCGGCAGGCAGTCTGACATGCGCAGCAGGCGGACTGCACCCGGCAGGCAGTCCGACATGCGCAGCAGGCAGACCGCTCATCTCCTCCCCAAAAGGGTGGTCCCTGAAAAACTGGCGTCTTTCACTTATCCTAACCGACTGTTAAAAACTTTCATATTTTACCACATTTCCCCCCTTTGCTTCCCCAAGAAACGGAATGTTTCCTTGATGGAACAGTAAAAAGAATATAATAACTTTTGCTGACTAATAATATGCGAACAACAATACAGAAAGGAAGAGAGGAAAGTTTTGTCCAGAGGGGCGATTTTTTTTTTTTTCCTCATGAACCGACGCTTTGACATTAGTCTTGCAAAGGGAGAGCCTCTGCAGAGAGTACATGCCACAGATAGTATATAACAGAAAGGAGATAGTAAAAGCTAATAAAGCAAAACAGTTCATATAAAGTCTCTGAGTTCTCTTGTCTTCTTGAAGTGGTAAGATGTCATCAGGAGGAAACTGGATTCTGGTCTGGAAAACTGGATTCTGGACTCTGGTCTGGAAAGCTGGATTATCTTCTTTAACTGTTTGAATTGCTGTATTTTTAAAACCTTAGCATAGCATTGTCAATGATCAAATTAATAAATTCCATTACATTCCCTCCTTTATATGGTTAGACTTGTAATAGAGGGTTGAGGTAGTTATGCAATGTGTAACACTTTTTACCACCATGTGTCTGGATCAAAGCCAAATTTAGTATGTGTTCATGACACCTGAAAATGTTATGGAAAGGTTATCATACCATATCTCATGGTTCTGAGACAGCCAGTGATTGTGCTAGGCCACAGGTGAATTCAACTGAGTGAGATAAAAAGATAAATAAGTTCAGTTAAATTAGGTTAAATTAGGAGGGAGAGAGGATGAATACTGGACTGTGCCTAGTAATTGTGCTCTACATAGTCACCATCATAAGCAAACCATGGACTTACGTATACCTGTCTCTCCTTTTGTTGCACATATATTCTCTCCAGGGCCTGCGTCAGAGTTCACAGCAAGTTAGTCTCTGAAATGATAAGTTTCCATATTTCTGAAATCTCATTAATTTCACCAAAGACAATATGATGGTAAAAATGTGTGCTATGCTGCATAACTGAGAATATATTAGTGATATATACAATAATTCCAAACCATACCCAGAGTATAATGACATATAAATAATAAACGAATGTAAATAGCTGATTATATTAGACATTGTTACATAATCTTCTTTTAGACATTATTACATAATCTTCTTTTAGCAAGTAGACCACATCATCTTATACATGAATTCTCTGGTATAACAGTAGCAGATACTTAAAGTGGTGATTAATTCATCAAAAAGAAATAAGACTTCAATTAGCAAGATTCAATATTCAATGTTTTCAGTGAGGTATCAAGCAATTTCTGGTACTTTTTAGTTAAACAGAACAACATACAAGAGAAAGGAGAAAAATAAATAAATAAAACAAAACTCATTAGAACTCATGGTTCTCTCAAAAAGAAAGAGTAAATAAAAAAAAAGAAGAATTCTGGTAGCTTCTGAGGCCCGATAGCCTCACCCACAGCATATACTTAAAATGTCTTTGAATAATCACTTAGTTTACAAAATTTAGTTTTAAAGAAAAGCAAAAGAAACAAAAGTAAAAAAAAAACCAAAGCAAAACCAAAAATAAAAAATAAAAAGCAAAAGATTCGCTAAGCACCCTTTTGTGCTCTTAAAGAACTTAAAGGTGCAGTCAATTCCAGGTCTTTTCAGCGCCTTTCAAAAGTCAAAACAAAAACAAAAAAACCCAAAAATTAATAAAAAAAAAAAAAATAGTTGAGGTAGGCCAGAAAACTAGGCCATGTACTTCAGTGCTTTTGCCTGTAGAAGGAAATGCTTGTTAAATTATAAGGTATTTAAGCTGCTAGAGTTTGGGGTATGCCACATTGTTTTAACTGGTTCCCCAATTCTCTGCATGCCAAAGTGGCAGGGGTTTCTGAATTGTCATTGATCTTTCTAATGCTGTCATAATGTTCTTTATGGTAGAAAATGTGGAGTTCTGTAGCATCAGTTTTGTCTGTGCCACTGATTTTCAATAAAGGCTGATTTAATTGATGAACCACAACATTCAGCTGATGCTGCTTAGCAAATGCTACAATTGTATCATTTCCTCCCCACTTTCCAAATTTCTTTAATTCATCAACATATTCTTCAAAAGGGGAGTCATTTACTATAAAGACTCAAACTCTTGTCTATGGTTAATCATATAAGAAGCAGCTTCTTGTCTGTGTCTGAGATGATTTCTACAGTGACCTTCTAGCTGGTCTGCTAAAGCCCTAAAAAGGCAATTTCCGTCTCCTGATACTTTACGAAGACTGAGTCCCAAAGCATTTAACTGATCAGTGGGATTCTTAAATGGGAACTTCCTGTTTCCTCTGAACTTCTTTGCTCTTTAACAGTTGCTATCGTTAGGGTTTTACCTCTTTAGCGTCTACCTCAGGTCTATCTGAAATCTCTTCACCTATGAATGGTGCAGGCTTTATATGAGAGCAATGAATCCATGAGTCTTTTTCACCAATTTTAATGGCGGTAGGAGTTGTCAATAATACCTGAAAAGGTCCTTCCCAGGCAGGTTGAGTTCCACTGGTTCTCTGAAAATTCTTCACATATATTTTATCTCCTGGGTTGAAGTTATGCAATGAAAAGTCTAATGGTCCTGCCTGGACCACAGCTCCTGCCTCATGGAGTTCACGTAGCCTGGTCTGTAATTCCTGTATATAGGAAGCAACAGAAGTATCACCTCCCACCAGTGATGTATAAACTGGGGAAAAAGTTTTAGCTTGGATAGGAGGGTGACCAAAAAGCATTTCATAAGGAGATATATGAAGTTCTCCTCTTGGTCTACTTCGTAGATAGAATAATGCCAATGGTAGAACATCAGGCCATTTCAAATGGGTTTCAGTACATAATTTGCCAATCATACTCTTAAGCTCTTTATTCATACGTTCGACTTGGCCTGAACTTTGTGGATGGTAGGGCGTGTGGAATTTTGGAGTCACTCCCAGAAAGAGTAGATTTGGGATAAAATCGAATCAGTGAAATGTGTGCCTTTGTCAGAATCGATGCGGGCTGGTGGGCCAAAACGAGGTACTATCTCTTTAAGAAGAATTTTGGCAACAAAGGCAGCTGTGGCTCGGGGGCTGGGAAAGGCCTCCACCCACCGAGTGAGCTGATCAACTATAACAAGGCAAAATTTATAATGTCCTGCTTTTGGCATAGTAATATAATCAATTTGTAAGTGCTCAAAAGGTGTATATGCTAGAGGACGCCCTCCATAAGCTTTGACCTTAAAAGCATACTGATTATAAGACTGACATGTGGAGCAGCCCGAGCAGATTCGAGATGCTGTATTAGTCACACCTGGTGCTATCCAGGTTCTCTTAATAGAGTCTACAATGCCTTGTGTACCAAATGGCCTTTTCTGTGAACAGAGAGGCATACCTGGTGGTAGAATTTCCGGGGAAGAAATGGCTTACCTTCCGGAGACACCCAGATGCCATTGATCTGTTTCGCCTTAAATTTCTTTTTCCACTTTTCTACTTCAGAATCGTCATAGGTTAGGTTGGAAGGAATATCCTCAGAAGGTGAAAGGTTAAATACATGTTCAGGAGCTTCTAATGCAGCAAGCTTGGCTGCAGAATCGGCTCGTGCATTTCCCTTTGAAACAGGATCACTATTCCCTGTGTGGGCAGGGCAATGTACAACGGCTAGGGAAAGAGGCAGTTTTAGGGCATCTAAGAGGTCCTTGATAAGGTCCCCATTGGCAATAGCCTTGCCCGAGGATGTTAGAAAGCCTCGTTGACGCCAAATCATACCAATAAAGTGGCATATGCCAAAGCCATATTTCGAGTCAGTAAAAATGGTGGCACTCTTATCTTTAGCTATATTACAGGCCTGTGTAAGAGCCACAAGTTCAGCAGCCTGTGCACTAAAATGGAAGGCAGAGAAGCTGCCCAGAGGGTGTCATAATCAGAAACTACAGCAGCTCCAGTAAAACGGGTTCCTCTCTCATAAATGAGGAACCATCTGTATAGAGGACAAGATCAGGATTTTCTAAAGGTGTATCAAAAAGATCATCACGGGGTTTTTCAGCCATATCAACTAAAGAAGCACAGTCATGCAACGGTTCCCCCGAGAATGGTAAGTTAGGGAGTAGTGTTGCTGGATTACGAACTGTGCAGCGTTTTAAAGTGATATTCTCATTACCTAACCGGGTTTTTTCATACGTAGCCAGGCCTTTGAATCTGAAAAGGGCTTGTGTCCTGTGACGTAGTAAGAGAGCCTCCACTTCGTGAGGGCATTGCACAGTTAGAGGGTTACCCTAGGACCAAATCAGAGGCTTTTTCTACCAAAAGCGCTGTGGCCGCCACTGCTCTAAGGCAATGTGGCGCTCCAGGCCGCTACAGGGTCCAGCTGAATTGAATAGTAGGCTATAGGACGTTGGGTTAGGCCCCCAGTGACTGAGTCAGGACTCCAGAAAGCCACCCCCCTTTGTTCATGCACAAAGAGAGGTGAAAGGCTTACTATAAATCTGGGCAGTCCTAGGGCAGGTGCTGATAACAAGGCCCCGTTTTAATTCTTTTTATGGCTGAGAGATGCTGGGGATCCAACTGTTAAACTGTCTGGAACAGAACTTTTTGTAAGAGCTATGAGGGGTTTAGTAATTTCACACCAAAAGAGGGTATCCATTGTCTACAGTACCCAGCTGCTCCCAGAATGGCTCTCAAATACTGCCTCTTAGTAGTGGGGGCAGAGAGTTGTTGAATGGCCTGGACTCTCTTAGAAGAGACAGAGCGAGTTCCAGCAGCCAAAATAAATCCTAATATTCTACCTGGGCAAACACCATTGTACCTTTGTCTTGGAAAACCTTGTGTCCTCTCTTGTGCAGCTCCAGCAGTAAGTTGACGGCTATCTTCCTGACAAATTTCAGCATTAGGAGAGGCCAATAAGTAAGTCATCTACATATTGTACTAGTGTGGAGCCCTTAAGGTAATAGAGGCCAGATCCTGCTGTAAAATTTGGGAAAATAATGTGGGACTGTCTACAAATCCCTGTGGGAGTCTAGTCCAGGTCCACTGTCTATTTTTTCCAGTAAAAGCAAATAAATATTGGAAGTCCTCATGTACTGGTATGGAGAAAAAAGGCAGAGCAAGGTCTACCACTGTGAAACATGTAGATTCATAGGGAATTGAGGAATATTATCATAGCCGGATTTGCGACTATAGAATGTCTAGGAATAACATAATTATTAATCGCTCTAAGATCTTGCACAAAGCGATACAACAGGTTAAACCATCTGGCCCAGGCTTGGGTTTTTTAACTGGCAAAATGGGAGTATTGCATGGAGAGTGATGACATGGAATAATAATACCCTGGCTTTTCAAAGCCTCAATTATAGGGGTGATCCCTTCTATTGCTTCCCTAGACAATGGATACTGTGGAATGGAGGGGGGTGGTCCCCCCTTAACTTTAAAGGTAACAGGCATGGCAGACTTAAGGAGCCCCACCTCATTAGGGGATGAGGCCCCATAAAGACTCAGGAATGTCAGAGGGGATTTTGGATACCTCCCCTGCTGTTCCTTGAGCTTCTGTAAGTAAAATTGGTAATAAATGAACAGTATCCTCTGGCAATTGTAAGGAGACAGCCCCCATCTGGAGCACAAGATATGGTTGCTCTAAGCTTGCAAAGGAGATCACGACCTAATAAATTTACAGGGCATCAGGCATGAGTAAAAATGAATGTTCCACTGTTAAGGGCCCCATAGATACCATGCGAGGATTCAATTTTGCCACTCTCTGGCTCTTTCCTGAGACTCCCACTACATTCAAAAATCCTACAGGTCTACACCCACGATCTGGTTTGCTTACTAATACTGATTTAGAGGCTCCTGTGTCTAGCAGACAATCATAATAAGTCTCCCCACTTTTAAGGTGACATGTGGTTCATTACTCTGGGGAGGTGAATGGACTGGCACAAGTGCATCAAAAAATCTGGATCTGGGAATATATGGCTTCATTATCTAAGTTCCATTCCTCCCCAAGACACCATCATTCCTGTGTCCTCTTCTGAGGGGGGTCTTGGTTACCATTATTCTTGGTACTGCCTTTCTGTATTCCTCCAAAAGATCTATTTCTATTTTGATTTCGCCTGTAATTAGAATAGAATTTCTTCTCCAAGTCCTACATTCTCTCAATTCATGCCCCTCCTTACGACAGTAACAACACACCTTAGTGTCCTTGTTCCGGTGTCACATGGCTGACTAGGAATCGCTGGTGCCAGAATGCTCTGTTTAGGGTGATCTGGATCTTCCTACGTGGAGTCAAAGACATAATTTGCAAGTTCCTAATTCTATCTACTGAGAGATTTCTCCAGTCTGGACATTGTTTCAGAAAGTATCTGCGTATTTCTGGCAGTGAATTATAAACAAATGTGTTGAGAATGATACAGGAATCTCTTAAATCTACTGGATCCAATCTGGTTTGTACTGTCTAGCGGCCTCACAAAAGTCTATCATAAAATCTGTTTGGTCTTTCATTAGCCTCCTGAGGTAGGCTTAAAAATTTCTGCCAGTTTTCGGTTTTCTAGAGCAAGATTCCATTCCCCTTCCAGAAGTGTTTCTCTAGCATCTTTTAATCTTTGGAAATCCCTATCATCATTATAATTCCACTCTGGATCCTTTTAGAGGCCATTCCACATCGGCCTTACCTTTCGCAACAAGGGCATTTCCTGCTGAGATAATATCTGTAATCTCAGTTGGGGACAGTAAAGTTTCCAAAGGCAAGTAACATCAGCCCAACTGGGTTGATATGCATTAAATATAGTCCTTAACTGTGAAATTCCAGTGTTTGGATTTTTTCAAAACTAGGGATGATTGATTTCCATGCGCTCAAGTCACTTGGTCTAAAGGGGCTATATTTTCTGACTTGAATTGGCACTCCCTTCTTACTATGTTCTATAGCTTCTGCAGAGGGAGTAGTTTCTGCTGAATCTGATTCTGAACTTGGATCATCTCTAGTAGAAACAGCCATTTTGAGGTCTCTCTCCATATGTGAGAGTTTCCCCCACATCATACAATGATAATAACAAAAACAATGATAATAACAAAACAAAAAAAAACAACAAAAAAAAATAAAATCCTTAGTCGTATGAACTATGGATGTGGTATTAAAAGGTATTTCAATTGCAGGCATAAAATTTCTACTTATATTAAACGATTTTCCCAAGATTCTCACGTATACTATTATACAAAAAACTTTTTGCTGCCTGAATGAGGAAAAAACCAATACATGTTATGAAGGACCATTGATAAACTATTCCTCTAAGTCGGGATGTTATGCTGTCCCAATACATTCCGATGAGAAAAATCAAAGGATGGTAGAATATTCGAGCATCTTGGCCATTTAACTGGGCTGGCTTTTCTGTTTAAAGCAAGACTTTTAGAGGCTTAAAGTCTTTAAGGGAGAATTAGACAAAGGGAAAGTCCTCCGGGGGGGGGGGGGGGGGGGGTATTTGGAAAATCACCGAATTAGCCGGCTTATGGCCAAACTAGGGACCCGTGTGGGAGGGTCCTTAAGGTCCCTCGGGGCTACTGGCTCGCCAAGACTGCTGTGATTTAACAATGGATATTAGATCATATAAATCTCCCCAACTTATAACCCTACAAGTTAATTTCATCTACCAGACTAGTAAATGGAAGAAAGCTTCTGTTTTTCTAGATAGAGCCTTATTGTATATAAGTGTTGTTGATTAGAAGGATAGGAAAACAGAAATACAGTACACATCGTCTTAAATCTAGGCTGTCTATATTCCTTATAAAAACTCACCAAACCGATTTAGGCCACCTTTGGAGTGAGTCAGACCGTCTGTGCGCGCCGCCCTGGAGTCCCGCCAAGCCGGCAAAAAAAAAACAGCTACTCCCGTTCTCTCCACCCCGGAAGTCAAAAAAAACCCGGCAGGCAGTCGACATGCGCAGCAGGCGCACTGCACCCGGCAGGCAGTCTGACATGCGCAGCAGGCGGGACTGCACCCGGCAGGCAGTCCGACATGTGAGATCCAGAGGGTCCCCTAGGACTTTAAGGGGAAAATAGCAACCACTCTCTGTAGATCTGAGTTCCTGGTGGGGAGCAGGAGTTAGTGGTGCCACTAGGTGGTGTGAGATTTAAAATTGGATATTAGATCATAAATCTCCCCTACTTAACCCTTCCCTTAATTCATCTCCCAGACTAGTAAATGGAAGAAGCTTCTGGTTTTCTAGATAGAGCCTTTATTGTATATAAGGTGTTGTTGATTAGAAGGATAGGAAAACAGAAATACAGTACAAATCGTCTTAAATCTAGGCTGTCTATATTCCTTATAAAAACTCACCAAACCGATTTAGGCCACCTTTGGAGTGAGTCAGACCGTCTGTGCCGCGCCGCCGGAGTCCCGCCAAGCCGGCAAAAAAAAAAGCTACTCCCGTTCTCTCCACCCCGGAAGTCAAAAAAAAACCCGGCAGGCAGTCTGACATGCGCAGCAGGCGCACTGCACCCGGCAGGCAGTCTGACATGCGCAGCAGGCGGACTGCACCCGGCAGGCAGTCCGACATGCGCAGCAGGCAGACCGCTCATCTCCTCCCCAAAAGGGTGGTCCCTGAAAAACTGGCGTCCTTTCACTTATCCTAACCGACTGTTAAAAACTTTCATATTTTACCACATTTCCCCCCTTTGCTTCCCCAAGAAACGGAATGTTTCCTTGATGGAACAGTAAAAAGAATATAATAACTTTTGCTGACTAATAATATGCGAACAACAATACAGAAAAGGAAGAGAGGAAAGTTTTGTCCAGAGGGGCGATTTTTTTTTTTTTCCTCATGAACCGACGCTTTGACATTAGTCTTGCAAAGGGAGAGCCTCTGCAGAGAGTACATGCCACAGATAGTATATAACAGAAAGGAGATAGTAAAAGCTAATAAAGCAAAACAGTTCATATAAAGTCTCTGAGTTCTCTTGTCTTCTTGAAGTGGTAAGATGTCATCAGGAGGAAACTGGATTCTGGTCTGGAAAACTGGATTCTGGACTCTGGTCTGGAAAGCTGGATTATCTTCTTTAACTGTTTGAATTGCTGTATTTTTAAAACCTTAGCATAGCATTGTCAATGATCAAATTAATAAATTCCATTACATTCCCTCCTTTATATGGTTAGACTTGTAATAGAGGGTTGAGGTAGTTATGCAATGTGTAACACTTTTTACCACCATGTGTCTGGATCAAAGCCAAATTTAGTATGTGTTCATGACACCTGAAAATGTTATGGAAAGGTTATCATACCATATCTCATGGTTCTGAGACAGCCAGTGATTGTGCTAGGCCACAGGTGAATTCAACTGAGTGAGATAAAAAGATAAATAAGTTCAGTTAAATTAGGTTAAATTAGGAGGGAGAGAGGATGAATACTGGACTGTGCCTAGTAATTGTGCTCTACATAGTCACCATCATAAGCAAACCATGGACTTACGTATACCTGTCTCTCCTTTTGTTGCACATATATTCTCTCCAGGGCCTGCGTCAGAGTTCACAGCAAGTTAGTCTCTGAAATGATAAGTTTCCATATTTCTGAAATCTCATTAATTTCACCAAAGACAATATGATGGTAAAAATGTGTGCTATGCTGCATAACTGAGAATATATTAGTGATATATACAATAATTCCAAACCATACCCAGAGTATAATGACATATAAATAATAACGAATGTAAATAGCTGATTATATTAGACATTGTTACATAATCTTCTTTAGACATTATTACATAATCTTCTTTTAGCAAGTAGACCACATCATCTTATACATGAATTCTCTGGTATAACAGTAGCAGATACTTAAAGTGGTGATTAATTCATCAAAAAGAAATAAGACTTCAATTAGCAAGATTCAATATTCAATGTTTTCAGTGAGGTATCAAGCAATTTCTGGTACTTTTTAGTTAAACAGAACAACATACAAGAGAAAGGAGAAAAATAAATAAATAAAACAAAACTCATTAGAACTCATGGTTCTCTCAAAAAGAAAGAGTAATAAAAAAAAAGAAGAATTCTGGTAGCTTCTGAGGCCCGATAGCCTCACCCACAGCATATACTTAAAATGTCTTTGAATAATCACTTAGTTTACAAAATTTAGTTTTAAAGAAAAGCAAAAGAAACAAAAGTAAAAAAAAAAACCAAAGCAAAACCAAAAATAAAAAATAAAAAGCAAAAGATTCGCTAAGCACCCTTTTGTGCTCTTAAAGAACTTAAAGGTGCAGTCAATTCCAGGTCTTTTCAGCGCCTTTCAAAAGTCAAAACAAAAACAAAAAAACCCAAAAATTAATAAAAAAAAAAAAAATAGTTGAGGTAGGCCAGAAAACTAGGCCATGTACTTCAGTGCTTTTGCCTGTAGAAGGAAATGCTTGTTAAATTATAAGGTATTTAAGCTGCTAGAGTTTGGGGTATGCCACATTGTTTTAACTGGTTCCCCAATTCTCTGCATGCCAAAGTGGCAGGGGTTTCTGAATTGTCATTGATCTTTCTAATGCTGTCATAATGTTCTTTATGGTAGAAAATGTGGAGTTCTGTAGCATCAGTTTTGTCTGTGCCACTGATTTTCAATAAAGGCTGATTTAATTGATGAACCACAACATTCAGCTGATGCTGCTTAGCAAATGCTACAATTGTATCATTTCCTCCCCACTTTCCAAATTTCTTTAATTCATCAACATATTCTTCAAAAGGGGAGTCATTTTACTATAAAAGACTCAAACTCTTGTCTATGGTTAATCATATAAGAAGCAGCTTCTTGTCTGTGTCTGAGATGATTTCTACAGTGACCTTCTAGCTGGTCTGCTAAAGCCCTAAAAAGGCAATTTCCGTCTCCTGATACTTTACGAAGACTGAGTCCCAAAGCATTTAACTGATCAGTGGGATTCTTAAATGGGAACTTCCTGTTTCCTCTGAACTTTCTTTGCTCTTTAACAGTTGCTATCGTTAGGGTTTTTACCTCTTTAGCGTCTACCTCAGGTCTATCTGAAATCTCTTCACCTATGAATGGTGCAGGCTTTATATGAGAGCAATGAATCCATGAGTCTTTTTCACCAATTTAATGGCGGTAGGAGTTGTCAATAATACCTGAAAAGGTCCTTCCCAGGCAGGTTGAGTTCCACTGGTTCTCTGAAAATTCTTCACATATATTTTATCTCCTGGGTTGAAGTTATGCAATGAAAAGTCTAATGGTCCTGCCTGGACCACAGCTCCTGCCTCATGGAGTTCACGTAGCCTGGTCTGTAATTCCTGTATATAGGAAGCAACAGAAGTATCACCTCCCACCAGTGATGTATAAACTGGGGAAAAAGTTTTAGCTTGGATAGGAGGGTGACCAAAAAGCATTTCATAAGGAGATATATGAAGTTCTCCTCTTGGTCTACTTCGTAGATAGAATAATGCCAATGGTAGAACATCAGGCCATTTCAAATGGGTTTCAGTACATAATTTGCCAATCATACTCTTAAGCTCTTTATTCATACGTTCGACTTGGCCTGAACTTTGTGGATGGTAGGGCGTGTGGAATTTTGGAGTCACTCCCAAGAAAGAGTAGATTTGGGATAAAATCGAATCAGTGAAATGTGTGCCTTTGTCAGAATCGATGCGGGCTGGTGGGCCAAAACGAGGTACTATCTCTTTAAGAAGAATTTTGGCAACAAAGGCAGCTGTGGCTCGGGGGCTGGGAAAGGCCTCCACCCACCGAGTGAGCTGATCAACTATAACAAGGCAAAATTTATAATGTCCTGCTTTTGGCATAGTAATATAATCAATTTGTAAGTGCTCAAAAGGTGTATAAGCTAGAGGACGCCCTCCATAAGCTTTGACCTTAAAAGCATACTGATTATAAGACTGACATGTGGAGCAGCCCGAGCAGATTCGAGATGCTGTATTAGTCACACCTGGTGCTATCCAGGTTCTCTTAATAGAGTCTACAATGCCTTGTGTACCAAAATGGCCTTTTCTGTGAACAGAGAGGCATACCTGGTGGTAGAATTTCCGGGGAAGAAATGGCTTACCTTCCGGAGACACCCAGATGCCATTGATCTGTTTCGCCTTAAATTTCTTTTTCCACTTTTCTACTTCAGAATCGTCATAGGTTAGGTTGGAAGGAATATCCTCAGAAGGTGAAAGGTTAAATACATGTTCAGGAGCTTCTAATGCAGCAAGCTTGGCTGCAGAATCGGCTCGTGCATTTCCCTTTGAAACAGGATCACTATTCCCTGTGTGGGCAGGGCAATGTACAACGGCTAGGGAAGAAGGCAGTTTTAGGGCATCTAAGAGGTCCTTGATAAGGTCCCCATTGGCAATAGCCTTGCCCGAGGATGTTAGAAAGCCTCGTTGACGCCAAATCATACCAATAAAGTGGCATATGCCAAAGCCATATTTCGAGTCAGTAAAAATGGTGGCACTCTTATCTTTAGCTATATTACAGGCCTGTGTAAGAGCCACAAGTTCAGCAGCCTGTGCACTAAAATGGGAAGGCAGAGAAGCTGCCCAGAGGGTGTCATAATCAGAAACTACAGCAGCTCCAGTAAAACGGGTTCCCTCTCTCATAAATGAGGAACCATCTGTATAGAGGACAAGATCAGGATTTTCTAAAGGTGTATCAAAAAGATCATCACGGGGTTTTTCAGCCATATCAACTAAAGAAGCACAGTCATGCAACGGTTCCCCGAGAATGGTAAGTTAGGGAGTAGTGTTGCTGGATTAAGAACTGTGCAGCGTTTTAAAGTGATATTCTCATTACCTAACAGGGTTATTTCATACTTAGCCAGCCTTTGATCTGAAAAGGCTTGTGTCCTGTGACGTAGTAAGAGAGCCTCCACTTCGTGAGGGCATTGCACAGTTAGAGGGTTACCTAGGACCAAATCAGAGGCTTTTTCTACCAAAAGCGCTGTGGCCGCCACTGCTCTAAGGCAAGGTGGCGCTCCAGCCGCTACAGGGTCCAGCTGAATTGAATAGTAGGCTATAGGACGTTGGTTAGGCCCCAGTGACTGAGTCAGGACTCCAGAAGCCACCCCCCTTTGTTCATGCACAAAGAGAGTGAAAGGCTTACTATAATCTGGCAGTCCTAGGGCAGGTGCTGATAACAAGGCCCGTTTTAATTCTTTTATGGCTGAGAGATGCTGGGGATCCAACTGTAAACTGTCTGGAACAGAACTTTTTGTAAGAGCTATGAGGGGTTTAGTAATTTCACCAAAAGAGGGTATCCATTGTCTACAGTACCCAGCTGCTCCCAGAATGGCTCTCAACTGCCTCTTAGTAGTGGGGGCAGAGAGTTGTTGAATGGCCTGGACTCTCTTAGAAGAGACAGAGCGAGTTCCAGCAGCCAAAATAAATCCTAAATATTCTACCTGGGGCAAACACCATTGTACCTTTGTCTTGGAAACCTTGTGTCCTCTCTTGTGCAGCTCCAGCAGTAAGTGACGGCTATCTTCCTGACAAATTTCAGCATTAGGAGAGGCCAAAAGTAAGTCATCTACATATTGTACTAGTGTGGAGCCCTTAAAGGTAATAGAGGCCAGATCCTGCTGTAAAATTTGGGAAAATAATGTGGGACTGTCTACAAATCCCTGTGGGAGTCTAGTCCAGGTCCACTGTCTATTTTTCCAGGTAAAAGCAAATAAATATTGGAAGTCCTCATGTACTGGTATGGAGAAAAAGGCAGAGCAAAGGTCTACCACTGTGAAACATGTAGATTCATAGGGAATTGAGGAAATTATCATAGCCGGATTTGCGACTATAGAATGTCTAGGAATAACATAATTATTAATCGCTCTAAGATCTTGCACAAAGCGATAAACAGGTTTACCATCTGGCCCAGGCTTGGGTTTTTTAACTGGCAAAATGGGAGTATTGCATGGAGAGTGATGACATGGAATAATAATACCCTGGCTTTTCAAAGCCTCAATTATAGGGGTGATCCCTTCTATTGCTTCCCTAGACAATGGATACTGTGGAATGGAGGGGGGGTGGTCCCCCCTTAACTTTAAAGGTAACAGGCATGGCAGACTTAAGGAGCCCCACCTCATTAGGGGATGAGGCCCATAAAGACTCAGGAATGTCAGAGGGGATTTTGGATACCTCCCCTGCTGTTCCTTGAGCTTCTGTAAGTAAAATTGGTAATAAATGAACAGTATCCTCTGGCAATTGTAAGGAGACAGCCCCATCTGGAGCACAAGATATGGTTGCTCTAAGCTTGCAAAGGAGATCACGACCTAATAAATTTACAGGGGCATCAGGCATGAGTAAAAATGAATGTTCCACTGTTAAGGGCCCCATAGATACCATGCGAGGATTCAATTTTGCCACTCTCTGGCTCTTTCCTGAGACTCCCACTACATTCAAAAATCCTACAGGTCTACACCCAGCATCTGGTTTGCTTACTAATACTGATTTAGAGGCTCCTGTGTCTAGCAGACAATCATAATAAGTCTCCCCCACTTTTAAGGTGACATGTGGTTCATTACTCTGGGGAGGTGAATGGACTGGCACAAGTGCATTCAAAAAATCTGGATCTGGGAATATATGGCTTTCATTATCTATGTTCCATTCCTCCCCAAGACACCATCATTCCTGTGTCCTCTTCTGAGGGGGGTCTTGGTTACCATTATTCTGGTACTGCCTTTCTGTATTCCTCCAAAAAGATCTATTTCTATTTTGATTTCGCCTGTAATTAGAATTAGAATTTCTTCTCCAAGTCCTACATTCTCTCAATTCATGCCCCTCCTTACGACAGTAACAACACACCTTAGTGTCCTTGTTCCGGTGTCCACATGGCTGACTAGGAATCGCTGGTGCCAGAATGCTCTGTTTAGGGTGATCTGGATCTTCCTCACGTGAGTCAAAGACATAATTTGCAAGTTCCTTAATTCTATCTACTGAGAGATTTCTCCAGTCTGGACATTGTTTCAGAAAGTATCTGCGTATTTCTGGCAGTGAATTATAAACAAATGTGTTGAGAATGATACAGGAATCTCTTAAATCTACTGGATCCAATCTGGTGTACTGTCTAGCGGCCTCACAAAGTCTATCATAAAATCTGTTTGGTCTTTCATTAGCCTCCTGAGGTAGGCTTAAAAATTTCTGCCAGTTTTCCGGTTTTCTAGAGCAAGATTCCATTCCCTTCAGAAGTGTTTCTCTAGCATCTTTTAATCTTTGGAAATCCCTATCATCATTATAATTCCACTCTGGATCCTTTAGAGGCCATTCCACATCGGCCTTACCTTTCGCAACAAGGGCATTTCCTGCTGAGATAATATCTGTAATCTCAGTTGGGGACAGTAAAGTTTCCAAAAGGCAAGTAACATCAGCCCAACTGGGTTGATATGCATTAAATATAGTCCTTAACTGTGAAATTACAGTGTTTGGATTTTTCTCAAAACTAGGGATGATTGATTTCCATGCGCTCAAGTCACTTGGTCTAAAGGGGCTATATTTTCTGACTTGAATTGGCACTCCCTTCTTACTATGTTCTATAGCTTCCTGCAGAGGGAGTAGTTTCTGCTGATCTGATTCTGAACTTGGATCATCTCTAGTAGAAACAGCCATTTTGAGGTCTCTCTCCATATGTGAGAGTTTCCCCCACATCATAACAATGATAATAACAAAAACAATGATAATAACAAAAACAAAAAAAAAACAACAAAAAAAAATAAAATCCTTAGTCGTATGAACTATGGATGTGGTATTAAAAGGTATTTCAATTGCAGGCATAAAATTTCTACTTATATTAACGTATTTTCCCAAAGATTCTCACGTATACTATTATACAAAAAACTTTTTGCTGCCTGAATGAGGAAAAAACCAATAATGTTATGAAGGACCATTGAATAAACTATTCCTCTAAGTCGGGATGTTATGCTGTCCCAATACATTCCGATGAGAAAAATCAAAGGGATGGTAGAATATTCGAGCATCTTGCCCTTTAAACTGGGCTGGCTTTTCTGTTTAAAGCAAGACTTTTAGAGGCTTAAAGTCTTTAAGGGAGATTAGACAAAGGGAAAGTCCGCGGGGGGGTGGGGGGGGGGGGGGGGGTATTTGGAAAATCCACCGAATTAGCCGGCTTATGGCCAAACTAGGGAGGGTGGGAGGGTCCTTAAGGTCCCTTCGGGGTCGCCAAACTGTGAGATTTAAAATTGGATATTAGATCATAAATCTCCCCTACTTAACCCTTCCCTTAATTCATCTCCCAGACTAGTAAATGGAAGAAGCTTCTGGTTTTCTAGATAGAGCCTTTATTGTATATAAGGTGTTGTTGATTAGAAGGATAGGAAAACAGAAATACAGTACAAATCGTCTTAAATCTAGGCTGTCTATATTCCTTATAAAAACTCACCAAACCGATTTAGGCCACCTTTGGAGTGAGTCAGACCGTCTGTGCCGCGCCGCCCGGAGTCCCGCCAAGCCGGCAAAAAAAAAAGCTACTCCCGTTCTCTCCACCCCGGAAGTCAAAAAAAACCCGGCAGGCAGTCTGACATGCGCAGCAGGCGCACTGCACCCGGCAGGCAGTCTGACATGCGCAGCAGGCGGACTGCACCCGGCAGGCAGTCCGACATGCGCAGCAGGCAGACCGCTCATCTCCTCCCCAAAAGGGTGGTCCCTGAAAAACTGGCGTCTTTCACTTATCCTAACCGACTGTTAAAAACTTTCATATTTTACCACAGTGGATAGAACACCTGGCCTGGATTCAGGAAGACATCTTCTTGAGTTCAAATCTCGGAGACTTATTAATTGTATGACCCTGGGCAAGTCACTGAACCCTGTTTACCTTAGTTTCCTCATTTGTAAAATCAGCTAGAGAAGGAAATAGCAAATCACTGCAGTATCTTTAGCAAGAAAACCTCAAAGGGGTCAAGGAGAGTCAGACACTACTGCAATGACTGAACAGCAACAAAACAAAACAGGAGTTGGTGTGAGAGTAGTAACAGAATATGTGCTTTAGTGAGTAATATGGCATCAATCAAGAAGGGAATGAAATCGTCAAGAAGTTACAGAATATTATTTTAATGTTACTTTTTAAGTCAAATTGAAGATGGGTGAAACTTGAAGAGTTTCTAGTGATCTTCATATGAAAGTGACAAAGTATAGTCAAGAATTAGTCTGGGAATGATAAGAGGCTCACGTAGAAGACAAAGAAGCTGTAAGAGTAAGTCATATAATAATGGCAAGAACACTGGATATGGAGTCTTAGGGGCTTTGCATGGTGCAAAGATTATTGGCTTTTTGTTTTTGTTTTTCAGGGGTGTGTGTATGTGTGTGTGTGTGTGTGTGTGCGCACGCACGTGTACGCGTGCAATGTGCACGCATTTTGGTTTGGTTTGATTTTGGGGGGATTTTTTTTGCAGGGCAATGCGGGTTAAGTGACTTGCCCAGAGTCACACAGCTAGTAAGTGTCAAGTGTCTGAGGTCGGATTTGAACTCAGGTCCTCCTGACTCCAGGGCCAGTGCTCTATCCACTGCACCACCTAGCTGCCCCTTAGCTTTTTAATATAAACAATGTCACCTGCTCAGTAGGGCTCAAGTTTTTCATCTATAAAATAAAGGTGTTATGGGCACCAAGGTCCCCTCCAGCACTAAAGTTATAATCTGATTATTCTGTGAACTAGTTCTATTCAATTCCTTACTCTTTGTTCCTTGGTTGTCCTTTGTTCTTGAAGAGGACCATGACATCTGGAGGTGATGTCATGACTTGCAAGTGAATTGGATGTAAGTAAGGGAGGGCTGTGCAAGGTCACCAACTTCACTCTCTCCTCCGGAGCCATCTGGGTCCAGTGGTGAACTATATATCAGGATGACTAGAGATGGCCCTAGATGATTCCTTACTCTACTTTAAGAAGGTCATTTTTTCTTCTTGGGGCCTCAGTTTCCTCATCTGTAAAAGAAGGGTTAGTAGAATCCTTTCCAACACCAAATCTTAAGCTCCAGTGGCTTAAAGGATGGATTTAATGAAGGGAGTGAAAGTGGGGGAAAAGTGAATTTCACATGCTCCATGAATTTAAGTCACTCCATTTTTCTTGGCCCAGTTTCCTTATCTGCCAAATGAGCAGTTTAGATTCTGTGATGTCTAAGTTCCCTTCCAGCTCTAGCATTCCATGATTCTTGATGATTGTGAAATTGAGTTTAGTCAAAAAGCCTCATTCCCCTTCTTCATTTCTCAAAATACTGTATAAATAAACATCAATACAGAAAGCTTTCAGTGCTTGATTACAGGGAAGAAGGCGAGATCAAAGCCCAGGCATTAGCCCCCAAGGATATTTGCAGATAGGAAAGACAGTTTAAAAAGTCTAATGAGATCCATTCTCTAAATAGAGATTGTTATTCTCTTGCCAATTCAATTTAATTTCATTTGATTCAACAAGCATTCTTTGTGCACCTACTAGGTGCCAGGCACTGTACTAGGCACAGGGAATACTGTGACAACAATGAAACAAGCCTTGAATGCTAAGAGCTTATGTTTCAAGGGAACTGTTTCTCTTTCAGCTATTAGAAACTTTATTTAAAGGACGCAAGTTTTTGTTGTTGTTGTTTTTGTGGGGCAATGAGGGTAAAGTGACTTGCCCAGGGTCACACAGCTAGTAAGTGTCGAGTGTCTGAGGCTGGATTTGAACTCAGGTCCTCCTGAATCCAGGGCTGGTACTTTATCTACTGTGCCACCTAGCTGCCCCCAAGAGGTAGGTTTTTGTGTGTGCATGCAATTGCACGTGTGCAAACATGCATACATGTCCATATGAAAAAAATTCTAAATTATGGTATGTGGATTCAGCATCTGTGAGGACACACAAGTTCAATGGAACACTCATTTAAAATGTAAACTCCTTGAAAGCAAAGACTGTGTTGCATTTATTTATCTTGGAATGTCTAGAGAATAGTAAGAAGTCTTGTGCATGGTAGGTATTTGATAAATTGTGTTGGATTTAAAGACTAAAGGTTTATTGAGGAGGAACCATTAAGAATGATTTGGGGGTAGCTCCAACTCTTAAGAGAGATTATATTCTGAAGTACTGTTTGTGTTCTCAGTAAGAATTAATTATTAGATCTACAAGGATTTATAAAACAAACACACACACTCAAAAAACCAAAAACTGAGCTAAGTGCTGGAGCTACAAAGATAATATGAAATAGTCCTTGCCTTCAAGGAGCTTTAATGGAAAATAAGACAAAGCACCTCTGTTGAGCCCTAGAGCACCAGGCACTCACATTGTCCTTTTCTAAGGGACCCTTAGTTCCAAATGTACATGCATGCAAAGGACACATCCAGTCCTTGGGTAGATACCTGGGGTATTCAGATACCTCAAAGGTAGGCAGCTCTTTTGCTTGCATGTTTGGCAATACAAGGAAGTACCGGAGAAAAACTAAATCTCAGTTTTGGTCCATGTCCAAGGTGTCTTCAAAAGCAGGACTAGAAAGGTACTCCAAGTCTAATGCAAATCAGGTGTAGGACTGCTATTAATTTTCTCAACACAAAAGAAATATTCGAACCATTAAAAAAAGTCACAAATGCACATTGACAAAGATCTAAACATGTAACAGTAACTAAGAAGTATTATTATACTTTCCTAAGATGCTGATATTATAAAAATTAAAATGTGAGGCATGCTATAGGACTTCTTAATTCACATTTCACCTTGACTTGCCTCTTCACTGTCTCTCTCAAAGTCCAGTGAATTGGTTTTAAGTGAGGGAGGGCTAGGCAAAGTTGCCAACCTTACTCTCTCCTCCAGATCCAACTGCATCCAATGTCAAGATGTATATCAGAAAGACTGGATATGTCCCCAGATGTTTAAGACCATTGGGGTAAAGTGACTTGCTCAGGATCACACAACTAGTAAGTGTCTGAGGTGAAATTTAATCTTCAGGGCAGTGTTCTGTCCACTGTGCCACCTCGCTGCCTCCTATTAAATTGTAAGCCTTTTGTGGAAAAGGACCGTTTGGGCTTATTGTTCTTTGTATCCTCAACAATTAGTACAGTGTCTGCGACAGAAATAATATCGATTAATTAAATATTTGTGCAAGAATCTTCCCTAAGCGTCCTCAACAAGTTATCAATCTCAGCTTGAACATGTCCAGTGATGAGGGAACCTACTAGTTCCCATTCTATTTGAGGATTATTCTATCAGGAAATTTTTCTCTAGATAAAGCCAAATTCAAATTCTCTAGTTTCTTATTATTCATTTAATTCTGCCCCCTAGAGCAAGCAAAGCAAGTTTAATCCCCAACTCCCTCTTCTGATCTATAGTTCTTTGTTTGGTTTTTTGGTGAGGCAATTGGGGTTAAGTGACTTGCCTTGGGCCACACAGCTAGTAAGTGTTAAGTGTCTGAGACCAGGTTTGAACTCGGGTCCTCCTGAATCCAGGGCCAGTGCTCTATCCACTGTGCCACCTAGCTGCCCCTGATCTATATAGTTCTTAAAAGATACATTCTCATGGGGCAGCTGGGTGGCACTGTGGATAGAGCATCAGCCCTGGATTCAGGAGGACCCGGGTTCAAATCTGACCTCAGACACTTGACACTTACTAGCTGTGTGACCCTGGGCAAGTTACTTAACCCCAATTGCCTCACACACATACACACACACACACACACACACAAAGATCCATTCTCCCACACCCCCCATAACTTTACAAACAAAGGATTTTTTAAATTGTTCTTCTTTTATCACTTTCATTTTCTAATGTAGCCTTCCCCCATACCTCCCAGAAAGCCAGTCATTTTAGAGCAATTTTTAAAAAGAGAGAGTTAAAGAATAATTTCACAAAACAAGTCTGTATGTTAATCAAGTATGCCTTTATAGGCAGTATTCTAGGCCCAGAGTCCACCACCTCAAGGAAGAAAAACACATTCTTAAATCTCTCCTTTGGGGGCAGCTGCAGTGGATAGAGCATCAGCCCTGGAGTCAGGAGGACCTGAGTTCAAATCCAGCCTCAAACACTTAACACTTACTACCTGTGTGACCCTGGGCAAGTCACTTAACCCCAATTGCCTCACTAAAAAAAAAAAATCTCCTTTGGGCAACAAATCTTGGTCATTATAATTATACAGCAACTACTTTTGAATTTGCCCCCTTTATTCACCATCCCCAAATTTGTAAGGACCCAGACATATACCCAGGGTGGAAATGGTCAAGGTCATTGTCAGAGGTGCTTTAACTCCCACCTTTATTACTACTTTTTGTAGCTTAGAAATGAGAATTTCTGTATGGTTTGTCCTGGATGAAACAGCAAGTCACAATGACACTTATAAAGCACAATGGAGCCCCTGAACTCTTGATTTAGCATGAAATCCAGTCCATGAATGGCTAGGTGAAAGATCTCCATGAAGAAATTCAGCTCTTCATATCTATTGTACCTTCAAGGCCTTTTTCTATTAGCATGGCTTTTATAATGTTTTGCTAGTGTGTTTTTTTAAACCTTCTTTAAAAAATGCACCATCTGTGCTTTGACTGATTAGATGGTCCAAATGGAATGTATGTCAAATTCTGAGCCCCTTTTATTTTTATGACAAGGAAAAGGAGGATTTACTTTGAGATCCACTTTAAGAATGAATCAATGGGAAGTCATCTACTGCATAATCTTCCCTCTAGAAAGTGATAAATATTTACAGTATCTAATGAGATTTCATGTCAAAAATTGATGCTATTTATTGTGTTTTAATAAAAGCAGATTTGAAAACATTAGTTTTATTAAACAAAAAGCGGCATATTGTTTTTAAAAATTGCCATTCTCATATTTGCTTTTTCTATGGAGACCTCATATACAAAGGCAGATTTTAGCTAACTATATTACTATGGAAATCAGTTCCAACGGAATAGAAATAGTACAAAATAATGAAAACACTAATACATCTTTACACATTGTATTATTCATCTATCAATTACCTTTCCTTTTGTGGTATTCGCTCTTTCAGGTTCTGCTATTTTATAGTCATATTTTCCACCAATATTTACTCTTTATTTCATTCCTAGATCTTGATCCCAAGAATTAACTAAAAAAGAATATTTAAAAGGTCATGTTGTCCTTTTCAGCACAAATCCAGCAGATAAGGGTGTTACTAAAGCATTTTCTAATTTTTTAAGTAAATGTTAAGGGGGAACATTTGGCTCTCACATGAAAAGCTCTTCACAAACAGGTCAGATGTGTTACAGGTGGCTGAACCAAAGTTCCCTACCCCTCCTTGTTGGAGCCTTCAATTTCCTGGAAGGGGGGATGAGTTCCAAAGAAGGCCAAAGTTTCTGATGGTTAGGAAAATGGTCAAGGGTAAAGCTATCCCTCTGGTGGAATAAATGCATAGAACTTGCAGAGGCAAATTTAAGCTTGGCATAAAAAGGCAAAATAAAATAATTCCTAAAATGAGTGGTGTCCCAAAGTCGAATGATTATTAGGGTCCTCCTTATTGGAGGTCTTTAGGAAAATCCTGGCTGACTACTGACCACTTGGTAGCTGTGTTGGGGAGCCATTTTTTAAGGAATGGGTTGAATTTAGATTATCATTGAAGTCCTATCCAACTCTGAGATTTTGTGATTCAATGAATATACTAGAATCTCCCTCCATCTTGAGATTTAGAATCTTTGCTACTTTCTCATGGACCCATAGGCTAGATAGAGGTTCAAGAAGACAACCTAAAGAGAGAGAAGAGGGTGTCTCCTATGACTGGTGCTGGATAAAAAGGAAATAAAAGACAAAGACTTCTATGCATACTTCAATAAAGAACAATGTATAGTGGAAGGAAGACTGGCATCAAGTCCTACTGTCAACAATAGGGAAGCCTGAGCAAGTTCCTTAATCTCTATGAGTCTCAGTTGCCTCATCTTTGTTTTGGTTTGGTTTGGTTTTGGTGAGGCAATTGGGGTTAGGTGACTTGTCCAGGGTCACACAGCTAGTAAGTGTTAAGTGTCTGAGGTCGGATTTGAACTCAGGTCCTCTTGAATCCAGGGCCGGTGCTCTATCCACTGCTCCACCTAACTGCCCCTCAGTTGCCTCATCTTTAAGAGATAGATGGTAGGTAGGTAGATGATAGATAGATGATAGATGATAGATAGATAGATAGATAGATAGATAGATAGATAGATAGATAGATAGATAGATAGACAGGCAAGCAGGCAGACAAACAGACAGGTAGATAGAATAGAATATTTATGAATCTTTACTATGTCTCAAACACATAGTAATGATATATGTACTACCTTTGTTATTGTTGTTGTTTGATCATTTTGATGGTGTCCAACTCTTTATAAACCATTTGGGGTTTTCTTGGCAGAGATACTGGAGTGGTTTTGCCATTTCCTTCTCTAGCTCATTTTGTAGATGAGGAACTGAGGCAAACAGAGTGAAGAGGCATGGCCAGGGTCACATAGCTAGTGTCTGAGGCCAGATTTGAACTCAGGCAGATTAGTCTTCCTGAGTCCAGGTCTGGGACTCTATCCATTGTGTCAGCTACCTATACCATGTACTACTACATAGATGAGGATTTTTGTTGGGAAAATGGTATAGAAATAAAGGCCATTATTATTATTCATAAAATTATAAGTTAGAACAGCTAAAAGTGTTTTCTCTTATCCTCTCTTTATTCTTCATATGATTCTTTTGTTGTTCCTAGCCTCCTTAAGATTTCCCTTGAGTCATTTGAAACTGTTTTTACTCACATTAGGGGTGTCATGGTCTATATTTCATTTTTACCAGTGCTTTCCCCACCCCTTACTCACCATCTCCAATAAATTTGTCATTGAGCAGAAGGAACCTTAACCTCATGCCTTACTTCTGTGGCATTGCTTCTTATATCTTACCTATTGTGAGTGCTCAACTTGTGTTAAAGAGAAAGGATAACTGATATCTGTTCTTGAGGCTTCTTGTACTGTTATTTCATTCTCAAATTCATATTCAACAAGTATTATTCAAATGCATTATATAGTTAAGGCACTCGAGATGCAAAGACAAAGAAAATAATAGTCCATACTTTTAAGGAGTTTGCATCCTACTTTTTTGCCAAGTTTGCTCTTTTAGGAGAGGTGAAGAGTATTCTATAATCACGTCTTACTACTTATTTTTCCACCATATCTTGGTTTCAGTATCCTTATTATTTTCAGTTATTAGCACATCTTCTTGCTCTTCTACATCTTCCAAATACCCTCCTTGTATCATCAGTTCATGCATTGTCCTTCAAATATGAAAAGATCTAACTACCCCGCCAGCACCCCTGACCCCCGAGTTTGCAGGGAATGTGTTTTCAGTAGAAGTGATGGACTAATCATAAAGATTCAACAACATACACCCATTTTCTCAAGTAAAGGAATGTATAAGATGATCTCTAGTATAATGAGAGTGGCCAGTAGCCATGTAACAAAACTATTCAATCCAATCCAAGGGACATTTATCAAACACCTATTATGTACAAGGCACTGATTTCTTCTAAGTGTCTGCATGGGACCAGGGTTCGTGGATGAATTTGCAGCAATGACTACTGCCCTTCCTGGATTTAAGTCCCAACTAACATTTCATCATTTATTAGAAGCTTTCTCCAATCCCTCCAAATTCCAGTGCTTTCCCTCTTTTGTTCATTTCCTATTTATGCTGTTTATAACTCACTTTGTATATATTTGTTTGTAAGTTGTCTCCCCCACTAAATTGTAAGCTCCTGTCTTTTGCCCTTTTTTATACCCACAATGCTTAGCACAATACTTGATACATAGTAGATGTGTTTATTGATTGATTGATTTAGATTGCTAAATCACTTTATCTTTCTAGTGACTTTTTTTTCCACATCTTATTTTCCCCCCATAGACCAATTAAGGTCATTAATGTCTGAAGTCACTGTCACAAGTGGTTTTTGGCTTACCTTTGTACTATCATTTGTAACTTAGAAGTGATAACTTCTGTATTGGTTGGCGTAGTTGGAGGCAATAATAACTAAACAAGCACACTTGCACACATATATTGTACACATATATAATTATCTTGGATAAATCCATTCTATCTGGCCTCAGTTTCCTCATCTGTAAACTGATTATCTCAAATTTGGTTTCCAGTTTGAAATCAAGGAATGTGTTTGTAAGGCAAACCACCACTACCTACATCATCAGTCTGGATTGGTTTTGTACATAATCAAAATGATAAGTCGATGCAATTTCTCCATAACAGAGAGGCAACTAGGTAGCACCATGATTAGAATGCTGAGTCTGGGGTCAAGAAGATTTGAGTTCAAATCTAGATTCATAGAGTTTACTAGCTGTGTGACCCTGGGCAAGTCACTTAACTTCTACCTGCTTCAGTTTCTTCATCTGTAAAATGGGGATAGTAAGAGTACCTACTTCCCTATGATGATCAAATGAAATAATATTTAAGTGCTTAGAACAGGGTCAAACACATGGTAGGCACTGAATAAATACTCATTTCCCTCTGACGTATCCAGTTTTTTTAAACCAGATGGAGCCTTTCCCCAACTTTCCTCTCCCTAAAATGTATTGTAACATTCCTTCACACACACACACACACACACACACACACACACACACACACACACATATAATTAAGAGGAATTCAACAATGCATAATCATTCCCATTTTCATGTAAATATCCACAAGCAACATAGAAGTCCTTTCATTTATGAAGCAAAGTTCACTAGAGATCACTGAAGGAAGAGGGTATTCCAGTTTCTCTTGTTTCTCCACTTCTTCCCTAGATGGGTAGAACTACATAGCCTAGAACCCTTGAGATCTCAAGATTAGCAGTGCACAATCGAGCCCATGATTATGAGTCTGTGATGGCTTCTCACTGTGTCATCGAGGCGAAGAAAACAGAATGGAGCAGATGCTGCACTGGACCATGCGATCCCTAAAAAAAATCAACCAAGAGCATTTGAGTCAACATCACCATCAATGATGCCCCAGCAATGAGGAGGCTCGTGGTTATGTGGACATTCTACTTAGCCAGCATTTCAAATTTCACCCATTCCAGAGAATTTCATTCCCTCACCTTCAAATGCTTCCTATCTATGCCCTTTAAACCTGGCTTGTATGTGGACCCAGTTACATGGAGGCAGAAGGGCTCAGAAATGAGTTTGGACAATCAGGAGTTCTGATCAGATCATCATTCTTAGTGTATGCTGAGGTCCAGAAAACAAGTGGGTGAAATTTAAGTTCAATTTAACCCAACACACATTAAGTGCCTGCTATATATTACAAGGTACTAAGCTAGGGGCTGGGGATAAAAAGACAAAAAAATGAAACTGGTCTGGCCCTCAATGAGCTTATAATCTACTGTAACAAACAACATGTACATAGATCAGAAAATATAAAATTAATTTCATAAGTGTGCAACCTGTTTTCCATGACCAGGTTTTTTCTTGAATTTTATAATCTTGGAGTGATTCACAAAGCTCAATTGGCAGTTCCAACTTGTTAGACTATGTGACTCAGGATGGTCTAGCCAGGGAATAATATTTTTAAATGTGAAAAAAAGAGACATCTTAGAATTTCAAGACAGAAGTGGAATTACAAGGGCTTCCCATTGTCTGCTGGCGTTATTTTTCCTCTGCCTTTAGATCCAGCCCTCAAATTTCCTGATCTCTGATCCTGAGTTTCCCCTGCAAGCAGGTGGAAGGACACTATTTAGAGCACCCTTTAACTAGCATCAGGCCAGCCTTGCTCATTTTCCACAGCTGGCATCACAATAAACTCATTTTTAATGAATTGACCCCCATTACTTTCATTTTTACCAGCTCCCAACAATTGAGAAATACAACTCAATACAATGGAAATAATGTATCCATATCTTTAAAGTTTCACGGATTGCTTCCAGGAAGAGGGTGTGCACACTTTTGAGTAAAGAGATGGATGGATTCTAATAGATGTAAAAAGAAACCCTTCAGAGATGATTTAGAAACTTGATGAGAGACAGACAGTAGATAGATAGAGACAGAGAAATATAAATAGCACTGGGGCTCAGAGGGATTGGATATTTGAGAGAAAGGAATATTTAACATTCATTCATGAACCATTTATTAAGGGCCTTCTATGAGCAAGGCACTGAATTAAAGCTTTGGGAAGGTAAAATGATAGATAAGGCATTCTCCCTGACCTCCTCGATGTTGCAATCTAGTAGGGGATAGAGATAAACAACCTTAAAATGAAATAGAATTTTTCTTCTTTCTATAACCACTGGGTGGTAGAGAAGGAAAGAATTTCCAAACCAGTTGGAAGAAAGGAGAAGAGAAGTAACATAGCTCTCTTACAAGAGAAACTGGAATACAAAGAGGGAGAGAGAGGGCAAAGTGTCAATTTGGTTAGAAAGAAACTCACCCTGTGCATAGCCTGACTGAGAATATACCCATCATTCTACTAATGAGGAACCAAAATAATTGACCTGGAGTCCTGAACCACTGGGTGATAGCAGGTTTCCAGTCTCAGCATCATACAGAGCTGGCCATTTCTCCAGAGTTCCCTAAAGTGTTGGGTGGACCATATCAATGTACATATATAATCTGTATCAGATTGCTTGATGTCTTGGGGAGGGGGGCTGAGAGAGAGGGAGGGAGAAAAATTTGGACCTAGAAATCTTTGACAAACAATGTCAAAAACTATCTTTACATGTAACTAGAAAATAATAAAATACTTTTATGATTAAAGAATCAAGGAAGAAGGAGAAGTATTTGAACTAGGCCCTCAAAGATAGCTAAGATTTCAATGGCTAATGATTGGGGGTATGGAAAGGACTTGGAAGACATCCCAGGCATAAGGAATGTATCAATGGTGAAGGGGTTCAGGAAGTAGTAGCACAATATAGGGTAAAGAGCACAAGATTTGGAATGTAAGAACCTGGCTTCAAATCCCTGTGCTGCTACATACGACCTGTGTGACTTTGGCCATTGGACTTAGCCTCTCTGAGCCTTGGTTTTCTTATTTGTAAAATTTAGGTGGGGCAGCTAGGTGGCGTGGTGGATAGAGCACTGGCCCTGGATTCAGGAAATCCTGAGTTCAAATGTGACCTCAGACACTTGACACATACTAGCTGTGTGACCCTGGGCAAGTCACTTAACCCCAATTACCTCACCAAAAAAAAAAAATTTAGGTGGTAAAATCCTATGAATTAGCCTAGTTGGACTGTACCATTGAATAGAGGTGTGTGAATGTGTGTGTGGGGGAAGAATCACATCATATTCTACAAGAATGGAAGAGTATGTTGGAGCCTGGTTATGGGGGAGGCTTTTCTTCCTTGCCTGCCAGTTTCAAGAGTTTTGACTTAATTCAATAGCCAGTAGTGAACTACTGAGGACTTTTCAGAAGAGGTAAGCGAATGGAAGGAAGGAGTTTGTGACCAAATCTGTGCATTAGGGGGACTGATCTAGCTTCCCCACACTGGAAAGTTGGAGAGAGGAGAGATTGGAGATAAGGACATCAGTCAGACAGATACTGGAATGCTGTGGGCAAAAGTTGAGATTTGGACTGAGAAGATAGCCATAGGTATGGTAAGGAGGGAATAGATATGAGGTTGCCTAATGGTTACACTTCAAGGAAAGTTAAAGAATTCTATATGTTGAAGGAGAAGGAAGAATGCTCTGTATCAAAGAGGTTAAGGAAGGAGGACTTGGCCCTATTTACTTATTCAGTCATTCAAAAGACATTGATTAAGTGCCTAACAAGTGAATTGCACCATTTTGGACCCCAGGGGAAGATACACAAATCAAGTAAGACACATATCCCTCATGCTCTGATGGGATCAACCCTATGACATTCTAGGCCTGGGGTCCTTCAGCTATTTTGGTGTCATGGACCCCTTTGCTAATCAGTCTGGGGAAGACTAGGAACCTTTTTTGAGAATCTTTTTTAATTCACAAAATATAATATACCAATGTGGGGACCAATTTTTAATTGGGGAGTGTTAGCTAAGCGGCTCCCTGCAATATTGGGGCAAGGAAGGAGACTGGCAGCCTCCCTCAAAACAGAACAGGATTTATTTTAACAAGAACGAACTTAAAAAAAAAAACACAAACAGGATCAGTAGGATCAAGGGAAAGGAAATAAAATGGGGAAAGGGAAATTATACAACCTGAAAAAATACTACCACCCAGGAATCAGCTGAAAATACACAGCCCCGTTCCTGTCGCCTTCTAGCTTCCAGCTACAATGGCCAATTCTCCTCCCCCCTCCCAGCAAACCCCAGCAGCCCCCAACCAATTAACTGGTCACTCTGACAGTCACGTGACTGCCCTCACTAGGCTTCCAATCATTATAAGTTTGCCAGGCTCATATAGGCCTTGGTGAGTGGTGATGACGTGAGGTGCCAGCACCATGGTGACGGCTACAAACAGTGGGTGGAGCACCATGCAGAGCCCTAGAGGCCAGTGCGCCCCAAGGTGTTTTTTTTTTAATTCTAGCCAAAAGATGGGGTCATAAAAACCTCAAATAACAATTCTTTACACCAGATTACAAAGGAAACCATTTATATTAAAATGCAATTATCAAAGTATTTTGTAAAGTTCATGGATATGAGGTTATGAATCCCTATAAATTGAAAAGTTAAGGATTTGTGATGACTACAGATGACTATAGATGGCAATTGGAGGACAATGGACAAGATTTACATGAGATATTGAGAAAACTGAGCGTATTATATTCTGAAGGTTGAATAATGTGGCCTAGGAAAATAAATCACGTTAGGGTCTGTAAAATTTGGGAGTAGGAATGATACTATTTGTATTCTTTTAGTAACTTTGAGGGAAGGGAAGAACATTATTCTTGGAAGCAATAAATGGTCCCAATGCCTATGGATTTTGAGCAGCAAGTATCTGAAGAAAAGTAGCAAAAAAAAATACTACATTATGTAAGACTCCAATAATTTGAAATGTAAAATGATCCATTCAGTCTGTCCTAAAGTCCACATTAACACTGGTTCATGGGATTGAAGGGTCCTAGATTTTGAGCTGGACCTGAGAGGTCATCTTGTTCAGCCCCCATAGATGAGGACAGTGAGGCCAAAGAAAGCAAAGTGATTTGGCCAAGGTTATACAGAATTAATACAACTGGGATTTGAACTCAGACTCTCAGACTCCAAATGCAGCTCATTTGGAGTTTGCTGAACAAATTAATAGGGTAAATTCAACTAGGAAAGATTTGGGAAAAAAACAAGCTGTTTATCCATCTATAAACACATTCTGGAACCATTTAGTTAGTTCCATAGAAAAGATTGCTATGCTGTTTTCAAAACATTCTTCTACATTAATTAAAATTAGTTATCCAAGTCCACCCCCTCCCTTCATGTCTTTGCACAGGCAGACCCTCATGCCTGAATGCACTCTCTCCTCACCTCTAGATCTCATAATCCCTAGCTTGCTTCAAGGCTCAACTCATGGGTTATATAGGGAAATGTTTCCTAATCCCCAGAAGTGTTATAGTTCTTTCTCCTTCCTCTAATGATCATGTATGTACTCCTCTGTTTACATGTTATATCCCTTCCGACATATACCTCCAATAGAATGTTATATCTTGAATTCATAGCACTGGCTCACTTTTGTCTGTGTTCCTAGGAATAAGCACAATGCATGGCACACAGAGGATTATTAGTGAACCTTTGCAGGATTGAAATGTATGGGACTGGTTGAGAAGTTCCATTATTCTCTTAGCTCTTCTCTTTCTAAATGTTCCTAAAACAACAAACCACCACCACCACAACAATCACAACAACCACAGACAACCAAAACTTTCTTCCTTTCCCAAGTTTCTTTAATCCAGATCCCTCACTAATTAAAACTAGTCAGAGTCTATTTTCTACAGGAAAACCTTGATTTCTTCAGACTTTCTGATTTGTCCAGGAAAGGAGGCCAAATCATAAGGTTTTAGATAAGAGAAAAAAAATCTTTTAAAGATGACTAGGCTTTTGCAGACTTTTACGGACTAAAAGACTGTGTGTGGACCTAATGTTATTTGAAAACTATTAGCAAAATCAAATCATTATACCTCTTTTACCAATGAAGGTGCTATTTAGATTCAAATTACTAATGTGACAGAGTGAGGGAAAAGGCAGCCTGAAACAAAACAAAACCTAGGATGGAAATTCACACATTTTAACCGGATCCCTCTTTTCCTCTTCCTCTGTGATCCTTTGAGTTCTGCAGGTCTTAGGTTCCTTGTCTCCAGCTGTCAAATGTCTGAGTTAAATTGCATTCCGAGAACTAAGGTCCCTCCCAACTCTAAAGTTCCTGTCTTTTTTGGGGATCATATTCGTAGAACTAAAAAGGACAAAAGAGGTCAGGTAATCTGATGCTCTCATTTTACAGATAAGGAAACCGAGGTCCAAAGAGGTAAAATCACTTGTCCAGGGTCACAAGTCATCAAGCTAGGGTTCAAACTGCAGGCCTCTGTATTCTTTTGTTCCCCTATGATATGTTCTCTCTCCCTTTTATTCTGCTCTAGATAATTTATTAAGCAACTACTTTGTGGAAAGCACTATCCTAGGCCCCCAGGCATTGGGGTTAGTCTCTGTTCTATCCTTTTTATTTTAGAAGATCAAATTAGACTCTCCCTCCCCTCAAGAAAAGCCTTTCTCACATTCAATAGATTAAGGAATGGATTCCTTTACTTAGCTTCTATTATACTAATAGAATGTGAGAGCCAGAGGGGCCTTAGAGCTTTTTCGAGTCCAAAGCCTTCATATTACAGATAAGACAAGGGAGGCCCAGAGAGTTCATGTGGCCTGCCTCTGGTCAGCCTGGCCTACAAGTGTTACAAAGCAATGATAATCAGGTACCTCTCAATTACCCTTAGACAAGCAGGAGACACCGCTCTGACAGAAAAAGAGACAGGATTGAATGCAATAGAAACCACACAAGACTTTGGCTTGAAACTTTTTTTATTAGCTAAAACTTTTATTAATAAAAGAAGATTAAAAACGTAGTAAGAGTTCAATATTTTAAAGCATTACCCTAGGAAATAGGCATATGGCGACCAGTGTTGGCTGTAATTATATACAGCGTTTAACACAAGCCATCATACTCTCCTAAACTCAAGATACAGGGGCTGTGACTGAAGCTTCTCGGGTCTAAAATGGTCAGGCCATTGAAGATGGGATCCTCTGAGGTCCCCTACAATTCATGAGTTTGTCATCAGATCATACATAGATTTGCAGCTGCAAGGGATCTAAGAGACCTTGTAGTATACCCAACTTCATTTTACAGATAAGGAAACTCAGGCCTTTGGAGGTAAAGTAAATTGCCCAAAGATAGTAAGACACAGAGGGAATATTTGAACCCAAATTTTCTGACTGCAAATCTAGCTTAAGTTGCCATACTTCTCACCGTTCCATGCTTTCTAAGGAACAAAGATATTGTATGCGAGGTGACGATGTAATAATCTGCAGGAATACAGACAGATTGTTTGAGCAAGAAGAGAAGAGACTTGGGTTATACACTATCTCACAGTGCCTAAAACAGAATCAAATGTAAACAGAGTCATCATCAGAGTCATTAGAGGAGCCATCAGCCTGCGGTTAGTTGTGTCATTGACAAGCAGGAATCTCAGATGGTAATGATCAATTCCAATTTGATAGAGGATGATAGAGGGGCAGCTAGGTGGTGTAGTGGATAAAACACTGACCCTGGATTCAGGAGGACCTGAGTTCAAATCTGGCCTCAGATACTTGACACTTATTAGCTATGTGACCTTGGGCAAGTCACTTAACCCTCATGACCCCACCAAAAATAAATAATAATGATAGAGGATGGTAGAAAGATAACATTGTCATTTATCTATGGGCTGCACTCCATTTGGGGTTTTCCTGGCAGAGATACTGGAGTGGTTTGCCATTTCCTTCTCCAGATCATTTTACAGATGAAGAAACTGAGGCAAATAGGATTAAGTGACTTGCCCAGGGTCACACAGCTAATGGTTTCTGAAGTCAATGCTCTTTCCTCTGTACCACCTGGCTGCTCCAGCTCTATCATGCCCTAGCTCTTAATCCTAGAAGCTCATTCCACCTCTGGAATTCCTCCCCTAGCAGTACCTTCTGCTCCTGAGGCCTGTTCTTATAATTACATGGCTTCTCCAAGACTCTCCCTTTAAGGAAGATGTGCCCAGGACAGCCTTTTGTCTCATTCCTCTCCAAGATGCACTTTGCTTTTTCTATTGTGCCCTATCCCTGCTCCTTCTTCATTTTTCAAGGGTTATGGTGGGAAAGAAGGTAGCAATAAAGTGTCCCCATGGGGCACTTCCTGAATTTCTGGTCTTTTTGGGGGGATTTCAGTTAACTTGCTGCAAAGGGACATTAGAAAAAAAAGTAAGAGTCACATGTGTGATCATATGATCCTCATTGCTCTTGGATCCATGAGATGCTACTTGACCCTTGACCCCATAGCCAACACACAGCCTTATTCTATAGCCCTTCCCCACCCTGCTCCTGCTGTAGATCTGAATCTGGATCCTACTTTAACCTTGAAGGAACTCACAGAGTAATAGCATCCCAGAGTTGAGAGGACTTCAGAAGTCATCATGTTTTGCTTCAATTGATTCATTCACTACCTCTTTATGAATGAAGGTTGAGCCTGAATTAGCATTTGTGACTGCTAAGTCACAGTGTTAACACATTTCCATTCATTTGTGCAGTATAGTGAAAGTCACTGGAACTGGGAGACCTATGGTGAGCAATTAATTAGCTCTGCTATTTCAATGAATGAACATTTAGTGACTATTTTCTGAAGAGTGCTGGAGAAACATATACAAAACTAATACAGACCTGCCCTCAAAGAGTTTAAATTTGTTTAGAAGATTATAACAAGTTGACCCATAAAAAAATAAATCAAATAAACAAATAATTGAAAGAATGAATGAATGCCATGGTAGTAGAGGCACAACTAATAGCTAGGAGAATCAAGAAAGGCCTCTTGAAGAAGGGAGAATTTGAGCTAAGCCTGGGAAAGAATTAGGGACTCTAAGAGGTGGAGATATAGAGAAAGTAGAGTGCACATGTAGACTACCTGTGCAAAGATGCATCGGCTTGAAATAGGATGTTTTATAAAACAAACAATTAAACCATCGTGGCCAGGGCATAGCGATAGGGTTGAAGAATTATATGTACTTTACTTCCTTGGCTGCAATTTTCTAGTTTTCTCATCCATAAAAGAGGGGAATAGACTGAATGATCTCTTGAAGTAGGTACTTTCCAGTTTGCCCTCCTCATCCCACCCTCCATCCAGTAAGAGGAGGGTACTTGCTCTGTCTTTGTTTGAGACTCCTAGCATGGGTCAACCATTCAGAATTGGACAGTCTCACTTGCCAGCCACTGTGAGCTGAGCATTAGCAGGGTCAATGATGCCTACATAGGCAATCAATCCTATGAGGCCTCTCAGAAAGCAGAGCATCTGTAGAAAGGAGTGACTTCTCAAAATCAAGATGAGGAAGGTATGGAGATGAGATTACATCAATGAAACAACTGCAGTGCATATAAACAAAGACTTTTGATGAGTAATTTTAAAAAAGAAACAGAAAATGATGTGTAGACTGATAGTCAATAAACATTTATTGAATTTCAACTATGTGCCAGGCACTGTCCTAAGTACTAGGGATAGAAAGAAAGGCAAAAGATAATCCCTGCCCTCAAGGAACTCACAGTCTAGTGGAGGAGACAACAAGTAAACAACAACATGTAAACAAGCTTTGTACAGGATAAATTGGAGATAATCAATACAGGGAAGAATTAAGGGAGATCAGGATGGACTTCCTGTAGATGACTGGATTTTAATTGAGACATGTAGGAAGCCGGGGAGGCCAGGGAGAGCAATGTCTGTCTGTCTGTCTTTCTATACATACATATATATGTATGTGTGCATGTATGTATGTATGTATATATGTATATGGAAAAGTGAATGGGAATGAATGGACAAATAAAGAAACTCAACGGAGACTCAGTGGTATTGACCATGAAATCCTTTTATTTCAGTATAATTTAATACAAATAAAGTTAAATTTGTTGTTTAATGCTTCCTGTGAAGAATCTGTAATTTGATCCACATAGATATTCCTTCAAAGATTACAGAAAATTAATCTATCAACAAACATTTATTACATACCTATGACATTTCTAGCAGTGTGATAGGATCTGAGGACACAGAGATAGAAATCAAACAGTCCATGCCCTCAAGAAAAATACATTCTAAGGTAGTACGAATCACAACCCATCCACATGTTTCATCCTGTAGGACCTATATGTTCTCCAACATATCATTCATGGCACAGTCCATCCAAAGTGCTGAAGACTTTCCTCTAGATAACTTGATATTACATAAATATGAATACATCATTTTGACTGTCCACTATTTGTTCCTCACTTTTACTACCCTATCACTTTATATCTGTTTCTGGCTATGTACTTCTCTGACATTTTCTTCATCAACTTTTTTGTTAATAATATTAGCTGGGGGCAGATAAGTGGAACAGTGGATAAAGCACCAGCCCTGGATTTAGGAAGACCTGAGTTCAAATCCAGCCTCAGACACTTGACACTTACTAGTTGTGTGACCCTGAGCAAGTCACTTAGCCCTCATTGCCATAATAATAATAACAATAATAATAATAATAATAATGCTAAGATTGTACCAAAAACATTTAATATAGTCCTTCCAATATATTAATAATCAACCCCTCAATACCTTCACAATTTTACTGTCTTTTGCATTGGCCTCCTATATGTATACTGGATCTGGCCCAGCTGTTCTTTCTTTTTTTTTTCCTTAGTGACCTTCAGACATCTTTATGTGGGACCTAAAAGAAGGCAATATTATTATATTCCGATTCTGGTGAATCTACTGTTTTTGCAGGCAAATTATTTGTTATAGAAATCTTTGAGGAATGTTTTCCCATTTGTTGTCTTTTTTCTAGTTTTATCCTTAAGTATCCTCAGGATAATTTCCCTTGACTGGGTCTCTCATCAACTTTCTGAAAATTATTTCCTCTCTCTCTTTCTCTTTTTCTCCCCACAGATTTATGAGATGATACTGCTTATAATGTTTCATCAACTTTTTTTTATATATGAGCCTATATTCTAAGATGGTGTTTACCCTGAATATCATCAATCTCTACTATGTTGGATTATAGATTCTTTTGTCCTTTTATTTTTTTTTAGGGTGACTGATTTATATTTTCTTAGAAAATGATCACAGTACATATTGATATTTGTTCTTTGATCCATTTCCCATTTTTCCCATATCAATACCTGATTTAAATAGATCAATTGAAGCTGTTTTTTAATCAAATGCTGCATCTTGTTTTTAGTATTTTATTTCAGTAATGAACTTGATTTTTGTTGTAATAAATCAGTGGTCTGAATGCACAACTATAGCTTATTTGGAAAAGATTCATTCATGAGTAACCAGTTTTCTAATATTGTTTCTATTTTTTGTGTTTGTTTTTAGGGGATGTTATTTGGTGCATTCTATAGCCTGCCCTACCCAACCCTCTTCTTCTAGATTTATGGGTATGTGGCTTTTGCAATGTGCAATCTTTTGACCTAATATGTTTCTAAATACTGAGTCATGTTTCCCAACATACTTTATTGGTCTCAAATTATGTGTTCATGTAAAAATCTATTTTTTAAAAGTAAGGGCATTGGTTACATTTCCTATCCAGGTCAGGGTGATATTGAAGAGTCTTGAGAGAGTAATTGAAACCCAAGGAATTGAGTGTGCTTCCCTGTCCCTTCTCTACCATTTGAGTCAATCCCAAAGCTGAGTAAAGCTTTTAGTATATTCAGGGAACTCTGAAATAATACCTAAGCCTGAAATTGATTAGGAATAGAGACAAGGAAGACCTTGTTATGTTAAACTCATCATCAAATTGCGATAGAATTCACTGTTAACTCTACCAGACTTTTTCCAGGCTTACTGAGAAAAATTTTAAGTAGAAGCTGATATGTTTCTCTTTTCTTTGGATTAATCAGGGACCAAAAGTTGGGAAAAAGATGGACACATAATGGAAAGATTTGCAACTGGTTTATTTTTTGAAAAGGAGGAGCAAGACAGTGGTGGGTCTACCCATTTCATTGATGTGAGGAGCTTCCCATGCAGAAACTACCTTCACTAATGAAGATGAATTGCCCAAATAAGTGCTTTGTCCATAATCTCAACCAAATATATTTCAGAGGTAGAATTTGAACCCAAATCTTCCTGACTATTGGAGAGTAATAGGATTTGGATTGTTGTTAGTGCAATTGTTCATCTTTCATTCTCAAAGAGGACCAATCATAACAGGAGTTGCTTGTGAATTAGATTTAAGTGATACAGAGCTGAACAATGTCATCAGCCTTGCTTTCTCCTCCAGAGTCATCAGTGGCAACACAAAGTTCAAGATGACTGGCAATGCCCCAGGTTGCAGTGATTGATTTTGGCCTTTTTAAACCAAGTTCTTTCCTAGGTCTCAGATTTTCTGAGACATTGTTGAAGAGAAGAAACTGTAAATTCATCAATGAAAGACAAAAGTGGGAGACCTGGGGATGAGCCTGACAAATCATGATCTGGCTCTGACTAGAAAGGAGACATTGAGTGCCATTGGACAATGGATAAAAGAACAGTTACATGAGTTACAGATATTAGTGTTATAGTTTTTAGTCAAGTTCTAGGGAAAGATAGGTTAACTTAGGAAGAAACCAGGAAAGATGGATTGAAAAAGCTGTGAAATTTCCCTGAAAAGCAGAATTACATGAAATATGAGCATTGTATTTTTGGCAAATTAATATGACCTATTGATAAGATGAAAGAAGATATAATGGAAAAAATGGGAAAGACTAGTTACCCATGAAAGACACAATAAGTCATGTACAACACACCAGGGATATTCTGATTGTCAGAAAGGTCAGGAAGCAAAACCCTAAGGACAATACCACCTAGGGCAAGATGTCTGGCCATAATGAAAGCCACAGATCATTAATCACTTTGAAGTCTTAGTGACTTTCCTTTACTCTTTGTTCAGGTAGACAGGGCATTGCAGCACACTTAAAAACTCCACCCACTGGAAGAGATATGTGATTGCCTGTGCCTCTTTGTTTATCATTGTCCATAAGATTTGCTCCTCTTCCCAGAATTCTCCAGTCCCTTAAAGACATAGAAAATGGAGTAATAAGGCCAGGGTCGGAGGAAGGCCAGTGAAACCAAAGGGCTACTCTTCTCTGTGTTCCCCTCCCCACCTCCCCCAATTACAAATGATTCTGAAAGCCGAGTCTGGTATTGTATATTTCATTTCCAATGATTGTACAACAGCTGTATAATCGATGTTGTTGAAGGTATGAGTGTTGCTCAGAGTGTAGCATAAATGTCCACAGTGCGATGCAAACATGAATAAGAATGGCCCTGACTGCATAGTAATTGGTATTATTACTGGAGTGAATGGGAAAGCCACATATGGATGAATGGGTGGGGCTGTGAAAGGGTGCAGCATGAGAGACTAATGGTAGCTTTTATTTTCCGTTATAGATGCCTTTTCTTTCAAATAACCAGCCAGAGGCAGTAGAGGAAAAAAAAAAAGATAAGAGGCAGTGCAGTGGGAAACAGTGAAGCTATTTACCCACTCTACTAAATCATGCCATTTCCCCTCTGTCAATGCACACTCTTTTATTAATTACAATATGAAACCACATCTACCCTCCCCCCCAAAAAGTGACTCCCAATTACAAGGAAGGAAAAGGGGGATGGGTTAGGAAGATGGAGAGGAGTAGAGGAGGAGAAGGAAAAGGAGGAGGAAAAGGAGGAGGAGGAGGAGAAGGGCAGCCACCTTAGGTTCAAAGAAGCTAATCATATAAAATATAAGCCTTCAAGTCGGCTTCAGCTATTAGGAGAAAATAGCACAGTTCATTCCTTTTTCCATGATTCAGCCCAGCATGGGGATAGCTTCAAAATGGGAGGCAAAGGTTTCCAAAGAGGAGTTCTAGGCAAGGACTGAGCTTTCAGAGTAAATGAATGGGAGACTGGTTCATTTCATTCTCTCAAGATAAGTCATCTTGCTTTTGTGTACCTTTCCCCACATTTTTTTCCCCTACAGTTCAGTACAGCACACACCCATGACTGAGCCTGGCAAAGCAAAGTGGGAGATTGATGGTAAGGAGAATTCTTGGGTTTCAGATGGTCAGGAACATCCCCAGAACTCTGGAAAACCAAGAGAAGAAAATTGAACCTTGGGGCCTAAAATTGCCACTAGTGAGGTTGGGAGACAAAGTGACCAACTTTCTAATTAGGAGAGAGCAAAATCACTGTGACACTAACTGAGCTGGCTCTCCTCTTTCCTGCAAGAAGGGTGAAAGCAAGAGCTTTATGATTACTTCATAAATGTGCCCAATGCTCTGTGCCCAGTGTTTGGCATGCTTTAATTCTGGGTGACATCTCAAGTGTAGCTGCATGCTATCTGAGTCTCTGTCCATCTCCTGATTATAGCTTCCCCCCACTAGAAATAATTTCTCTAAAGTAATAAACAATGCACTGCATAATGCCAAGTTAAAAATTCTTAGAAATAAATGCAGGGAAATTAGTTACAATTATTCGCAGAGTTCTTGAAAATGGTAGCACCCGAGAAGAAAGCGGGGTCACTTTCCCTTCCTTTTTTCGAGGACCATCTTTGTTTACTTCATCCCCAAGTATGAAGAGATTACATGAAACATTTGCATAGGATAACTAACATATACCACATCATTTGCACGTCTGCAAGTACACGTGAGTAACCGTAATTACACGTGACACCAATTACTCTATTACTTTGTATTAAATTATAATGGAAAATTCCACTAGAGAATTGAAGCCTAATTGCATCTTAATTTGCATAATTTTGCATATTAATTACATCTCAGATGAATAATAAATTTCAGCAGATTTTTAATTTATGCATAGACACAAAAACAAGTGGAGAAATAATTTAGAAAAAAAAATACCAGCAACTATTACTTAGGGCATTCAACTAATTTTGCTTAGTTTAGCAAAACAAAACTTGGTTTGTTTAATATAGCATCTTTAGGCTGATTGCTGTTTATTGCACAATATGTCAGTCTTGAAGCCAAGGCAGAGGCATGGCTCTTTTTAATAATAATAAAAAAAACTGTTCAATTACAGCATTTCAAGTTTGGGGATTTTATATTTCGATAAAACTGTCTCGGGGATAACATCATTTAGTTGGGAACATCTTTAATTGTGATACATTTTTTTATTGAGGCTTTATTTCTATTGTAGTTATTTTCAATGCTGGGTATTATACCCACACAAACATACACACACACATTCACATACACTCACACACACAAATAGAATGTGAATATTCCTCAAAAGTCTCCCTGTAAAGAGAATGGACTTCTGTCAAAAAAAAAAAACAGATTTCTCATTTTGAGTCTACCGATAACCCAGCTTAAATTGTTTCTTTGATTTTCGAGGGGAAACAAATCAATTCAGAAAATTTCAGGTTTTTTTTCTTTGTTGTTATTGTTGTTATTATTTTTTAAAATGAGAAAATAATTTTGAGCATCACCTTTGATTTGCAAATTATTTTATTTTAATTTCTAGTTTCTTCTTTTGTCTGCACTGCATCTAAACTCCTTATAGCTGCATGTTGTAATGTCCACACTGGCTAGCCATCCCTATATCACAGCCTGTATTTCTATGGCTTAATTAAAGCATTTTATTCCCAATGCTATATCTAGGTTGACACTCATAAGAACGAAAGACTTATGCATCTCACAGAAAATCTACCCCAGTCCTCTGGTATCCTGAGCCAAAGGTATCCCTGTTCCCAGATACCTACTCCTTCTGTCCCAATTCAAGCAGACTTGCTTCCACCAAGTCTAATGCTATGATCATCTGCCAAATGATACAAAAGGAGAGGATGACAACATTCTAATAAATCAGGAAACTGTCAAGATTAATAATCTTAGTCGTCATCTGTTTTCATTTAAGAGCCCTACCAGCCGTGCACATTTTCCAGCCAGTTTTGTCATTCTCTTGGTACAGAAAATGGACCAGAGCCAGTACGGTGCTGTGTAACCTCTGAGAGGCCACTCTATATGTCTTTGATCACATTAACCAGCATTGCCCAATTGTACTGTTCAGGAGACTGTAAACAAGGATTCTTCTCAGCATCCGTCCCTGGTGCTCCAGTTATAGATCAGTTAGTTTGTTCTGCAAAGAGTGGGGATCATAACTAGAGGTGCATTGGTTTATTGCCCTTCCTGCTGTTTTCTGTTAACATGAGAAAAGTTTTCTTCTTCTTCTTAAAAGATATCATGACACCTACAATGGGCAGTTCTTCCTTTATTATGAGAATTTCAGCCAGGGGCCTCGTTCTAGTTTGGTCTCTGTCTTTGGATTCCTTCCTTACCCACACCAAAATTCCATTCTCAGAATGCTTGCTGGGGTCCAGCATATTAGAAGCTGAAAAGTATTAGCACTCAGAAGCAAGATTGATAAGAGCCTGAAATCTGCCTACCTTTTTTTACTTTCTGATCATCCCAGTTAGCGGGATTCATACCAGTCAAAGAGAACCATGCAGGATGAATCCACCAAAGGACACAATCCTTCCAACATTTAAACAATGGTTCTCTCTTGTGGTCAGTGCCTAGTACTGCAGTTTGAGAATGGGAGGAATCAAATATCTTAGATGTCTGTTAAATTGGATTATCTCACCGCTTCCTGTTTCCCTCTCCTTTCCAGATGTACTCCCAAGATCATCCGGTTCCAGTTTACCCTTCTGAGCTCTACCAATTGATATTTTGCCTTGGAAAGAAGGGTTAAAAACTCCAAATTCTAGGTAGCTAGGGGGTCATGTTTGATAAAGCTCTCCCTTTAAACAGGGTATCCAGATTTTAGGCAAATGACCTTTTCGAAGTATATATAAGAAATTCAGGAAAATAAGGTCAGAGCACTGTGTCTGTCCCATGGGAGAACATGGGAGTACAGAGGAAGGTAGCTTGTCCTAGTGGAAAAAAGCAATTGTTCTATGGTTAGAGGACCTGAGTGTAAATCCTTACTATATTGCTCCACTCTCCATGTGACTTCAGTTCCTCAACCCAGAATGCCCCTGGGCCTCAGTTCCATCATCTATAAAAAAGAGGGAGGTTGGACTAGATGAACTCTTGACATCTCTTCTGGTTTTAGAAATATGATCCTATGATCTCAATTTTTTTGTCTATTTTGGATTCCAGTATATCTGATGTTCATGGAGAGACAGCATAGTATAGTGGGCAGGTCTTGGATTTAGAATTAGGAAGGACTGAGTTCAACCCTAACCCCCCACCCTCCCAATTTTCATAGTTTGTGACTATGGGCAACTTGCTTAAGTTTTTCAACATAAAATGTAATTCGTAATAGAAGTAATATATATCTCACAGGACTGTTGCCAGACTTAAATAAGTCAGTGTAGGTAAAGAATTTTGCAAACTTTCAAGTTATACATAAAGGCTTATTATCATAATTGTTATTATCATTATCGTCATCTCTCTTAGAAAAATGAAGGCACAAGTACAAGACACTCTTAGTCTTCAAAACCTACTTTGTTGAGAAAATAATAAAATGGTACAAAACCAGTTGTTTGGAGATGTCCTTCCTTTTTGAATAGGATTGCTCTTGAGCAGAACTGCTTTACACACTCCAAATTACCATTCTATGTGTGTGTGTGTGTGTGGGGGGGGTATTTGTGTATGTAACTTTCCCTCCTACCATCGCTCCTGTAAGCAAACTACAAATGCTTGTTCCTTGTATTAAGTTGAACAGTGGATGGTAAGAGCCAAGAGATGTCCCTGAAGTAGAATTTTTTTTCTTCTATCATGTTTAATGTAGAAGTAGCACCTCTTAGTAACAGAGATAAATAAGCTGCTTCCATGGTCATACGAGTACAAATATCAGAAACTGGTGATGGCTAAGCACGGGGAGATTAATGGGATCTTTTTGAGCCTCACTTCCCAATTCTGAGCAATAAAAATGTCAGCTTTAAATCCCACTCTAAGAATATTGTATCCTTTTCCCTTTTTTTCTTTTCTTTTCTTTCTTTTTTTTCTTTTTGGTAAAGAATGGAAGAATCCATGTTCATTAAGACTTTTTTTTTTTTTAAGATCAGAGGTTCTTAACCTTTAAGTCATGGACTTTGTGAGTCTAGCCATGCCATTAGAGGAAATGCACAATTATTCTTAGAGGACAGTAAAAATAAAGCTTTATTTTTTCCCTTTCATATTCACTAACCCATTGAAATCTATCCACAGATTCTTTAGTGATCCATGGACTCCATGTTAAGATTCCCTGTTTTAGACTATAATCCTACTCGTTAATTGCTGACTTTATTCCATTGATAATTCTGAGTAGTAATAGGACTCTAGTGAATGGTGACACATTCAAAGGAGTACTTTATTAATCTGAACCATTAGACATGGGTGGATCAAGGGTTGAGTAATGTCTCTGATGGTAACAATCCATGAAGTGATGATATATACACATATGACAGCATGTAAAGTTGTAGAAAGAAAGGCATTTATTGGACAAAATGAGCAGTGATGGAGATCGAAAAGCTATACCTGGAACCCCATCTCTTTAGTCCATGTCTTTTCTTCCTCTGTATCTGATTTAGGACTCCCACAGGCATGAATTGCTCTGTGAATGGAGGCTAAAGTTGAAACTTTTTCCAAATAGTAGAGTTGTCAGGACAACACAGGTAACAACACCATGAATAAGACTACATTTTCCTTGTAAAGGAAGACTTCCTATGGGGCAGTGGAATGCCATTAGAAGCTTAGATGAGATTATCCAACCCAGTCAATCCAGAAGGATTCAGGAAACATTAATATCTTCAACCTTTTTCCTTGTTTCATAAATACCCAAATAAGAGGTGTTCACAATGTCTAGAAGATAGTAGGGACTTAACTAATGTTTGTAGATGGGTGGGTTGTAAATAGTGATTGAGATATTCTACTACTCATTTGGGCTTTTCTGTCATGGCGAAAGAAAGATTAAGTGTCTTCTTCTTGGTCACATAGGGGAAAATTAAGAGCAATGGGTGGAAGATTTTTTAAAGCAAAAAAATTCAAACTTTGATTTGTTATAAGTAAAACATTTCATTCATGTTTTATATCTACTTAGTTACATACATGTTGTATACTCTCCCCCCTTAGAATAAATATCAGCTTCTTGAATGCAAGAACTATTTCATTTTTGGTTTTGTATCGATAGAACAATGATTAACAAATAACAGGCGATTAATAAACGCTTGTTGTGTTGTATTCTATTGTATTATAATAAAAATAGTTAATAACAAGAGATGATATCCAAAACTGGAATTAACTGCTTCAGGAACAGGAGTCCTGGCCCAGGAGGTCTTCAAGCAAAGGCTGGATGACCACATGCCAGATGCAGCATAAATTGGACTTAGTTACTAGTTGAGTATATGGCATCTACAATCCCTTCCAACCTGGGGATTCTGTGACTCCCTTAAAAATATGACTATTATCATAATTGGCATTAATTTAGGTCACATACTTTCATTATCTCATTTGAGATGAGACATCACTGTTACTGATTTCTTGGTTCCCATTGCTTCTTTCCTTTGAAAGCCTTTCTTATCAGTCTGAAAGAAATAATTAAACAAAAGGCTGTTAACTCTGGACCTAGAGGTCTCTCATTATTTTCTGAACCCCAATATTACGGTGTGCTGCCCAATTAACTCTCCCCATAGTAATTTGGCCCTTACACTTTGAAAATCTCCAACATTGCTTGGAATGAATATTCAATAAATTGGTTGGCCAATGAACTGGCCTCTATCTAAAAACCAAAATCAAACCAAATCTTATTTACCCATAATTATTAAAAATCTTATTAAAAGTAAGAATTCATCCATGGGACAAGCTCCTCCTCAAAACATTCATAAACTTTTGTATCCTCATCCTCATTCACAAACTGCCCTAATTTTGATGTGCTATATTTGTATGATTTTTCTTTTAACATCCCCCCATCCTTTGAGGATAGAATCTAAGTCACTTTTCATGTGTTTTTGGTTCCTTGAACATACCGAATAGGAAAACTAAGTCCTTGATTAAGGAAGTGAAGTATATACTCAAAGTTACAAAGCTCTTTTTAAAAAAGTAATATACATTTTTATTTATAGTTTTGAGTTCCAATTTTTATCCCTCCTTCCCTCCTTCCTCTGCCCACTCCCTGGACAGAAAGCAGTAAGATATGGGTTATATGTGTACATTTATGTAAAAGATCACCATATTAATCATTTTTGTACAAGAAAATTTGAATAAAAGAAAAAATTAAAGAGTCTGTGTTCTATCAATATCAGTGCTTTCTTTGGAGGTAGATAGTATGGTTCATCAGTAGTCCTTTGGGATTGTCTTGGATCATTGTATTGTTGAGAATTGTTAAGTCATTCACAGTTCTTCATCAAATAATATTGCTGTCTATGTGCACAACATTCTCTTGGTTCTGCTTACTTCACTATACATCAGTTCATGCAAGTCTTTCCAGGCCTTTCTGAAATCATCCTGCTCCATCACCATCATATGCCACAGCTTGTTTAGCCATTCCCCAATTGATGGGCATTCCTTACAAAGCTCTTTAAGGAGAAGAACTGGGGTTTCAATTTAGGATTCCTAAAGCTAAATCCAATACTTTTTGCTTTACCAGGTTGCCTCAGTTAATAATTGCTTATTGAATTGAAAACTTGTAAAATATATTCACATTCTACATTCCTTCTCTTGATTCTTCCAATGGCTAAATGAGGAAGGTAGGGTGGAAAGTCTTATGCTATTTGAAAGATGAGGTCGCTGAGTCTAGCAGCTTCAGTACCACCTTTTATAAGATACCTTTATTGATCACAGGTGGTTAGTGTGTTGGCACTGAGAAAAATATAGCAAAGGGCTAGCTAGGAGAAATATGAAGTTAGCTAGGGAAATGTTGTATACTCCCCACCTTTACATTGTCAGCTCCTTGAAGGCAGTTGCTGTTTTACTTTTGTCTTTGAACCTACAAAACAATGATTGGAAAATAGTTGTTTAATAAATGGTTGTTGTGTTATATCATATTGCTGTGTTGTATTCTTTTGTATCACACTGTACTATATCTCGTTGCATTGAATGGAAAGTAGCCCGAGGAAATGAGATGGGGCAAAAGAATGTTTAAACTATATTTATAGTTTGTTTTCTCTTTCCTATGGGTGTTACAACTCTTATTGGGAAAAGGAATGGGGAGGGGCAAAAATAATCATCAAAAAAGTTTTAATTATTCTCTTGCTATACTCGGGGGAAGGGGGAAACCGAGAAAAGTACATTCCTTTCACCACTTCTTTTTGCCATGATTGCACATGATACTGCAAAGAACCCAAAGAACCACCACATCATATACTTTTAAAAATCCAAAACTGTTAGCTCTGAAACTCACCAAAAATTAAATACTGAACATATAGATTGGGAGAAGGGTAAAGGGGTATGTTTTGATTACCCATTAACATCAATATTAGGGAGCTAAATCTGTTTTAAACATTGTCTTCCTGAGAATGTCGTGGGCATCAAGGGCCCCTAGTGCTGGGAATGGAATATTGAGATTAAAAAAAAAGTCAAGGGATGATTCCTGTTTTTGGTGGTTAGCATTTTCCAAGATAAGTTTGGGACCTGAAACTATTTAATTTTGTCTTCATTTCTTTTAAATAAAACGGCAAGAATCAATTAGGTGAATCCTGAGGAAAGCCTCCCTTCTCATCAGGTTTGTATAAGAGCTGAATACAAGGGATGGACGAAAAGCTGGTTGATTCATTCCTGGCAGCTCTGGTTTGGGGGTGAGCACACTGCATACCAGCCTGTTTTCCTCCCATCTTCTGGATAAAAAAGACTGTTTAAAAACTGGGCTAAAATTTTCAAAAACACCTTAAAAAGATTCCATTACTTAAAGTGATTTGGATAATTGTGTTCAATGGTAGCCATTATTTAAAAATATAATTAGTTGCTGAACTCAGAGAAGGAGGGAAATTTCTGCAGGTGTTTCTCATTATTTGCTATGCATACAAAATATCTGCATAAATTACCATTATTATTCCAATGTATACTAAGAGACAATAAGGCATTAGCAAGCAAAGAAGAATGTTGTTGACCCACAATCTGTGATAGCAGCATGGATGTACGGTAATAGTGTTTTGGCCTTCAATGCTATTGACGCACATGTGCAACTGCATTCAGGATTGAAACAAACAATTTTGCACCTGTAACAATATTACATATGTAACATAACTCCATCAGAAAGATATTGAAAATGGGGAGGAAAAACCCACAAAACAATATGAGAAGGAACAGCCTCTGCCTATAATTGTTTCAGGAGGCTAACATCCAGAGGAGGTAGGGATACGAACTATTTCTCTGGCTTTGTTGCACAAATCAGCATTGCATCAAGTTAAAAAATAAAATGTAATAAATCTTTGGGAGGGCACTCCAAGTTTTTTGGGGGTGGAGGAAACATCCTGATTTTCTGATGTTATGATCCTGTCATCTAGTGAATATAACTTTCTGTATGAGTTCATGGGAGTATCACAATTTTAGATTGTACATAAGTGAAGGTAAATGCTTCTATTCAGACCTCCTTTGAAGCATCAGGATGCTGGATCTTTAAGTAGGAAAGCCTGAGTTCAAATCATACATCAAGGGGGTAGCTAAGTGGCATAGTGGATAAAGTACCCGCCCTGAATTCAGGAGGGCCTGAGTTCAAATCTGGCCTCAGACACTTTACACTTACCAGCTGTGTGACCCTGGCAAGTCACTTAACCTTCATTGCCTGGCAAAAGCAAAAACAAACAAACAAACACCAAAAAAAAAAAAAAACCATACCTCTAACACTTACTAGCTGTGGAACCCTGGCCATGTACCTTATCCTTTCTGAGTCTTTGTACAATAAGGCTGATTAGAATACTTACATTACTTACCTTATAGAATTTTCATGAAGTTCAAATGAGGAATGTATTTAGTTTTGTAAATGTTAAAATACTCATTAGCAGCAGCTTTTATTATTCTCCAAGTTTCATAGCATGAATACAAGCCTAACCTTCTTATAGCCTAAAGTCTGTTACCAGATGTTTGTGAAATGGATCCATGGAAATTTAGAGCCAGAGAAGGGGCATTTGGAAATTGTCTAGTTTGATTCTCATGTTTTTTGATGAAGACACTGAAGGTCAAAGTGGTTCAGTGAATTCTTGCTCAGTAGGGGATAAACTGGGATTAGAAAAATGACCTTTTCCACTTCACTTCAGGATTACATTGGTGAAGACCTAGCTCCACAACCCACAAACTTTCTCTGGGGTGCTCAGGGGACAACTTTTCTTTCTTTTTCTTTTTGTTGGCATGTAGTGAAGGTAACTAGTCACCTTGGGATTGGCAGGGCTTTAGAATACAGTGTTGTAAAGAAACAATATGTTTTGCTTTAGCTCTCAAGGGGAACAGATGAACTCCAAAGTCTCTTCTAGTTCGACAGTCTATGTTTTAATGAGGGCACAGCATGATCCTACTTAGGTAAGCCCTAGAGTTTAAGTTGTATTTTCTTGATCCTACTGGTGATGGATTTGTATGTGATCAACCATACTCAGTCATCCAGTCCCCTCTTCTGGTGAATGGATGCATATTTCTGAGATGACCCAATTTTGTTAGGAGTAGAGTGTGTGAAGAGAGCCAAGATGACTTGTTCGAAAATGATCCAAGCCTATGGCCTCATTTGAAGCAACTTCTATCCTGTTGAGCAAATGAACATGTGAAAGATGCTCACAAACTGCTATTAATACTTTCAGCTTTAACTTGGCTTTATGAGTGATTAGCTATTATTGCCCCACCTATAGCATGAAGTCACTTCCCCTATATAGCTCCCAGTTTTCTTGGTTATTATAATAAGGGCATTGAATTAGACAGGATACCCCAAGGCAATGAAGAAATCTTGAGTTCCATTGAGAGAGGCATAATGTTCAGAAATAGGGATGTCTTAGTTGTATTTTACTCTGTCCTGGTCAAACTAGTGCTGTGCTAATTCTGACTGCCACAAAGGAGCAACACCACCCAAAATAACAGATGAAAGTTTTGGAGAGGCAAACTTGTGTTTGTAGTGGGGAGAATACTTTTTTTTTAAAGAAAAAAAGCTTCTTAATTCATGGAATAAAACAAGCATTTCTATTACAGTATAATTTTTTAAAAAAGATAATTGCACATGAAACTACAAATCTCTTATTTACAGTTTGCTATTCCTCTTAATTATATCATAAAGTTATCATGTAAAAGTCTTTTTCCCTTTTTTCTTCCCTATTTCCCCCACCCTAGAGAGGGCTACCAGATAGATAGACAGATGATAGATAGATAGATAGATAGATAGATAGATAGATAGAGAGATAGAGAGATAGAGAGATAGAGGTATAGGCATAGGTATAGGTATCATTCTGTATATCTATATCATTCTATATATTCATATGTGTATATATGTATATGCATATGTACATTGTGCATTCATATGTGCATATATACATATATGCACATACACATATATACACACATATGCACACACACAATTCTATACATACTTCTATTTCTCAGTTCTTTCAATGGATGCAAATAGCATCTTCCTTCATAAGTCCTTTCTAGTTAATTTGGGTCCAATTAGAACTGCTCCAAAGTGTATTGAGCTGCCTGCAGAGCTAAATGGTTTTCCCATCACTGAAGGTCTTGAATCATCTCCCTGGGAGTCCTGAACTGCAGCTTTAGCAACATTAATCTAGAGTGGCCTCTCGTCAAAAGTGGTAGGAAAGGACAAAATCTCAAGAGCTGCTAACCTTCCAGACTTCAGTAGTATGAAGTGCTCAGTCACCCTCATTATGACCATAGCTTCAAAATGTCAAAAGTCATCCACCTTTCTTGGGCTACCAACGCAATTCTTAATTAAACAATAAGACAATTTATCGCACACTAATGGTGGCCAAATGGCGTTTACTTATTTCACTTGGGAGGAGCACTTTTCTGTGACATTGTTGAGCCAGACCCCAAATGATATATTTCTTATTATGTCCTTATTTTATAAGTCCCCATGAATATATGTATTCTCACTGTTTCTGGTGTTAAACTCACAACATATTCAATTACTTAGAGAAATAAAACAATCATTGCATATAAAATTATTTGAGAATTGGAAAATGGATTCTGATCACTGTGGAGAAAAGAGGAGAAGCCTGACTTAACGTAAAGCTTATTGTATTGATCTGCTTCAAGTACTGTTTTAGATTAGAGATGGACTTGGAGTCAGGAAGACCTTGGTTAAACTTGCTGGCCCCCATGCTAGTCACTTAACTTCTCTCTGGATCACATTCTCAATATGTAAAATAAAGAAGTTGCACTTTGTGATCTCTAAGATCTCATTGGAAGCAGTGAGGGGACACATGGATAGAGCGCCTGGCCTGGAGTCAGAAAAACTCCTCTCCCTGAGTTCAAATCTGGCCTCAGACACTTACTGGCTGTGTGACCCTGGGCAAGTCACTTCACCCTGTTTGCCTCAGTTTACTCATCTGTAAAATGAGCTGGAGAAGGAAATGGCAAACCAATCCAGTATCTTTGCCTAGAAAATCCCAGATGGGATCCTAGAGTCAGACATGGCTAAAAAATGATTGTACAACAACAGCAAAAGTCTCATCCAGCTCTCAATATGTCATCTTGTGACTCTATGAAATGTTCCTTTCCTGAGTCTGAATTTTATCATTTGTAGATCAAGGGAGGCAGACCAGATAATTGATCTCTAAAGGACTTTCCAACATTCAACAACAAATATTTATTACGTGCACTCTATGTTTCAGTCACCGTGTAAGTTGTGAAGAATGTACAGACAGTAATGTAATATAAGACAGTCCCTGACTGGGGCAGCTTGGTGGCGCAGTGGATAAAGTACCAGCCCTGGATTCAGAAGGACCTGAGTTCAAATCCAACCTCAGATACTTAATAGTTGCATGACCCTGGGCAAGTCACTTAACCTTCATTGCCCTGAAAAAAAAAGTGAATGAAGCCTAGTGATGTAAAGTGATTTATCCAAGTTCACAAAGGCATAGGCATAGGCATAGGCATGGGCAAAGACACGGTGTCAAGAAATAGGATATTGTGTACCTGGAGATGCCGGTAGACCAAGGCTTTTTAAAATGGTGCGTGTGTGGGAAGGAACAATAGGAAATAAGACTCCAAAGGTCAGTGGGATTCCGGCCAGTGGGAGACATTTTGCTGCTGATTTTGGTGTCTGCTCCAGGACTGGCCTGAGGGGCAGCCCTCACTCCCATAGGCACTAGAGACTCTTTCCCTTCCACCTGTTGGCTTTCACCTTGAAACTTTTCATGCCCTGGCTCCATGGCAACATGTCCCTAACTGGTTCTTTGAGGAGGCAGGGAGGCTGAATAAAGTCTCAGCACAGGGTCGATTCTCAGCAGTCCTACCCCCAGGAAATGTCTTCCCGATGGAGTGACAGGTGGAGCGTAGTATAGCCTGTTTGACTTTAGCAGCTTTTCTTCCTTTTTAATCTTCTGGCTATAACCACTGTTTATTCTCCACTGTGACTTAACTGCATTTTCACACTGAACCTGCATTGCTGGATGGGCCTAGATTGGGCCTGGCCCCAAATATTAGGTCTGCCTGTTGTTTTAACTTATTTGTACAGAGTGGACCAAGAGTCACGAAGGGGTCTGAAGTTTTCATAACTTTTTAAAAAGTTATTTTTTGTTTATTTTTTTGCATTGATGTGGTTTGATTTTTCACATCTAATATAAATTGATTTCATGTTTATACAGTATGATGCTATGGCGTTGCAAATGAAAAACAAAAACTAAAGGAGTTATTAAATATCTGTGACTTTTGGCCCACCCTGTCTAATACTTTTCTCCCTTCAAGAGGGTCTGAGGTTTTCCCCAAGGGGAGAGACTGTTTCATTTTGTCATTGTTTCCCTAGAGCCTATTCTAGATCCTGTTCCACAGGATGTGCTTAATAAAGTGGTCGAATTTAATTCAATTGAGGTATGAGAGGATCAACATCCTGAGCTCCTCTCCATTCCATAATGCAATGCTTCCTTCAATCCATCTCTCTTTTCTCACAGCACATTTTTCTTTCAGATTTCTCTTGGCAACACCACTGTCAAAAAATGGAGCAGAATTTTCTCCATCCACAAATTCGTCAAGTTTAGTTGTGCCTATCCTTTGACCCAACAATACCTCTACTAGGCTTATACCCTAAAGAAATAAAGAAAGAGAAAAAGGTGTCTTATGTACAATTTAAAAAATAATGGTGAAGAACTGAAAACTAAGGGAATGTCCATCAATTGGGAAATGGTATATGAATCTGAAGGATGAACTGATGCATGGTGAAGTGAGGAAAACTGGGAGAACAATTTATACTATAATAGCAATATTGTAATAAATGAAAAATTCTGACAGACAGGAATTTGGATCAACTTAATAATCAACCATGATTCAAAAGGACCTAGGATGAAGAATGAGACAGCTAGGTGGTGAAATACATGGAGTTCTGGCCCTGAAGTCTGGAGGACCTGATTTCAAATCTGGCCTCAGATACTTGACTAGCTGTGTGACCCTGGGAAAGTCACTTAACCCTGATTGACTCAAACATTCAGGGCCATCTCCAGTCATCTTGCCATTGGACCCAGCTGGCTCTGCAGGAGGGAGTGAAGCTGGTAACTTTGCATACATAGCTCTCCCTCACTTAAATCCAATTCACTGCAAGTCATGACATCATCTCCCGATATCAGGATCTTCTTTGGGAACAAAGGACAAACAACAAAATTGATGAAAATGTTGCCTACTTCATGACAGAGAGGTAATAGCCTACTGTACAGGATAAGACACATATTTTAGAAAGAGTCAAGATGGGACTTTGTTTTCTGTGATGAATTTTTACAAATATTTTGTATTTCTTTTTTTCCCCCAGCGGTGGGGTGGCATGAGAGAAAGGACATGCCTGATAACTGAAAAAAAATGTTAAAAATAAAATAGATAGGGGCAGCTAGGTGGCACAGTGGATAGAGCACTGGCCCTGGAGTCAGGAGTACCTGAGTTCAAATCCAGCCTCAGACACTTAACACTTACTAGCTGTGTGACTCTGGGCAAGTCACTTAACCCCAATTGCCTCACTAAAAAATAAAAAATAAAATAAAAATAAAATAGATTAATAATGAAAATTAAAACCCCCCACTAGATTACATAAACACTAGATAATAGACTAGGTAGCAGACTAGACAATCACTAGATACAACAGATAATCACTAAGGTCCCTTACACCTTTAACATAATGTAATTATCTTGGCTGCCATTATAAATCATTACTAACCCTTTTTTTAGGATGATATTTTTTGTATCCACACAAAAGCACCTATAATCTTCAGTTTGCCCTATCCTACATATCAATTTGTTCATTTGCCATTTGAATGCCCAAATCAATTGACAATGTCCTTAAATCATCCCTGTTATCAAGTTAAGGAAAATAGAATAACTATGAATATCTGAATTTTCAAAGTTGCACTGTCTAAGTCAAGAGTTGTAATTAAAAGTAATGTAGGGGCAGCTAGGTGGCGCAGTGGATAAAGCACCGGCCCTGGATTCAGAAGTTCCTGAGTTCAAATCCGGCCTCAGTCACTTGACACTTGCTAGCTGTGTGACCCTGGGCAAGTCATTTAACCCCCATTGCCCCGCAAAACAAAACAAAACAAAAGTAATGTAAGGGGGCAGCTAGGTGGTGCAGTGGGTGAAGCACCGGCCCTGGATTCGGGAGGACCTGAGTTCAAGTGCGGCCTCAGACACTTGACACTTTACTAGCTGTATGACCCAGGGCAAGTCACTTAAGCCTCATTGCCCACCCCTCCCCCCCCCAAAAAAAGAAAAGAAAAGTAATGTAAAAAGTAATGCATTAGAATCTCCCTTTGATGCTATCACAGGGTCTGTGCCACAAGACCATGTAGATGGGACCAAAAGATAGCGTTATTATATGATTTTTTCTGACTTACTATGACAAGTAATGCTATTGCTATTAACCATGATGCTCAAGATCAACAGTTCACAACTTTAAAGTGATACCACTTCTTTATTTTGCCTCTTTTGATTCTTCTACCCTTATTCCATCTTATTTCTCAGTATCTTTTGCCTTTTTTCCCCTTCTTTTGAGCATTCATTCTTTATTTTCTCATCCTTCTCCCCTTTTAATTTCTTCTCCCCTTTTATTTCTCTTCTTCCTTTATATTCCTTTCTCCCTTCTCCTTTTCCTTCTTTGGTCTTCTTTATTTTTTCTTTATTTTTCATTTCATTGCCCTCTGTTTCCTCCCATTTCCTCTTTTTCTTCCACCCCAATTGGGTCCTTTTCAAGTTAGTTAAAAGCAAACATTTGATGGTAAATGAATGACAGCTATGTAAAGGGATATGTATTCTTACAAAAGAATCATTAATTTAAGCCCAACATTCAACTTCTTTCTTTCATGATCCTGCATAGAATAGAGAAGACTATGTCACTATTCTTCATTAAAATAAATTCTAGGATTGATATATTTTTCCTCTTTGAGGATGGATCTCTTTTCTTCCTTTGGGGGCTATCATTGCCTATAACAAGATGTCCAATTTAAAAATAAAAGATGAATTATAGGGCTTTATATAGCATTGATTTCTACAGATGTGAAGTAGGAAATGTTAGCTATTTAATCAGTCAGGTTTGTAATTTAGTTTGTAAACTCGGACCATATCTACATTTTATATAATATTGATTACATGATCAGTGCTCATTAAATGATAATAATTTAAAAATCATATCTAAATGTTGGATTTTTTTCTAACTGATTTCCTTTCCATGTGAAATACCTCATTTTTAATGTTCCACACTTTTCTTTCTCCACATTTTACTCTAGAAAATGAGAAAGAATTAATCTAGAATGATGATAAAATTAATGGAAATTTAAATGTGGAAGTGTAATCTTATTTGGAATTTCATTTTGATGATATAATAATAGGCTTATATAGCACCTTTCATCTATGGACCTCTAAGCACTTTACAAACATTAGTTAATTCTCACAACAATCCTGTGAGGTTGGCAATTATAATCAGCCCCATTATGTAAATCAGGAAAGTGAAATAGAGAGAGGTTAAGTTTCTCAGGCTACACAGAAAGCCAGTGGCAGTATAAGCATCAGACCATAGACATCCCTAGATTCTAAATAGCTCAATGATATAAGGGCACACAGTATATCTTTCTACATTTTACCATTGAATGCATCTACCATATATTTTTAAACCACAGTGGACCTTGTGTTATAGGAAGTCATTATCTCCAAAGAAAGGAGGTAGACACTCTCAGAGAAAAAACAATGGAAAAATACTTGGAATTACTTTGAATTTACCTTATGTATATATGCTGTTTTCCCTCACAAAATATAAATGCTTTGACAGCAGGGACTGGCTCATATTTGTCTTCCTATCCCCAGCACTGAGAAGGATGGCTGGCACTATATAGACAGTTGATAAATGTTTGTTTTATTGAATTGCAATTAAGTTGATTAAAAACAGAGATGTCATTTTCTCTTTGTTCTACATAGAGCCTAAAAGAATCAGGATAGCATAGCATCCCATTTACATAGGTGCAATAAACATTGCATTAAGTATTAAAGAGCTTTGAAAAGTAAAATATATTGGAAAAATCTAACACAAAAACAATGGTGACCACTGGTATTCCACTCTCTGATAATTAATGAGGGAGCTGAGGTGATGGGCTATTCTGACAACTCCTTTCTACCACCAAATATACAGAAAGAGCATGGCATTTCCTTCATCTGCATCTCTACAGGGACTCCACACTTGCCTCAAATCCTCAAGACCCAGTAAACTCCATATATGATGTATAAGTAAAGTGGGGTCTTCTCCCCACCATGGGACATTCTTACATTTACAAAGTAGAAAGTTAAATTGAAATCTGACTTGGAGTTTGATAATAACCTGGAATATGGTACTGGAATAGAACTTGGTCAAATGAATATTTTAACTGGTTGGAATTTCAGTAGTTGCAATGGCTTGCCACCTGAACTGATACTGAGTGTCCCTTTTCTGGAGCACCTATAATATCAGAACCTTTAATCACTAATGCCTTTGGGGAACTTACTCTATCCTAGTGTATTTTGAAGGCTAACAAAGATATTGTTCAGAGCTCTGAAATCTGTGGATACATGAATTAATACACCCATTAAAATGGATTTGGAGTTCACCTAAGGTCTCTGACCTGTACAAGTTGAATATCAAACAAGTCAGACTTAGTCTGGAGAAGTGATGCAAATTAGATCAGTCCTCTGGCCCATGAGACTGAAAGAAAATGCATCAAGCCCAAATAAATCAGGCTAAGGGCAAGTAAGAATTTTCATACTGGCACTAATGTTGTACTTCATCAGGTTCCCATTGCCTCCTGCCAATACAGGCATCTTGGCCATGACAGCCCTAAGTGTGGGGAGGGTGGGAGAAAAGTGGTCAGTTAGTACAAACTGACTGTGGCAGCTTTCAGCCCTCTTTGCCCAGAAGCTGCTTGAGTATGGTTTTCCATCTTGTCTTTTCATCTGCTTTCTGCCTACCATAATCCCTTGCACATATTAGGGGGACAATAACTGCTTGTTGGATGAAATTAGTTTGGAGTTCTATTTGAGGGCATTAAAGTAATCAATAACAAACATTTATTCATGCCTCTTTTGTTCCAGAAATAACTCTAGGTGCTGGAGATTCAAAGTTAAAAATGAAAGTCCCTGCCTTCAAGGAATTTATGTTCTTTAGTGGTAAGAAACATACACATGAATCAGTATTACTGTGATGAAATAATGGGATTTAGCAGATACTCAAAGACCCACCTGGAGATTAATCTATACTGATTGAATCAAGTGAGAGTGATTGACTGCTGATTAAGCCTACTTCAAGTTAATTGGATTGTAATCACACCTGGCTATCCCTTAAGAAGGTATTGTTCTCAGAAACTAGACTGTGAACTCAACTTGAGAACACCTTCAAAGCCAATGGATTTGGATGATGCCAACCAATCAGCTTGAAGCAGTGTGCAAGGACCGCCTCTGTTCCAGAACTATAAAAAGCTTCCACAATCAGCTTGCTGGAGAGTTCCTGATTAAAGCAGGCTCTTGGAGGAGGACTTCAGGAAGAACCCAACCAGGCTGGAATGCTACGCTAGGTAGGACTTCTTTTTTTCTTAACTTTCTGAACTCCTTGTGAATACCTCTATGCTTTAATAAATGTTTAATGCCCAAAGACTGGTGCTGAAGCTTCTAATTTAAGGCGACCACAATTTAGATTTTAAACATCACATTACAAGATATGTGCAAAAGAAATACAATAATATTTTGAACAGGGAGGAAGTTAGTAATCAGGAAGATAAACAAAAGCATCATGTATAAGGTGGTACTTCTATTGACATTCTAAGAGGCAATAGGTAAAAAACAGGGTGTTCCACCCTATGCATTGAGGAGAGGCAGGTGGACTTCATAATGTAACAAATGTCTATGATCACATTATTTAAAAGGGACTTCAAATGGTTCTTCAATTTTTTTTAAAGTTGTGATTGAAAATTTCAACATTTCCCAGTGCATGCCAATAATCCCTGTGATATTAGATTTTGGAAGCTCCCTAAACTTACTCATAACTTTGTGCCTCCAACAACACATTGCATCATGTTTTACACTCAATGGGAACTAAATAATTTTTTGCTGGTTATGGTGCTTTAAGTCCACTAACAGTACTTGCTTTTAATAAATCTTTACTTTTTAGCAAAATATTAAAGCCAAAGGGGCATAACTTATATATAGCAAAGTGCCAGACACATAGTAGGGGATTTATGAATCTTATAAAAGTATTTTGTTCCATGATTGTAAAACACAGGTAGGTATAGTAGCACAGGGGTGTTTCCATTCTTTTATTTACTTTTCCTTGCAGTTAACCACCATACTCTTATTTTGCCCAGAGTCCAGGGGTGGGGATTCTTATTCTATCTGCAAATGAACAACCTGACTGTAAATAACAGAAGAAAACAAGTTGATGTCTTGTGTCTAGGAATCTTGATGTTATATTTAATTTATGCCAAGTATTCCGTATCACCCTCCCCATGGGATCATGCTTCAAAGTCTGTCCACTATTCTTCAGTCTTTTGTCCTTTTTTGTGGGGCAATGAGGGTTAAGTGACTTGCCCAGGGTCACACAGATAGTGTCAACTGTCTGAGGCCAGGGCCAATGCCACCTAGCTGTCCCCAATCTTGTGTTTTTAAGTTGAACACACACAGTGAAGATCAACACCACCCAAGAGCTCTTCCAAGTCACTTGAATGCTCCATCTTACTTTTTTCCCAGAAAACATGGCTGGATGAGTAGAGGGAACATTGCTATTCACAGGCATCTTCCTCAAAGGAGAGACCTGCTTTCTATTCTTTTTTAAAGACTCAAATCAGTGTAGGATATTGTTAGAACATTTATTTATTATTATTATTTTTTTGGTGGAATAAGGGTTAAGTGGGTCACACAGCTAGTAAGTGTCAAGTGTATGAGGCCGGATTTGAACTCAGGTCCTCCTGAATCCAGGACCAGTGCTTTATCCACTGCGCCACCTCCCTGCCCCCTGTAAGAACATTTCTGTTTTCAGTCTATCTCAATACAGACTGGATTGCACATTTAACCTGATATTTTAAACCTTATTTTTCTTATTTAATTCCAGTCTTGCCTTTTATTGGCCAAAGAAAACTTTGTATATAGTTTCATAACTTCTTGACTGTGATCTATATGATCCTTGTTGCAGAGATAAATAGCCTCATTTTCTCTGGTTTACAAGAAATAGAACTAGATTTAATATCTTATAAACCTCACTTGGTACTAAACCCCTTGTGGTCACAGGTGAGTCACTTAACCTCACTGAACCTCACTTTATTCATCTGAAAAATGGGAATGATAAAACTTACAATACCATACAAGGTAGCTGTACTAAATAAAACATTTGTAGCGGCATTTTTTTTGTGGTAACAAAAATCTAGAAACAAAGTAGATGCCCATAGAATGGGGTACTTGAATTTAGTGGAATATTACTATGCTAGTAGAAATGATGGGGCAGTTAGGTTGCACAGTGGTCCTGGAGTCAGAAAGATCCATCTTCCTGAGTTCGAATCTGACCTCAGATATTTACTAGCTGTGTGACCCTGGGCAAGTCACTTCACCTTGTTTGCCTCAGTCTCTTCATCTGTAAAATGAGCTAGAGAATGAAATGGCAAGTCAATCCACTTTATCAAGAAACCCCAAATGGGATCATGAAGAGTTAGATGTGACAGAAAATGACTGAACAGCTGCAATATTAGAAATTATTGATATGACAAAGCAAGAAGCAGGCAAAAACTTAAAAAGTAGAACGAGGCAAACAATATACACAATGGCTACAACAATATGGATGGAAAGAATCACATTACAATAGAAAGTTAGTATTGTAAAATTACAAAGAATAATCACTGTCCCAAAGAAGAGAAATGAGAGCCTACTCCCCATCCCAGTCATTTGCAAATGTGAGAAGGTCACAAGTTTGAGTCATGGGACATCTCTCTAGGAGAAGAAAGAGGGAGAGATGTTGGAGAAAGTTCTGGTTATTAAAAGACATTGGGGCAGCTAGGTGGCACAGTGGATAGAGCACTGGCCCTGGATTCAGGAGGATCTGAGTTCAAATCTGGTCTCAGACACTTGACACTTATTGGCAGTGTGACCCTGGGCAAGTCACTCAACCCCAATTGCCTCACAAAAAAAATTTGAAAATTTTTTAAAAAGACATCAATATTTATTTGTTTTAATTGGATGTAAGCTCATTCTCTGTAGAATCACTGAAAGTATTCTGGGTACAATTCCTATTGCTGATGGGATAACAAGAAGAACATGTAACCCATCCTACTTCTAAATGATTGTACCCTCCTCTGCTATATCACCATATTTCAAAAGGGTTTTTTGCATTTTATCATATCCATAAACATGTTTCTTTTGCCTTATCGATGACATTTGGTAACAAATGTCCTTGCTTGCTTAGAGTGCTCGGGTAATGATTTTTATGGAAAAGGCAAGATTGAAATCATTGCTGAATTTGGAGTCAGAGGACCTGAATTCAAATCCTGATATTGCTACTAATTACCTTACTAGTTTTGGGAAAGTTACCAAATTATCTGGGTTTTTTAAAATGAAGGTGTTGTCTACAGGATTTATTTATTTTGAATAGATTTTATGTTTTAAATAAAAAGAGATAAAATTAAATAAAATAGGTCTTTTATTTTTACATTTCCTAGATTTTCTCCTGTATCCCTCCTACTCCCTACCCAACCTCAGAGAAGCTTCCCTTATAACAACTCTTTAAAAAAAAAAAGAAAAGAAAAGAAAAAGTGGAAGAAGGAAAAGAAATCAGCAAAACCAGTTGATACACCAAAAAATCCAACATTAAATGTAATGTTTCACATCCATGGACCTCCCACCTCTACAAAGGAGTGGGGCAATGTCTTGACATACCTCTTCTTTGAGGTTGTTTGCGCTTTATAATTTTGCAGCATTCTTTCTTCAATTGTCTGTATTCTCCTTTGATATTATTGTAGTCAATGTGTCTTTTGTTGTCCTGTCTCTCCTTATTTCATTTTCATCAATCTATATAAATATTTCCTCCTTCTCCATATTTACCACATTTGCCATTTCTTATACTTTTGTCATATTTTATTATAATCATGTAACACAAATTGCTTAGCCAAATCAATGAGAATCTTCTTTGTTCCTGGATCTTCACTACCATAAACATATTGCTATAAAGATTTTGGTCTATTTGGAGTCTTTCTTCTTTGTCAGTGACTTCCTTGGTGAATGTCTATCAGTGGGGAATTTAGATGTGTAGGTAAAGATGTTGAAATGTATATTTTCATGATTCCAAATTGCTTTCTTTAGAATGGTTGTACTTATTCAAAATTTCACCAATGATGCACTGGACTAGATGATTTCTAATGTCCCTTTGGCCTCTAATTCTTTATTTAAGCCATCCTCTAGAGAGGGAAGTGATGGCCTGGACCCTTTTAGATGACTTCGGGGACTTGAAATTTTTCACTTTTAGCCAAGGAAATATCATGTGCTTTGGGACTTCGACAAAACACAAAGGGAGTTGAGGAAAAGGTAGAAGAGAAAGGTTATGAAGGAAAGGGAAGTGATGGATCTCTTCTCACAGCCATGTGACAGCATTCATTTTTTTCATTACTACACTCTCAAGTGTGGAATTATTACAAACCTGAGCTTTTCCATCAGCTGTGAGTTTATCCTGTTGTTCTGGTGTGCAAACCCATGTTTCTAATTCAATAATATCAGTGGGGCCTATGATGCCTCTTGTTACATATTTTGTCCAATGTTTTATTGGTGCTTTTCCCCTATCACTGTCAATTCCCAAAAATACCTTCATTCTCTCTCATCACAATAGAACCATCCTTTGTACCCAAAACAACCAGTTAAACAATTGTATCTTCACATCACAATTGTATCTTCAAGCATTTAGAGCATCCTGCATAGGTCACCACTTCTCCACCCAAACAAGGGAAATATGTTCTTATATCAACTTATTAGACTGTAAGTTCCTTGAGGTTTTGTTGTTGTTGTTGTTCAGTCATTTCAGTGGTGTCAGACTCTTTATGACCCCGTGCAGGGTTTTCTTGGCAAAGATGTCGGGTGGTTTGACATTTCCTTGTCTAGCTCATTTTACAGATGAGGAACTGAGGCAAACAAGGTTAAATGATTTGCCCAGGGTGACACAGCCAGTAAGGATCTGAGACTGGATTTCAGCCCATGAATAGGACCATTCCTACTCCAGACATGGAACTCTATCCACTGCACCACCTACCTGCTCCTTGAATTTAGGAACTGTCTTTTTTTGTATCCCCAGAACTTAGTACAGTGTCATGCACATAGTGCTTAATAAATGTTTATTTATTGCTTCATCCATAAAAGGCAATATATCATGGAATAATTATTGACTCTGTAGTCAGGAGACCTCAGTCTGAATCCTGGCTTTGCCATTTCCTCTCTGTATGACCTTGGTCAAATCATTTCTTTGAGGCCTCAGACTAGACAACTTTGGAGATCTACTTCCAGGTCTAAGGGAGGTCACTGTATTTAATCTTACTGATTTTTCTGACTCCTAATGCAGAGTATTTTTCTCTAGTCCCTCTGTGTATTATCTGTTTTATAAACCTTTAGCTTCCCAATGTTGAAAGGAATAACTCCTGGTTTAGCATATCATGTTCAGCCAAAGAAGAGGAAATCCCATAATAAACTCTTGTGCCATGTGGTGCTTTGGCATGTGTATTGTTTGAGTGGCACACACTAGTTTGGTATCAGTCTCAAGAGGTACAGGAAATGAAAATGATCTCTGTATCATGGTGGCTTATCGAGGAACACCAAAGAATTAATGTATTTATTCTTTCTTCTGAGATTAAATGTAATTGCTTTAAAAAGATAATCATTCTATTGTTTGAATTGTATGCATTTCTTATAAAGAGCTAATAAATTTTCCTGTAGCCTGACAAAGTGTATGGTCTCTTATCCTCATTTCCCAGTGGATAAATACTTTGTTAATTAATAAAGTATTAGATGAGCACTTAGTGTCTGCATTTAACAGTGCAAGGATTTTATTCAGATTATGTTAATAGATTGTTCACATTATTCCTTGCATTAATTACAACCTCTTTCTGTGGTTTCATCATAAGAACATTGTCGCTGTGAATACAAGGGGCTTTTTGGATTATATTTTTGTTTGAGTGCTGGAATAATGCTAGGAAAATATTATTACATAGAGAACTATTGTATGGGACCAGGATCAAAAGCTAGAAATAGAAATTAATTATTGCAAAATCTAAAAATAAGATATAAAGTCTGCAGAAGAATGTATCTCACTGAAGAAAAAGCAAGTCATTTTGGAATGTACCTGGTGTCTATAAATGTCTTATTGTCAGATTGAGGAAAGCTGTTATCCACAGCTTATTTTTTAAAAATAAAAGTATTTTGTTATTTTCCAGTTACATGAAGAGATAGTTTTCAGCATTTGTTTAAAAAAGATTTCCAATTTCCAATTTTTTCCCTCCCTCCCCTCCCTCTCCACATCCCCTAGACAGCAGGCAATCCAATATAGGTTTTATATGTGTGTGTGTGTGTGTGTGTGTGTGTGTGTGTATTGTTAAAACTAAAATTCTAGGTATAAATTATCTAATGAGTGGTCGCCAATAAATTATAAGCTTTAGCAAGAGTTAGGCTTTTAAGCATTTATTAAGGAGAATAAGAATTTGGTAAAGAGAGAAAGAAAGGCCTACATTCATCTATCTATTAAAGGGAGAGCACATTTCTAGCTCTGCTCTCCACCAGAGTCCAAAGGAAAGAGAGAGAGGCAGAGTGCCCGGCTCCCCCTTTCTTCCTTCCACAAGCAAACATCAATTCCTGACTCCAAAGAAAAGACTCCTGTTCTTGCCCTCAAAGACCTTCACTTTATGGCGAAGCTTTTCTATAGTAAGTCTCCAGTAGGTGGCGTCATTCCAATCATTACAGTATGGATATATATGTATATGTATATATATGAGTATGTATGTATATATGTGTATATGTACACATGTATATATATACACACATATACATATATATATACATACATATACATAACAACATTAAACATATTTCTGCATCAGTCATGCTATAAGAGAAGAATCAGAGCAATAAGGAAAAACCTCAAAATAGAAAAACAACAGCACCAAAAACAAAAGAAATAGTATGGTTCAATCAGCATCCATATTCCACAGTTCTTTTTTTTGTTTTCTGGATTTGGAGAGCCTTTTCCATTATGAGTCCCCTGGAGTTTTATCATACCATTGTATTGGTGAGAAGAATCCAGTCTATCACAGTTGATCAACACATAATGTTGATGATACTGTGTATAATGTTCTTCTGGTTCTGCTCATCTTACTCATCATCAGTTCGTGCAAGTCCTTCCAGGTTTCCCTGAACTCCTCCTGCTCATCATTTCTTACAGCACAGTAGAATTCCATTACATTCATATACCACAACTTGATCAGCCATTCCCCAACTGATGGGCAACCCCTCAATTTCCAATTCCTTGCCATCACAAAAAGAGCAGCTATAAATATTTCTGAACATGTGGGTCCTTTTCCCTTTTCTATGATCTCCTTGGGAAAAAAAGACCCAAAAGTGGTATTGCTGGGTCAAAGGGTATGCACAGCTTTATAGCCCTTTGGGCATAATTCCAAATGGCTCTCCAGAACAGTTGGATCAGTTCAAAGCTCCACCAACAGTGCATTAGTGTTCAAATTTTTCTACAGCTTCTCCAACATTTATTATTTTCCTTTTTTTGTCATTTTAGCCAATCTGACAGGTGTCAGGTGGTACCTCAGAGTTGTTTTAATTTGCATCTCTCTAATCAATAGTGATTTAGAGCATTTTTTCATATGCAAATAGATAGCTTTGATTTCTTCATCAGAAAACTGCCTGTTCATATCCTTTGACTGTTTCTCAATTGGGGAGTGACTTGGATTCTTAAAAATTTGATTTAGTTCCCTATATATTTTAGAAATGAGGCCTTAATCAGAAGTTCTGGCCATAAAAATTGTGTCCCAGCTTTCTGCATCCCTTCTAATTTTGGATACATGGCTTTTGTTTGTACAAAAACTTTTTAATGTAATCAAAATCATCCATTTTGCATTTCATAATATTCTCTATCTCTTGTTTGGTCAAAAACTGTTTTCCTTTCCAATGATCTGAAAGGTAGACTATTCCTTCCTCTCCTCATTTACCTATGGAATCACCTCTTATGTCTAAATCATGTACCCATTTTGGCCTTATTTTAGTATAAGGTATAAGATGTTGGTCTATGCCTAACTTCTGCCATACTATCTTCCAGTTTTCCCAGCAGTTTTTGTCAAATACTGAGTTCCTATCCCAGAAGCTGGAGTCTGTGTGTTTATCAAACACTACATTACTAATGTCATTTACTACGTTGTCTCCTGTGCCTAGCCTATTCCATTGATCCTCCACTCCATTTCTTAGCCAGTACCAGATAGTTTTGATGACTGCCGCTTTATAGTAAAGCTCCAGATTTGGTACAGGTAACCCACATTCCTGTGCATTTTTTTTCATTATTTCCCTGGACATTTTGTTTTTCTAGATGAATTTTGTTAATATTTTTTCTAGCTCTATAAAATAATTTTAGGTAGTCTGATTGGTATGGCACTGAATAAGTAAATTAATTTAGGCAGTATTGTCATTTTTACTATATTAGCTCTGCCTATCCATGAGCAATTGATATCTTTCCAATTATTTAGATCTGATTGGATTTGTGTGAAGAGTGTTTGGTAGTTGTGTTTATATAGTTCCTGGGTTTATCTCGGCAAGTAGACTCCCAAGTATTTTATATTGTCTACCATTACTTTAAATGGAATTTCTCTTTGTATCTCTTGCTGTTGGACTTTGTTGGTCATGTTTAGAAATGCTGATGATTTATGTGAATTTATTTTATATCCTGTTACTTTGCTAAAGTTGTTAATTGTTTCAAGTAATTTTTGAGTTGATTCTCTAGGATTCTTTAAGTATACCATCATATCATCTGCAAAGAGTGATAGTTTTGTTTCCTCCTTGCCTATTCTAATTCCTTTAATTCCTTTTTTCTTCTCTGCTAATGCTAACATTTTGAGTACAATATTAAATAATAGAGGTGATAATGGACATCCCTGTTTCACCCCTGATCTTATTGGGAAGGCCTCTAACCTATCTCCATTATATATAATGCTTGCTGATGGTTTTAGGTAGATACTGTTTATTATTTTAAGGAAAGTTCCACCTATTCCTAAGCTCTCTGGTGTTTTTATTAGGAATGGGTGCTGTATTTTGTCAAAAGCTTTCTCTGCATGTGTTGAGATAATGATATGATTTTGGTTGGTTTTCTTATTGATGTGGTTGATGATGTTAATAGTTTTCCTAATGTTGAACCAGCCCTGAATTCCTGGTATAAAACCCACCTGGTCATAGTGTATTATCCTGATGATCACTTGCTGTAATCTCCTTGCTAATATCTTATTTAAGATTTTAACATCAATATTCATTAGGGAAATTGGTCTATAATTTTCATTCTCAGTTTTTGCTTTGCCTGGTTTTGCTATCGCCACCATATTTGCGTCATAAAATGAATTTGGTAGAACTCCTTCATCTATTTTTCCAAATAATTTACATAATATTGGAATTAATTGTTCTTTAAATGTTTGGTACAATTCACCTGTAAACCCATCTGGCCCTGGGGATTTTTTCTTAGGGAGTTCTTTAAAGGCTTATTCAATTTCTTTTTCTAATATGGGCTTATTTAAGGATTTTATTTCCTCTTCAGTTAACCTGGGCAGTTTGTATTTTTGTAAATATTCATCCATTTCATTTAGATTGTCAAATTTATTGGCATACAGTTGGGCAAAATAATTCCTAATTATTGATTTAATTTCCACTTCGTTGGTGGTAACATCACCCTTTTCATTTTTGATACTGGTAATTTGGTTTTATTCTTTCTTTTTTTAAATCAAATTAACCAATATTTTATCTATTTTATTGGTTTTTTCATAAAACCAGCTCTTAGTTTTATTGATTAATTCTATACTTTTCTTGCTTTCAATTTTATTAATTTCTCCTTTAATTTTAAGGATTTCTAGTTTAGTATCTAATTGGCATTTCTAATTTGTTCTTTTTCTAGCTTTTTAAGTTGCATGCCCAATTCATCGATCTCCTCTTTCTTTTTTTTTTTTTTTTCATGTAAGCAGTTAGAGCTATAAATTTTCCCCTAATCACTGCTTTGACTGCATCCCATAGATTTTGGTATGTTGTCTCATTATTGTCATTCTCTTGGATAAAGTTATTGATTGTTACTATGATTTGTTGTTTGACCCATTCATTCTTTAGAATGAAATTATTTAGTTTCCAATTGATTTTCAGTCTACTTTTCCCTGGCTCTTTCTTACATGTAATTTTTATTGCATCATGATCTGAGAAGGATGCATTTACTATTTCTGCCTGTCTACATTTGACTATGATGTTTTTGTGCCCTAATACATGGTCAATTTTTGAAAATGTGCCATGTACTGCTGAGAAAAAGGTCTATTCCTTTCTATCCTCATTCAATTTTCTCCAGACATCTATCATGTCTAACTTTTCTAGTATTCTATTCACCTCTTTCACTTCTTTCTTATTTATTTTTTGGCTAGATTTATCTAATTCTGAGAGGGGAAGATTCATATCCCTCACTTGTATAGTATTATTGTCCAACTCCTCTTGTAACTCATTTAACTTCTCCTCTAAGAATTTGGATGCTATACCTCTTGGTGCATACATATTTAATATTGATATTACTTCATTATCTATAGTACCTTTTAGCAAGATGTAGTTTCCTTCCTTATCTCTCTCTCTTTTTTTTTTTTAAGCGAGGCAATTGGGGTTAAGTGACTTGCCCAGGGTCACACAGGTAGTAAGTGTTAAGCATCTGAGGCTGAATTTGAACTCAGGTCCTTCTGACTCCAGGGCCGGTGCTCCATCCACTGTGCCACCTAGCTTCCCCTCCTTATCTCTTTTAATGAGATCTATTTTTGCCTGTGCTTTGTCTGAGATAAGGATTGCTACCCCTGCTTTTTTTTACTTTAGCTGAAGCATAATATATTCTCCTCCAGCCTTTTACCTTTCCTCTGTGTGTATCTCTCTGCTTCAAATGTGTTTCTTATAAACATCATATTGTAGGATTCTGTTTTTTAATCCACTCTGCAATTCACTTCCATTTTATAGCAGAGTTCATCCCATTCACATTCACAGTTATTATTACTAACTGTCTATTCCCCTCCATTTTATTTACCCCTTTGTACTTTTTCCGCCCTTCTTTCACCCTATTCCTCCTCAACATTTTGCTTCTTATTCCTGCCTTCCCCAATCTGCCCTTCCTTTTAATCACCCTGTTCCCTTTTCTTTACCCTTTTCTCTCTTGCTTTTTCCCTCCCTTCTATCAGTCCCCCCTTCCCCTTCCCCTTTCCCTTTTAATTCCCTAAAGAATAAGCTAAGTTTCTTTATCCAAATGAACATATATGTTATTCTCTCTTTGAATCAAATCTAATGAGAGTAGGTTGAAACAATGTTCACCCCTCCCTTCTTTCCCTCTATTGTAATAGGTTTTTTCACCTCTTCATATGATGTATTTCACCCCATTCCACCTCCCCTTTCCTCTTCTTCCCATAGACTCCCCTTTTAACCCCTTAATTTTCTTTATATCATCGCATCAAAAACAATTTATATTTATATCCTTAGTGTATAATCCTTCTGTCTGCCCAAATACATACACAGTTCTTAAGAGTTATAAGTATTATCTTCCCATGTAGGGATGGAAACAGTTTAACCTAATTGAGTAACTTTTTTCCTCTGTTTAACTTTTTAGACTTCTCTTGAGTCTTATATGTTAAGATTGAATTTTCTATTCAGTTCTGGTCTTTTCATTAGGAAACCTTGAAAGTCCCCAATATCATTGAATGTCCATCTTTTCCCCTGAAAGAGAATGATCAATTTTGCTGGGTAATAGATTCTTGGCTGCAATCCAAGCTCTTTTGCCTTCTGGAATATCATATTCCAAACCTTATGATCCTTTAATGTTGAAGCTGTCAGGTCCTGAGCAATCCTGACCGTGGCTTTATGATATTTAAATTGCTTCTTTCTGGCTGCTTGGAGTATTTTCTCTTTCACCTGATAATTCTGGAATTTGGCTACAATATTCCTTGGAGTTTTCCTTCTGGGATCTCTTTCAGGAGGTGATTGGTGGATTCTTTCAATGACAAATTTGTCCACTGATTCTATAATATCTGAGCAGTTCTCCTTAATAATTTCCTGGAATATGGTGTCTAGACTCTTTCTGATCATGGCTTTCAGGAAGTCCAATAATTTTCAAATTATTTCTCCTGTATCTGTTTTCCAGATCAGTTGTCTTTCCAATGAGGTATTTCATATTTTCTTCTATTTTTGCCTTTTAAAATTCTGTTTGACTGATTCTTGGTGTCTCATGGAGACACTATCTTCCAACTGTCCAATATTAATTTTTAAGGCATTGTTTTCTTCAATGAGATTATGCACCTTTTTTTCCATTTGACCGGATGACTTTTTTAAGGAATTGTTTTCTTCATTCAATCTTTGTGCTTCCTTTTCCAAGCTGATGATTCTTTTTTCATAATTTTCTTGTTTTGCTTTCGTTTTTCTCCCCATTTTTCTTCTACCTCTCTCAATTGATTTTTAAAATCCTTTTTGAGCTCTTCCAAGAAGCCTTTTTGTTCTTGCGACCAATTCATCTTCCCTCTTGAGGCTTCACATGGAGGCGATTTGAAAGTATTGTCCTCATCTGAGCTTGTGTTTGCCTCTTCCCTGTTGATACAGAAGCTCTCAATGGTGAAAGCTCTTTTTTTGTTCCTTACTCATACTGCAGCTTATCTATTTATTTGTTTATTTGTTTGTTTATTCATTCATTTATTCATTCATTCATTCATTTATTAATTTGTTTGTTTGTTTGTTTATTTATTTATTCATTTATTTATTTATTCATTCATCTATTTATTTATTTATTTATTATTTATTTATTTAAGTAGAGTTCTGCTCTGGGAGCACCAGGGTCCCTGTTTCAAGCTTCTTGGGCTGGGGTATAGGGGCAGTGTCACCAGCTTTTTACACTGAGGCCTCTATGGCTTGTGGATTTTTCCTTGCCCTGGACTTCCTGTCAGAGTACCCTGGGATCAGTAGGCCTGGTCACACCTGACCTGTGTGTGGCCCTCCAGCTGGCAACCTGCCCTCTTGGCTGGTACAGGTGGGTTTCACCACTGTCCTGCTGTGCCACCAGATTTTTGAGCCAGGATCCAGGGGCCTCAGTTGCTCAGCTGTGGCCCACAGCTTCCTGCTTACTTGCCTGACCCTCTTGGCACTGGGCTGAGCGACCTTTCCTGAAGTCTTCTAAATTATCTCTGTTTGGAAGACTGTGTCTCTCTGTCTCTTTGAAGGTTCTACATTTTCAGAATCCATCCAAAGGCTTGATTTAATGTTTTGTTTGAGGGAGCAGAGGGAGAGCTCAGGCACCTTGCTGACTCCTCTCTGCCATCTTGTCTCTGCCCTGCCCCCCCCCAGCTTATTTTTTGCTTTACATATAGCAATAGAAATCAAAGAAAAAGGAAAAGGTCCTCTATGTACAGAATATTTATAGCAGTTCTTCTTGTGGTGGAAAGAATTGTATTTTTTTTTGGTGGGGCAATGCAGGTTAAGTGACTTGTCCAGGGTCACACAGCTAGTAAGTGTCAAGTGTCTGAGGTCGGGTTTGAACTCAGGTCCTCCTGACTCCAGGGTCAGTGCTTTATCCATTGTACCACGTAGCTTCCCTGAATAACACTATGGGTTTTTTTCTTGTTTTTGTTTTTTTTTTGTAAATGTGAATGTGTGTGTGTGTGTGTGTGTGTGTGTGTGTGTGAGGCAATTGAGGTTAAGTGACTTGCCCAGGGTCACACTAAAGAACTGTAATTCAAAGGGATGTCCATTAATTAGGGAATGTCCAAATAAATTGTGGTATAAGAATGTAATGGAATACTATTGTCCTTTAGGAAATGATGAGCAGGATGGTTTTAGAAGTACCTAGGAAGACTTATATGAACTGATACAAAGTTAATTGTGCAGAGCCAAGAGATCATTGTACACAATGAGAGCAATATTGCATGATGATCTTAATGATTTTCAGCAATACAATGATCCAAGGAAATTCTGAAGGACTTAGAATGAAAAATATTTTCCACCTCAGAAAAAACTAATGGAGTCTAAATGCAGATGGAAGCATCCATTCTTTTTAGTTTTCTTTACTTTTCTTATTTTTCTTTTTTGGGCTGTGTTCTCTTTTGCAACATGGCTAATATGGAAATAAGTTTTGTGTGATTACACATGTATAATCTATTTCAAAGTGTTTGCCTTCTTAAGGAGGGGGTATTCGGAGCTGAAATTATTAAAAAATATAATTAAAATTATATAAATGTAATGAAATAAATATAATTACAAAACTGTTTTACGTGTAATTGAGAAAAATAAAATATTCTTTAAAAACTGAATATAGCAACACAGTTTACAATAATAACTGGGGAGCAGTCAGAGGAAACTGAGAGGACCTCTATGTATTGATGAAAAATGAAGAGAGAAAACCTACCATGAGAACAACATAATAGAGAGAATCAACTTGGAAAGAATTGAGAATTTTCATCAATGCAAAGAATAACCACAAGTCCAGTGGACTGAAGATGAAATACATCGTTCCCCTCTTGCCAGAGAGGTGATAAACTTAAAGGAGAGAATGAAACAAATTTTTGGACATGGACAATGGGGAGATTAGTTTTACTGTATTATGCTTATCCATTATACAAGTCATTTTTTTTTATTTAATTTGTTCAGTTAAGGAGCAGTGGGGAGAAACAATAACAATTGATTGTAAAATAAACATATGAATATTTTTTAAAAAAATAATTGGTCATCAGTAATATTGCCATATAAATAAACCAGTTATTTCTAATGAAGTTGTGCTTTAAAACAATTGAAAACAATGAAATTAAAGACTGCAGAAATACTATGATTTCTTCCATACAAATGGGAAAATATTTTTGTAAATTGGATTAACTAATTTGGTTTCAAGGAGTAACAATCTAAATAATTTGTTTGATTATAAGATAAAAAGAAGCATTTTTAGATTTTTTAATCTAATTCTAAACACCTATGTTTATAAAAATGATGACATGATGCATGAGAAAATGTATTTCTTTGATACTTTAAAAGATAGCCAGTTGTCAACTCTATTGCTGCACATAAAAATGGTTTCTGTCATTACTTTGCCCAAAGAGATCATAGAATAAGATTTAGAGCAGGAATGGACCAGTAGATCAATTATTCCAACCCCTTAATTTTACAGATGAATAAACTGATGCTCAAAGAGATTAAATTAATTTTCCCAAGACACACCATTAGTAGGTAGTAGGCTTAGGAGAGCCAAGGGTACTTACTCTAGTCCACTTTCAGCATGATTTATCACCTGGTGGTCAGTTCTCTGTTTATGAGCATCTGAGTGCAGTAGAGCTGGCAGGCAGATATTCATTGGAAGCCTGTTTAGCCAGGAAGATCTGACCAAGCTTTCAGACCTTTGGCATAGTCTTTGAGAAGCCAGGGTTACCCCTGTGCCTAAATGAGGTACGAGAGTCAGATTTTAGAAGACTTTTAAAAATTTCTTTCAAAACTGAAATTGTGATGTATATCAATCCATTATCCCATGACTTAACTCATCCTGTGCTTTCCCTAATGAAAATTTCACTTCCTGGTGTGAGAAATGCCCACAATAACTGGGGCCACTGACCCAAAAGTAATGAGTAAAACAAGCTTTATTTGCAGTTTGCAGAGCAGGTGGACACCTCAGAGAAGTGCCACACCGATGCCTGTCACAGGAGGCTTTTTACTCCATAATCCCTATCACAAATTCCCTCCCCTCATTCCTCATTGGTGGAGTACTAGAGAGTCACAATCTTTGTGTCCATGCTACTTCATGAATCCACACTCCACATACAATACTCCCACTTCATACATAGCATGTCTCATTATAATATTAAATCTCCACCCAGGGGTGTGTTGGTTAATATGCAATTACCCCATTAGGCAAACACAGTTTAAGCTAGGGGTCTACTCCAGTTCAATTCTCGAAGCTAGTTCTGCTAATTTACCTCACATCCCTACTTTGTGGTTTGCGGCTCTGTCTCTGCTCTATACCTATTGTCTGAAGACTGAGTGGGGACTTTCCTGACCCTTTCTGTTGATAAACCACAGGGGAAGGGGCTTTCAACAGGTCTTGTGGTCTGAGGAGACAACACTTTACAATCTTTTCCTTCAATGGCCACCTCTCCTCCTATAAGTATTGTCTTTACCTATTTGAACATAAGTTTCCTGAGGAAAAGAACTCTTGCTCTTTGTATTTGTATCCTCAGTACTTCACACAGTGCCTGACACATAAGTTAATAAGTGTTCTTTTACTGTGAGATAAGCTTGTGCAGGGAGTTCCAAATGAAGCAAGGTAAAAGTATTTTTGACAGTTTGCAAAGCATTTTTATCAGTTTCAGCAGGGCAGTTTGGAGGCTGATATATTACAAACTCCTCTTAGAAACAGAACTCACACTGTTGCCTTCCCACCAAGCTTCTTGATCAAACCAAATGAGCCAATGAGATGATAGCACATATTTTAATGAAACAGCTACACTTGTATTTTTTTAAACCTCATAACACAGAGAGTTCTTGGTGTCATAGATCTGAAGCAATAAGGAACCTAAAGTGGTGGAGTTAAGTGATTTATCTAATGTCACACAGGTAAGTAAATTGCAGATTTGGGATTTGAACCCACTTCCTTTAATTCTAATACTTTTTTTATTGGTATTGTTCTCTTTCCAGTACCATACTGATAATAGGGTCAAGAGAATACATGTAATAAACAGGGAACAGATAAGCTGAGCAGGCCAAGTCATCAAAATCCAGCTGAGGTAAAGTCCAGGGGTGCCAACCCATGTTGGCTCTACTGTGGTAATATCTATTTGGGCATCCACTTATTCGCCACCAGCAGGAGATAGTTGGAGTCTCAGGAGTTATGAGTGCTGACTAGATCCAGCAAAATTGGCTTCATCCCAGACAGAGACATAACTAGGAATTCTGGCTTCAGGGCCAAGAATTTGAATGTTCTTAGGTGTATGTATGGAGGTTGGGGGATGGGGGCAGGGAGGGAAAACAATGTGGAAACTCATTGGATAAACTATGAATGCAAAGTCCCATGGGGGAAGATTTCAAGACACTAGCTCCTTTGTGAAGGACATTTTCAAGGGAGGGAGCAGGAGGAAGCCTGGCTTGGAGGAACTCCGCTAGAGTAGGGCTTGAGCATTTTCCATTTTGTAGCTTCCAATTTTAACTAATTGTCTTTATTTAACTAAACACTAAACTCTTGCCTGCTGAAGGAATGTGTTCTATTAATGCCCTCTAAATTTCAGTGGCTTTTTTCCCTCCCCTCCTCCCATACACATACCACCATTACAACCCTGACCTTGGACCACTGTGCTAATTAATTATTATTATTCATATAACACTATGGCTGACCTCCCTGTCCACACAATGTCAATAGGAAGGCAGCTTTCCCTATGAGAACCACTACAATGTGTGTTCCTCCCCAGGACATAAATAAGCTAACCCATCCTGGGCCAAGAGACAAGTCACAGACTCTGGCCAGGACTTATAATACTCACAAACACAAAGGAAGCAGGTCAGGGCAACAAGCACTACAAGGGAAAATCCATACAATTCTCCAAAAGGCACTGCCAAAGGTAGTCAAACCACATGGCAAGTTTGATTCCAGAAGCAGCAGGAAATTCAGCGCCCTTCTCACTGGAAAGTATATCTACCCCCACCATACACACACACACACACACACACACACACACACACACACACACACACACACACACACACACACTCTACATTCCACATATTGGAAACAGTGAACCAACCAGTACATTAAGAGCTACCAGCCACTGATTATTTATACACTAGCACCTCACTGGCTCTAGGTCCACCTTGAACCTCTTCATGCCACAGCTGTGTATAGCCAAGCATAGCCCTTGGACACATGTGGTGGCTTGGCATTTCTATTGTGTCAATATTTCCTTTCCACAAAATACAAACATGGCTGAGTCACTTTATTGGCTACTAGGGAAGCACATTTCCTGGTGTCAGACTTAAATTTTTATTTATTTTAGTGAGGCAATTGGAGTTAAGTGACTTGCCGAGGGTGACACAGCTAGTAAGTGTTAAGTGTCTGAGGCCAGATTTGAACTCAGGTCCTCCTGAATCCAGGGCTGGTGCTGTGCCGCCTAGCTGCCCCCTGGTGTCAGATTAAGCAGGATGAGGATACTTTCTTGAAAATTTAGGGTGCTATTAACTCCTAAATCAGGGATTTTACATCATGATAATCATAATAAAGCTAGCCTTTATCTATTATTTTAAGGTTTGCCAACACCTTTTGTACTTTAATTCATTGGATCCTTACAACAGCCCAGTGAAGTAAATGTTATGGGCACAACCAGCCCATTCTACAGATGAAGAAACTAAAACTTGAAGATATTAAGTAATTTAGCCATGGTCACACAGTAGGTATGTGTCAAAGATGAGATTTAAACCCATGTCTCTCTGGACTCAAAGTCTAGAATTCTTTCTGCTAAACCATATTGCCTTAAATATGGCCGAGATGAACCAAAACTCTGAGTCTTTTCCTTGACACTTTTACTTGAAATGAAGAGCCAGACACCTCTAAGGTGCCCATTACTTATTACTTTAGAAAAACACCATGTAGAAAGCAGACATGAAGAAATTAGCAAAGGAGTTTAACCAGTAATAGGAGAATCTACAGTTTTCTACTGATATTTTTGTAGCCATCACTTTCCAATATTACTCAAATAGGGAGCAGCTAGGTGGTGCAGTGGATAGAGCACTGGCCCTGGATTCAGGAGGACCTGAGTTCAAATCTATCCTCAGACACTTGACACTTACCAGCTGTGTGACCCTGGGCAAGTCACTTAACCCTCATTGCTCCACCAAAAAAAACAAAATCAAACAAACAAAAAAACAATATTATTCATATCTATCCTTTTATTTACCATACCCATTGGCATTACCGAAGTTTAGCTTATTACTATCTATTGCCTATGCTTTTTCAATAACCTGTTAACTGACCCCCTCATCTCTATTCCCTTCTTCTAGTTTTTCACACATAATGCAACTAGATTAATCTTTCTTTTTTTTTTTAATTTTTTTTTAATTTTTAGTGAGGCAATTGGGGTTAAGTGACTTGCCCAGGGTCACACAGGTAGTAAGTGTTAAGTGTCTGAGGCCGGATTTGAAATCAGGTACTCCTGATTTCAGGGCCGGTGCTCTATCCACTGCGCCACCTAGCTGCCCCTAGATTAATCTTTCTAAAATGTAGTTCCAATCATATCAACCCCATGTCCAAGAAACTTCAATGGCTCCTAATTGCCAATTAAGTAAATTCTAAATTGCTGACCTGACATTCAAAGCTCTCCACCATTTGTCACCATTCTACCTCTCCAACTTTATCACACTCTACTAACTACTGACTCTCAAGTGGTCTATAATCCAGGGAAGTTGGATCATATACCATCTCTCCAAAGACTCTGAGATTTCTTCCCACACCCTTAACCTTTGCTCACCCTCTTCTTATTGCCTAGAATGCCCTGCCACACACCACGGACATCCAACTTAAATGCTGCCTCCTTCATGAAGCTTTCTCTAATATCTCTGTCCCCCCACTAAGGCTTGACATGGTCTCTTCCTCATCTGATTTCATAACACTTGATATTTTCCGTATGTATTTATCAGGTTATAAGTTGTACGAAATTTATCTTACCACATGTCATCCCTCCCCATCCCCATCTCCCACCTCCTGCAGTAGGTAATAAGCTCCTTGAAGGCAGAGATTTTGTCTTATTCATACTTGTATCTCCCTCAGGAGCAAGCTGTGAAGGTAGAAATCCCTTAGCGAATGTTTGTTGAAAGACTGGATGAATCAATGAAAGGGCTCAGGCGGGACCTTTTTCTAAAGATCACCCTCCATCCTTCATTACGTCAGAATCTTTGGAATGCTTTTGCCAGATGCTCACAACTGTTCACATATCTAAAAATACAAAAGAGGAGGAATGAATGCTTATGTTGACATTTCAGCAAATAGGGAGAATAGGCAGTTATGAAAGCATAGGAAACATATTGCCTGGCCTGGAGAGGTTGTGGGAAATTCCCCTTGGATGTTTCTGCCAGTGGGGTTAGGGGTGGGGAGATGGAATCATGGAAAGCAGTGAAGACTAATTCCATTGCCACTTCTAGATCGTAAACTGTCTTGCCTTTTTTGTATCCCTAGAACTTACCACGGGGCCTGGAACATAGTAGGTTCTTATTAAGTGTTTATTGACTAACTTGAGGGATCTGACACGGGTTTGCAGTGGGGCCAACACAGGTAGGCAATGAGAGGGTGTTGTTATCATTAACTCCTTGACTGGAGATACCACACAAGGCAAGTTTTAGTAAAACATAAACTTGAGAGCTAGAACTTTGGGTTGGGGGTGGGGTGGGGTTGTGAAGAGGATTGTCTTGGTATCTCTAGTGCCTGAATGGCAGTATTATCTAATGGATAGAAAGCTGGCCTTTAAGCCAGGAACACCTAGGTTCAAATGTTACTTCTGACTCATGTTGACTGTTGATCCTGGATAAGTCACTTAAACTCATAACACTAGGCTAGTGTTTTTAAGCTTGAATAGAAGCCAATTCCCTTGGGGTATATATTGAATTAGAAAACCACAAATTAAACTTATCTATATTCTATTGTATTTTTTATTTATTTTGCTCCACATTTCCCAAATGCATTTTGATCTGAGCTGCCCTGGGAAGTTTTTCCAGCCACTTTTTAGTGATCTTGAGTATTGCCACCCCTGGTTTAGGCAAACTTCTAAGATCATATATTACATAGAAAATGCCAACTTCCATTTTTGTAAAGGAAATTCTCTAGATTGATGAAGTCATGGACCTTTGCATAGTATTTTGCACATAATAGGGGCTTGATAAATGTTTGGTGGACGAATATTGAACTCACTATTTGTGTTGTTTCCTCTATGGTACTACCTAACTGAGTGCTTACCTACCCCATGCTTCATAATTTTTCCCACTTCCCTTTCCTGAGCCCCTCTGAATTTGGTGCTACCATTGAATTGGCTTTTACCATATCATTCTGGTTACTCACATATGGACTTTAATTACTCTGGAGGAGACAACGAGACTGATGACTTTGTGCAGCTCTGCTCCACATATCTAGTTCATGCACAAGTCTAGACATCACGCTCCTAATGTTATTGGTCTTCTTGAATGGAGGATGTGCAACAACACAGTTGGCTCCACACCTGGGAACAACATCATGACCTATTAACCAACATCAGTTATTAGGGTCTGTGACCCGTATAGGGGGTAGGAACAAGATAATCATAGGATTGTAAGATCATAAGATCTTAGAGTTAGATCTGAGAGGGACCTTTGAAAGACTACTAACTCAATTCCCTCAGATAGGGAAAGCCCAAAGAGGTGATGAGAATATCTTAGTCTCACACTGATAGAAAATGACAGTCAGCATTCATCCCTGGGTCCTCTGACTTTGAATCAAGAGATCCTGAGCCATGATGTTTCCCACCTGTCCTAGGAGTGGTTCCATCATCTGTACAATGAAATGACAAAGCAGATGGTCATACATCCTACTTCATGTCATTTCCACTTGTAAAATCATTTTTGATGGTGGACTATTTGACAATAATAATGACTTTGGTGGCAAGAACTTTGCTTTCTATATTTTTGCTAGCTGTGGTTGCAGAGCAGGCAAAGCCTACAGCAGTTGCTAGGTCACACTTTCATCTGGTTGTTTACTTGTATGATAAATTGAATGAATGAGCCAGTGAGTGTGTAAGTGAAAAAAATGAATAAATGCAAAAAATATTGATTAGGTAATTACTATGTGCACAGCACTATTTTAAGTATTGGAGATACAAATAGAAAAGTAACACAGTCCCTATTCTCAGTGAGCTCTAATTCTAATGGGGGAGACAACTCATATGTAAAATTTCAGCTATATGTCAGATGGAAAGGTCCCATGGTCCTTAGGGTGCAGCCGCAAAGCAGATGGTCATGCCTCTTTGATGGCATTTCCACTGATAATATCATATCAGTTTCTAATGTTGAGCCATTTGACAGCACCAGGGATTTTGGCAAACATTTCCTTTTCTGAGTTGTCAATAGCTGTGGCTGTAGCACCTGCAAGAGCAGTTGCCAGGCTGCAGCTCCATAGGGATTGCTTCTTAGGATGCTGGCTGAGAGCACTGGGCTGAAAACTTGCTATTTCAAAGACTCTTTGCTTGGTGTCCTGGATTCTTTCTATTGAGGTTGGAGGGAAAACAATCTGAGAATGATGATGCTTTGACTTACCTGGTACATCGTGCTTCCTTTCACTCCCTCCTGGTGCTTTGCTACTGTGGCTCGGCTGGCTTGCCTGCCTTCTGGGTGGAAGTTGGTTGACAATTGTTGGACCTAGCTAACACCTTCTCCATAGAAGTTACTTCTCAGGTGATTCTATATGAGGATTAACCTGGAAATAGGACAGGTGGTCTGGGGGTGCTGTCACTCCCAGAGCTCTTGTGCCCATTTGCATGTTGGTGGTAGTTGGTCAGCAGTTAGTAGTGGTGGCAATGAGGAAGGTGAACCCTTTCTACACAATGATTTCTCTCCTCAGTTTTGTATACAGGGGCTCAACTCAAAGGAATTCTGGTATTTAGAAAGCAGTGCTATTCCCACGTCTCATGGGTTCAGGATTCTGGGTTGTCTTCATCAGGGTCTGAAAAAAGTTGATGATCAAGGGGTTATCTAGTTTCCCTTGCACATGCCACAGCCTGTCTTTCCCTCAGAGTGCCCTGATCCTTTGGCTAGACTGGTTTTCCCCATCTGTGCCTGGAAATTTATAGAGATAGCTGGATCTTTCTCTGCAGGAGTTATCTCCCCAGATAATGGTAGCAGGAGCTGGACTCAAAGCAGGACCAATGGTCTGGAGCCCATTCCTATGTTCAGAGTTTTGGGGTACAGGGTATTTTCATCAGAGTCTGAGGAACGGTGGTGGCCAAAGTGGCATCAGGGTTTGATTTATGGGGAGAAACTGCCTCCTATCCCTCCATCAGATTGCTCTGCTACTTCCTCTAGACTGGTTTATTTCAACCAATAATAAACATTTCTTAAGCACCTACTGTTTGCCAGACACCAGGCCAAAATCTGATGATGTAAAAAGAAGCAAAAGATAATTCCTGCCTTCAAGGAGCTCACAACCTAATGGGGGGGAGAGGCAAAGAAAGCTAAATATAGGATAAATAGGAGATAATTCACAGAAGGGAGGCATTGGAATTAAGAGGGTGTGGGCAAGGCTTACAAGAAAATATGGGATTTTAGTTTGGACTTAAAGGAAGCAAGGGAGATTACTAGTTGGAGCAAAGGAAAGAGCATATTCTAAGCAAGGCGAGCAGCCATAGGAAAAGCCCAGAGCTGAGAGATTAAGTGTCTTCTTCATGCAAAATCCAGGAGGATTGTGTCACTGGATCAAAGACTATGTGATGGAGAGTAAAGTGTAAGACTAAAAAAATAGAGGATCGTAGGCTACGAAGAGCATTGAGTGTCAAAGAGTGCATTTTGTATTTGATCCATTAGGCAATGGAGAGCCACTGGATGTATTTGTGGGGTGACATGATTGGACCTGGCCTTTAGGAAAATCACTTCAGTGGCTGAATGGAGGATAGATTGGAGTTAGGAGAAAGACAGGGAAGGCAGACCCACCAGCAGACTATTGCAGTAACCTAGGCATGAGGTGATGAACAGCTACATTACAATGGGGGCAGTGTCAGAGGAGAGAAGGGGACATATTTGAGAGGTATTACAAAAGTGAAATGATCAGTCTCAGCAAGAGATTGCATTTGGGAAAAGGTGAGTGATAGTGAGATATCTAGGATAAGACTCAGCTTGTGTCCCTGGGGGACTGAGAGGAGGGTGTTAATAGGGAAGGTAGGAGAGGGAAAGAATTTAAGAGGAAAGATAATGAGTTTTGTTTTTGACATATTGAGCTTAAGATGTCTCCAGGACATCCAGTTTCAGATGTCAGAAAGGTAGTTGGAAATGGTTCAGCAGAGAATTTGGGGAAAGATAGAGAAATCTGAGAATTGTTGGCAAAGAAATGGTAATGACATCTATGAGAATTGATGAGATCACCAGGTAAGGCAGTTTAGAGGGAGAAGAAGGGCCAAAACAGAACCCTGAGGGTCACCTATGGTTAGAAAGGGATGCAGATTTGCCCCATGCATGAGAGATAATAAACAACAATGTTTGTTCTGAATTCAGGTCCATACCAATGCTCTTTCTATTCCTTGTTTAATACAGAAGAGTACATAGATTTAGAGAAAAATCTCATGGAAGATACATCGTTTACTTGTAATTAGCTTTTGAACTTCTTGAGAGTGGGAACTGTCTTTTGCTTCTTTTTGTATCCCTAGGGCACAACATAGTGCCTGGTACCAATGATTGATTGACTGTAATTTCATATTGTGGCCCCATTAGAGTGTCCTTCCAATTTGAAATGTTACTAATGACAAGAGAAAGTGTTGTCAAGAGATAGAATTGGCTTTTTGGGGTGCTAACCATATGTACAACAACAATTTTCCCAGGGTTTATTTAATATTTGGCTGAGAAAATAGTCTTTCTTCCAAATTCTGCCTCAGGTCTTTTGAGTTTGAGGTCCACTGATGTGGACCATACCCGCTACCCACTGTTCCATGCAGGTTTCTTCTGCTACACATTCAATTCAAAGATCAAGCACCCAATGGGCAGCTAGGTGGCACAGTGGATAGAGCACTGTCACTGGATTCAGGAGGACCTGAGTTCAAATCCGAACTCCGACACTTGACACTTACTAGCTGTGTGACCCTGGGCAAGTCACTCAACCCCAATTGCCTCACCCAAAAAAAAAAAAAAAAGATCAAGCACTCAGATACCCTAAGTCTGACAGTGAACTCTAGTTGTCAGCCATTATTGGGCACATTTGTCTTTGAAACCCCTTGCTAAAGTACCAAACCATTGACAAGGCCTGTCAATTTGGCAACAGCTGACTTGGAGATATTGAAGGTTGGGGCAACTGAGTGCCAGTACTCAGGAGTTACTCTCCCAGATATGGGAGGACTGAGATACATTGGCACAGCCAATGGAGAATGGTTGAGAAGCACCTGTCCACAGTATGCCCGCTGCCAGGCAGTACGAGTTAGCAGCTCTTATGTTTTTTATGAGTCCCTACAAATATTGTATCAACCTGACAGAGGAAAACAAACAAAGGGAAGAGAGGATAAAATATAGAGCCTTACCTGAAATTCTATACATAAAACACCCATTAAAACAGAACATAGTAAAGCTAGCTGAAGTAATTTGTTTTCTTTAGCATATATAATAAACAGGAGGTCGGGAGCCTCACTGGAGAACTATTCTGAAGTTTGTGAATCGGCTGGCTCCAGTTTTGTAGAACACAGAGTCTCTTAGGGCACTGTCCTGCTGCAAAAATGCCGATGCATGAGGAAGATGGCCGACCAACGTTCTCCCTCTGATGGGATTCCCTGTGAGGCCTCCCTCCATTTTTGTATACAACTCCCACTCCTGTTCAAGAAGCAATATGGTACAGCATGACAATTTGGAAAGAGTCCTTTGATGTCAGAAGATCAAGGTGTAAATCCTACCTAGACTTAAATCACATTCACTACCTATGTGATCTGGAAGTCACAACTTCCCTAAGTCTCCGTTTCATCATCCGTAAAATGGTGGTCTTAGTTAGGCTAGAGTCAAGAAGTCAAGTCAATGGGCATGAATAAAGTACTGACTAGGTGCCAGACACTGTGCTAAAGGTTAGGGATACAAAGTAAGGTAAGAGGGGGCAGCCAGGTGGCACAGTGGGTAAAGCACTGGCCCTAGATTTAGGAGGACCTGAGTTCAAATCTGGCCTCGGACACGTGACACTTACTAGCTGTGTGACCCTGGGCAAGTCACTTAACCCTCATTGCCCCGCAAAAAAAAAGAAACCACAAAAAACAAAGTAAGGTAAGACACAGTCCCTGCCCTCAGCTCCATCCTAATGAGGAAGGCAACATGCAAACATATGCGTATATATAAGCTATCCATCCCCATCTCTCTGTCCATCTGTCTATCCATCCATACAAATATCCATTTATCATCCATCTCTGTCTATATAGTAAATTGGAAATGAATTCAAAGGGAAACCCAGATGGACTTATTTCCTTTCCAATTCTAGATATATGGCCCTCTGATTGTTCCTCTCATATAGTCTCTGAAAAGGCTCAGGGTGTGAGTGGGATAGCTTTTTCTTTTCTTTTCTTTCTTTCTTTCTTTCTTTCTTTCTTTCTTTCTTTCTTTCTTTCTTTCTTTCTTTCTTTCTTTCTTTCTTTCTTTCTTTCTTTCTGTCTTGGTAAGGCAATCGGGGTCAAGTGACTTTCCCAGGGTCACACAGCTAGTAAGTTTCAAGAGACTGAGGTTGAATTTGAACTCAGGACCTCCTGACTCCACAGTCAGTACTCTATCTGCTGAGCCACCTAGCTGCCCCTAGGATAGCTTTTTTTTTTCAATGAGGTGGTTGTGGTGCAATTAAAAGGGGAATTATGTTTGGAATTCAAATTCTGGGTTCAAATCCTCACACTGCTACTTATTATCCCTGTGGTTTTTTTGGGGGGGAAATCACTTAAATTCTCTCAGGCCCTCAGTTTTCCAATCTACAAAATGAAAGGTCAAAATTCTGACACCACGTACCTCTCCAGTTTCCTATAAGGATTGAGATAATGCATGCAAAGGCTTTTGTAAAATTGCAGTTGCTGTATAAAGTCAAGTTGTTAATTAGCAGCAATAGAAATAACAGTGGTAGTGATCATGGTGGTGGTAACAGATCATAGATTAAAATGGAAAGAAATCTTGGAGGTAATTTAATCCAAGCCACTCATGGTATAGACAAAGAAAGTAAAGCCCAGAGAAGGGGAGCCACTGGCCCAAAGAAACACTGGAAAACAAGTAGGTGATGCAGAATTCTAAGCTGTCCTCAGATTTTCAACCTGGGTCTCCCTCCTCTTCCCCATGCTATTGTTGTTGTCATTCTTGTTGCTATTTCAGGAAGGCAGGTGCCCAATCTGTCCAAATTTCTGGTCTTTTTCCCCCCTCATTCGAGTCCAAATATAAAACCCTGCTCTGTAGAGCTTTTAGGAAGAAAAATGTTGACAGGAGAAACTACTATGGACAATTTTAGGAGAAGAGCTCTAGCTGAGCCAAGTGACCTATTTGGAAGCCACAGTGCCCTTATCTCCACAAAGGTGGGCATGAGTAAAAGGCACTGATTGCACTGAAAATTTGGAGCCACCCGGGAGATCGGCATTTGCACCTGAGCTACACCTGGCTGCCCAGGATCCTGTGCCATTGCCCAGCACACACCAAGCCTGGCGAACCAGACCAGTCATTTGGGAGGGGAGATTTTTACGACTCAAACCTGCTGGACCTCTCAGTGGCAAAAACCTGGTTTCATTTGGTTTTGAGATAAAGCATAGCAGTGATGTGAGTGGACGCTCTGAAGCGAGCATGAGGCCCTTGCTGTGATCCGTTCATTGTCCTCCTAGTAGCGTGCTTGGTGGTGTTCCAGGTCCTGCCGACAGCTTGGACGAAGGCATCCCGTCCAACATGGTAGGAATTTTCTTTTTTTGATAATGTGGTCGAGAAATGAGTTTGGAAGGCACTGAGCAATTTCTCTGATGTTATTTGGTACAGCCACAGCAGCAGCATGAAGTAGAACACTTCTATTCTAAAGTGTCTGGCAGGAAAGCTGCCTTCCTGCACCTCACAGGGGCATAAGCGATAAACACCCAACTACTGTACATTCCATTTTTTATAGCAGAGGAAATTAATAATGCATGATCACATATTCCTTATTGCTTTTCCAATGGGTTTCTAAAAGGCTCTCGACTTTGAAAAGGAGTAAATATTTCTTTCTCATGTGTCCATAGCATAAGCCATATATATTCATGTATACACTTTCCATGGATCCTCTCAAGTTACTCCCCAACATGCCACCTCACAAGTCAGGTACCATGATTATCTCCATTCTCCCGATGAAGAAATTGAGATTCAAAAAGGTTAATTGATTATGCCGATACAGTTAGTAAATCTTCAAAGATGGGGTATAAAGCCAGGGCTTGCTGACATCAAATCCATCACTCTGTCCATGGTAGCTCTCATAAAAATAGGTCTTTTAGAGTTTGTGAATGCTTTCCATCCATGGGTTCATCAGAGTTTCATACAATCTGTAGTTCAGTGGAAATAGCACTAGGTCTACATATGGAAGACATGCCATGATTATAACTTTGTATGACTTTGGATGAGTTGCTTTAATTACTCAAACCTCAGTTTCCTTAATTGTAAAATCAGGAAGTTGGCTTAAGGGGCCAGCAAAGATATCCCTGCTCTAAAGATAAAGTTCCTGTGAAATTGGTAATACTGGGATTATTAATCCATTTATGGATAAGGAAACTGATGCTTAGAGAGATAGTGTCTAAAGCAATATTTGAACCCAAGTCCTTATGATTCCATTTGAAGCACTGTATTCCCAATGCCTTGTTTTGTCTGATAAAAGAAGTGAAAAGAAAGAAACAAAGGTCAAATTATGAAAGTTGAAAGTATATCCAGGTAATCTCTGTTCACATATATGGATGCTGGTGTCTCTAGAGAGATCAGAAGTGTCATAGAAGTGTCATTTCCAAGTTAAAGAGGTTAACTTTTTTTTTTTTTTTTGCATCATGGATCACTTGGGCAGTTTAGTGAAAACTAAGGGCCCATCTTGAAATGATGTTTTTAATGGCATAAAATGAAGTAAGGAAGGGGGAGGCTAGGTGGTGCAGTGGATAAAGCACAGGCCCTGGATTCAGGAGTACCTGAGTTCAAATCCGGCCTCCGACACTTGACACTTACTAGCTGTGTGACCCTGGGCAAATCACTTAACCCCCATTGCCCTGCAAAAAAAAAATAATAAATAAAGTAAGGAAGCTTGCAAAGAATAATCAGCAATAATTAAAATATAGTCATCCAATATGAAAAAAAAATTACAGACCCTAGGTTTGGAACTCTTTTTTGAAAAGATAAAAAGAGAAAAAAAAGCATAAACTGAAGTTACACCTTCTCAGAAATTTCTTTACTCATTAAAATGGAACATTAGAAGTGATCAGAGAAGAATTAATTATTTGACTTCCCCCAAATCCCCTAGAAATCGACAATGTTTACATTGATTGATTCAAGAAATGAAAAGCCTTGAAAGCATTGTCATCAGTGGCATATGGGTGTGTGTTTACTGAAGCACACATGTAGCATAAGAACAAATGAGAGAAATAGGTCTTCCCACAGAGAAGATTTCTAGTTTCATACAATTTCAACAACCAATTGGGAACTTCACTATTCAAGCCATGAAGTTGTTCAACCACAAGTCTAGACTACAGATGGGAAATTAAGTTTGGTAGCCCCACCTGTAATTTTCCTTGGCTTATGATTTGAAATTAGCCAGCTATGCAGTTGGGTGCAAAGTACCCATAGCCATTATATCTCTTGGATGGCTGAGTGGCCTCAGCAGCTTTTGTTTGCCTTTATGTTCTTGGCACCTTCCCTTCTTTATAATGTTGCCATAGATCGTTGGTCTCCAGTACTCTGATATCAGTCACATCCAGGTGCATTCACGTATATAGCTAAATAATAACATCACATATGCTCATGTGTACATGCAATAAGAGGACTTCTGACTGTAAGAGTACAAGAATAATTATAGGGACTTCTTGAGAATCCCCATTTTAGAAAAAAAGTTGCTCACATGTTCACACTGGTATATGTACACACACACACACACACAAATAAATATGTTTCTGAATACAAGAGAGACCTAGAATATTTATATACCTGAAAGAGGCAATGTGGTCCAATGGAAAGAAGAGTTGTTCTGGAGCAACATGGCTTGGGTTCAAAATCCCACTTTGGACAAAATCTGTGTGATCTTGGTCAAGTCAGCATGGTAAAGCAGAAAAGGCATTGGATTGGGGGCAAGAAGACATGGGTTCAAATTTCATGTCTGCTACCTACGTGACTTTGTTCAGTCACTTACCATCTCTGAGGCACAGTTTCCTCATATGTAAAAGGAGGATGTTGGACTGGATGCTAATATGGTCATTGTAATTTGAAATCTAACCTGACACATAGTAAGTGCTATATAAACAACAGCAACAACTATTATTATTATTATTATTATTATTATTACCACCCCCATTTTACAGATGAAGAAAGTGAGGAACAGAGCACTTAACTAAATTGCCCACAGTTAAGCATCAGATGACATTTGAGTCCAGGCTTCTCATATTCCATGTCCAGTATGCTATCCACAAAGATTCACCAAACTTAAAATGAAAAAAAGAAAACTTTCCTGAACTAAAAAGAACAAAGCTTCAATAATGCAGATAAATGGGGGAAAAAATGTGCCATGTGTTCTATTCATCAGCACCTGAGGTTGAAAGTTGGTGGCACTGTGAATCCAAGGAATGCCTGACGTCTTGGCTTATTAGGATCTGTCTTGCTAGTATGTTAATGTCTGCATTTAATTGTGAAATCCAAACAGTTGTGACAGTGAAGTGTGAACAGCCTTTGAACTTAATCTACAGGGGAAACACAACACTGATTGAATCAGAGACATTCCAACAGGAAGGTTATTCCTGTTGACTTGTCACTTCAGAAAAGGAAGGAAATGGCAAGTGATAATGCTCAATTGGTTATGTATTGTCAGCTAGCTCTGCTCTCTGTGTTGTCTGTGTGATTCTGGTTCATGTCACTCTGGTGAATAACGTCTTGTCTCATAGTTTCATCTCCTAGAACATATTGGGACTCTTACTGTTCTCTTACTGAGGAGTTTGGGGAAGAGTTTTTTGTCTTTTCATGACGATCCACCATGTCTGCACGTGGATATAGATGACTTAAAATTAACCCAAGCAAGATTAAAAATATCAAAAAAACAATATGGAGCAGGCTGTCTCACAAAAGGCTGCTGTTCAAGCTCATCAGTGCAAATTTCTTGTCAAAATACTCCCTGAGCTAAGTAAAGGTTACGTATTCATATGAGCACCTGACTTATAAAATCAATCAGGGCAGGCTATGAAAGACGTTTGCTTTTTTGCATGCATTCAAGTTGTTGCTTCCATTAACTTAACTTCCTAAAAAATGTATTTCATTTTTCCCTGATCTGCTCTGCATAACTCATTAACATCATAATCGCCAACAATAATTGCCTGAAGTGAGTGAAGAAAATCGGGAAAGATGAAGAGTTGAATTACCACTTAATGAAAGAAAAAAAATTGAGACAATTTAAATCAGCCTGTCTACCATGAGGCAGCCACCACTCCCTTCCTTATGGGAAATGTGCAAGAAATGTGTTTCTGAGGCTTTGCTTTTTTTTTTTTTTTTTTTTTTTTTTTGCTTTGCTTATAAATAGAGGAACTCAGACATTGGATCGTGAAAGTGTTTACAGGGGCTAAATCCATTGTATGAATCAGGGTAATTGATTTGTGGAAACAAAATTTTTTTTCAGAAATTTTGCACAGAAACCCAACGACAAATTGTTGTAACAAGCCGGTCCATTTTTAAGATGTATGTCTAATCTACAAGCATTTATTAAGCACCTACTATGTGCCAGGTGCTGTGCTAAATCCTGGGGTTAAAAAAAAGTTCCTGTTCTCAAGAGGCTCCTGGTTTAATGGGAAGGCATCATGCACTGATTTGATTTTATTGGTGAAAAAGCATTGTTAAATACACATGTTCTGTCATGTCTCTGGGAATTCTGTGCAGAAGAAGTTTGGTAGCCAAGTCAGCACGATGGACAGATTCCTGCTTAATATGGGTCAGTGACTATTTGAGAGGTAGAGTTGGCTAGCTGAAACGTGATCCTTCCTGCTTCCTCTGCCCTTCCTGAAAGAATGAGAGCTGAATCCTCCCCAAGCCTCACCAATTCATTGACTGGGGAGTGATTTAATTTGTGATCTTGTATTCATTCACTACCATTTCCACCCCCTTCCCTTGGGAGATTTAATTAGCCATGTCCCATTACAGTAATTGGTTTGCCTTCTCATTATGGGTGCCATATAATGGCCCTGAGGTCCACACAATCCCATTCTAAACTATTTAATAGAGTTTATTTCAGAAAAAGTCATTAATACTATCACAATAGTTCAGAGCCCCCACTTAGAGAAAGTCCTAATATTTGGAGAGAGGTTTGGCTTTCTGCCATCAATTATTTTTAATTTCCAGGTGATCTCTGGCTTTCTCCACTTATCTTTTCTTAACATAGACTAAGTGTACAATTCACACCTTCACGACTGACCATGAATTTTTCTATATATGAAGACGTTAGAATTTACGAAATATTTAGATGAAAGAAGTTAGAAGAATGGATGACAGCAACAGTTACTGGACAGGCATGCAGAAAGAAAGCTAGGCAGGAAATAGACTTTTAGGACTTCTACCATTCTCTAAAAAGAAAAACAAATTGTATTTTAGTGCAGTATAGTCCTTTTGTCTAAGATACCTACAAGACCTTAGAAATCGACTTCCATCTCTTCTTGATTAGAACTCAGCAGGCTTTTCTCTCTTTCAACCCATTTTTCCTGCACCATTATCTTCCTCCAATTTAGTTAGTAGGTGTCTCCTCTCCTCTGCTTCACCCCCCCCCCAATTTTTTTCCATGTGTTTTAGAACAAAGATCTTGCTCCAGAGTGAGAAAGCCTCAGGGAGGGAGAACTGTGGGGTGAGAAAGCAGCTGAGATATGGTGGTAAAGTCAAAAGTGAAGCCAGGAAAGGAATGAAAGAGAAGAGAGGGAATCAAAAAGGAGTATGGTTATAGATGTAGAATCGGGAGAGAGGGGGAGAGACAGACAGAGAGAAAGAAAGATTAGAGAGGTGGAAAGAGAATAAATATCTATATAGTGCCTACTATATGCTTATAAACCCTGTCCCTAATGTGTTTCCCAGGCAAATCTCTAAGGCTATAAGTCATAGACGTATTAATGATCTGATTGGCAAAAAGAGTTTCCACACTAAGGGTTCCATACAGCAATGATATTATTTTTTATTTATTATGTTTTGCAGGGCAATGAGGGTTAAGTGACTTGCCCAGGGTCACACAGCTAGTAAGTGTCAAGTGTCTGAGGTCAGATTTGAACTCAGATCCTCCTGAATCCAGGGCCAGTGCTTTATCCACTGTGCCACCTAGCTGTCCTGGCAATGATGTTATAAATATCATCTCATTGGAGCCTAAAAACAAAGCTGGGCAGTAGATACTGTTATTACTCCTATTTTACAATTAAGAAAAACTGAGGCACATAGAGGTTAAGTGACTCAATCAGTGTCACATAGCTAGTAAGTATAAGAGCTGGGTTTGAATTTATCTTTTTAAATCCAGGCCCAGAACTCTATCCATTGTGCCATCTATCTGACAGAGAGGACATAGACACTAATATAAAAGTAAAGTTTGCCATTGGGTTGATGTTGAGAAGTGGTTTTAAAAGTCACATTTTATTTTTTTAAGGGTTTAATGCTTATACTCTGCCTTTCTTGAATCTAATTAAACTGCCTGTTAACTTTGGGCATTAAGGTTTGAATGTCTGAAACAACAGAATAGATCCAGAAGGAATAGAACAGGCTGGTAGGTAGGGTTGGAATCACGAGTTGTGATTAACAGATACTCCTGCATGAAAGGGTTGGATTAAGACAGGATCATAACATCACAGGTGCAGCATTAGCTAGGACCCAAGAGGCATCTAGTCCAACCTCTTCATTTTACAGATCAGGCTGATAGTCAAGAAATCACTTGCTCATGGTCATCCATGCAATACGCACCAGAAATGGGATTTGAACCCTAATCCTGCAAATCTCCAAATAATGTTCTTCCTACTGTACCACAGTGGCTAACTGCTTCACCATCATATGTTGTAGACTCCTGAGTTTCAGAGGGCCCAGACTGATACACCTATTATACCCATTGTTAATTAGGCTAGCATTGAGCATGCAACTAATTCTCACCAGATGCCCCCTTTTGCATTACAGTTTCCAATACCCAAGTAAGTAAAAAGGAAACAAGTCGTTTTCCTTCCCATGAAGGGGAGAAACCAGCCACAATAATGTCATGCTGGATAACAGGCAATGTGCATGGGGAGCTCCCTGTTTCATTTTGCTTGCAATAGTAATGACCAGCCAGATAAAGTCAGGCAGTAGGATGGTTGCCATGGGAGTGGTGAACCCACAGAACCAAGGTTACCATTTCAAGCCACTAATCAATTTCCTAGTTTCAGATGTATAGCTCTGAAGCACTACAGGGTAACACTTACCTCTTTGGTTTAAAAGAGAAAATGGTTTGCCTGAAACAAAGCTCAACTCTCTTATACTGAATCTCTTAGATGGTCAATATCCCACATCCTCAAGATCTACAAAAGAAGAATAATTTTGTCCATTGAAGTAAATGGAAGCCAATAACAAGGGGATGACCTGGGAGAGGGAAAGGGGATGGATCACTCAACCAATAAGGAGAGATTAATAAAGAATTTGGTCATTGACTATTCAATGACCTATTTTAAAATTTTATGAGATGACTGTGGCTGTGGATAGGCTGTTCCTAGCGAACCTATATGAAGAAAACAGAGAAATGTAAAATATATTCCTCTATGGAGAGTTCAAGGCAGGGGTAAGCAACACCAGATATGCAACTCTTTTTAACTACATACCTGAAGATATTTTATCTGGAAAAAATAACTGTTGTGTGTTGACTCATTCAATAATAAGTGAACACAGATATCATGAACAAAATAGAAAAAAAAAGTTCATGAATCTCATGCTTTTTCTCTTTCATTTTGGCTCAAACCATAGACAACCCCCCTTTTTCTGGGGTCACCAACTTGAACCTCATTTCCTTATATATTGCTCCCACTTACTGAAACCCAACTCACTGACTTGCTTCTGTCATTATTCCTTCTTCCTCATATATCTGTTCACTCATCATCCTTTCACAACCAGACCCTCCCTGCATTTCAAGGCTATAATTATCTTATCTGATAATCTCATTGCACTATAGTGCTAATGTGAAATAGTGTAGAAACTCCTCTTGGATCAACCAAAAGTTACTCTGATAAACACATATATTATAATACAGGCCTCTGCAAGACAGTGTGATGTTTATTGTTTTATTAATTTATTTAAAACAAAACATTAGGCAATGGAGAAGGTAAGAGTTATAGGATAGCAAGTGGGAGATAGAGCATAGCAAGATAGTTTGAAGTCAGGAAGACCTGGATTCAAGTTTGACACACAATAGCTATGTTACTCTGTACAAGTCACTTACTCATATGGTACTCCAGTTAGTATTGTAAGATTTCACATGGCAGAACAGGTACTGATCTGCATTGGTTGAGTGAGTTCCTTGTATCAGTGAAATTACATTTCTTCATACACACACAGAGATTAATTCAGATGAGTTTGGATTTAAATCTTTCTGGAATTAAAAGAAAAAAAAATATATATATATACGCATACATACATATATGTGAAAATATAAGACTATGATTATATCCTCTTTTACCTTATATGTTTAAACAAACTGTATTTAGATACTCCCATGGATCTCTGATCATACCCAAATGGGTATACACCCTCTAAAGATTCAAATCACAAACCATCCATTGCTTTCTCATCCTCTGTGACTCTTACCCATGTCTTTTGGGAAATTTACCATAATGATTGTTGTTGCTGTTGCTGTGGAGTCATTTCAGTTCTGACTCTTCATGATTCCATTTGGAGTTTTCTTGGCCAAAATATTGGAGTGTTTTTCATTTCCTTCTCCAGCTCATTCTACGGATGAAGAAACTGAGGCAAACATGGCGAAGTGACTTGCCCAGGGTCACACAGCTAGTGATTGTCTGAGGCTTGATTTGAATTCAGGAAAATTAGTCTTCACTCCAGGTCCAGCACTCTATCAACTGCTATCCCATATTGGGATCCAATCAAAATTCTCAGGGCCTTCTTTTGGTTCTCTTTACATTGTATGGATACCAACAGAACACATGGAGTATTTGTCACTCATCCCTCACTATTGCCATGTGTACAGCTTGCCGTTCTTTCTAGTCATACATTGTTCTCATAATGTTTATATTCTTCCTATACATATATATATATATACATATCTGATAAACACATATATATTTTTCTAACCATATATTACTATCTTTGTCAATCTATCATCTATATATCTCATCTATTTATCTATCTCTATCTCCCTAATTTCACTCTTTATATCTCCATCAGTCTATCTAGCCATCTTTCTGTCTGATCTATTTATCTCTAATATCTCAATATATTTCCATTTTTAACTTTCTCATCTAATTTATCTATGCTTCTATCTCCATCCCTGTCATCTATTTCATCATTTACATGACTTCTCTTGTGCAATCTTTGTTAGTAATCTGTCTGTTCCCATTAACCAGGAACCTCTCCATTTCCTTTGAGTTATCTTCAACTTGAATTCTGTGAAGTAATGGACAGGCATGAATCGTATCATCACTGGATAATACTGGTGTTTAAAAGGTGGACATTTGTTTCAAGGAGAAGCTCTGGCCTATCAAAAGCACCTGGCACTTTCTGCCAGAAAATGCAGCCTACTCTCATCCTACTTTACAATGCTATGTTCAGCTCATTGACCTTGCATGGTATCTTCTCAAAATATAAGTACTGATATATAACTGTGGGTTATCCATCCAACTACATAGTACAGTGTGCAGCACTTGCAATAATCTAAGGCACTCTCTGCTGCCTTTTCAATACTTATTAAAAATAATTATGATATAACTGGTTAGAAATGCAATCACATGAAATATTGGGGAAAATAAATTGAAAACTAGGGACAGGTGTCAAGAGAGATTTTTAAGGCCTACTCATTCTGACTGCTCAGAAACATTTCTTTGAGGGTTATTCCATTTGTCCTACATCTCCCTATGCAAATATGGCAAAGTATAAGAAAGACAAATGGAAAGACATTTGAACCCTGGGCTAAAAACTCTAGAATTATATTCCAACTGGTGGCTTCCAGGCTAAATGATAGAGAGTATCATTGATATTGACAGTTGTCATATTTTATAAACTTCCCAATAGGTGACAAATTTGAACCATTAACCGTAGGCAATTCATGAGAGATGAGCAAGCCAGAGGGTAAAGCAATAGGAGATGGGATGAATAAAGAAAACCAGACCTCCTTCAGAGTCATTCTTTGCCAGACACTGCATCCCCCATCCCTTTTTAATTACCTGTTCACAAATAATGAAATATCAAATCAGAGAAATTGCGGTCCATCATATGTTTGTCTACATTGATCATGGTATCAATTAAAATAAAAAGTTAAACAAGTTTTCAGAAAAGGGAAACATTGGAGTAAACATCTGCCCAGTCAGCTATTAAAAAAAAGTAGATAGAAGGAGAGAGAAAAAAGAATCACCCTTTATCAGTTTCTCCAGAGAGAAAAGTCAAGCAAGCATTAGTCCAATCCAGCCACACCTATCTTTTGGCTCCTTTAAGGACAAAAGCTAGCCACCTTAATGTTATTTGTTATTTCTCCCCCTCTGTCTGTCTGTCTTGAAAGCATTTCAAATCCCAAGTATAACTGAAAATAAAAATGCCCACACATATGATTCCTTTACTAAATAAACCCCTCACGTTTCTTCCCATTATTTCTAAGATTTTCTGTTTCTATTTTGAAAGTCCTTCCTAATCTAGTCACAAACTACTTTTCTAGACTTTTACGTGACTCCCCTTCCAGTACTCCACCCATTCAACTGAACTAGTCTTCTTGCCATTCATTCTTTACACAGGCCCCTACATCTCCCATCTTGGTGTCTTTGCACTGTGTGACTGGCTTTTGAGGGGGCAATGAACTCCCTCCTCATCTCTGCCTCTTAGAATCCCTTGTTCCAGTCAGGCAGCACTTATTAACCACTTACTATATGCCAGGCATTGTGCTAGGTGCTAGGTGGAAAAAGAAAAGCAAAAGAGAATCCCTGCCCTAGAGGAACTCCTATGTTAAAAAGAGAGACAACTATATACAAATAAGGTATATACAGGAAAAGTTGAAGGCATTCTCAGAAGGAAAGCATTAAGGAAGACCAGGAAAGCCTTGCATAGAAGGAAGACTTTGAGATGATACTAGAAGGAAGCCATGGAAGGGCAGAGGTGGAGACGGAGTATTTCAGGCACAGGGTCAGTCAATGAAATGGGAGGGGAGGTAGAGGACAAGAATTTATTTATATAGTTATTCCTTCCACATCATGACTTACACCAGAACCATTGCAATATATTATGGGTTGGCATAAAAATCAAATGGGAATTTTTGGAAAGTTTTGAAGAAGCCACGGATGACATGGGAAGGCCAGCAGATGATGCAGAAAAAGTTTACAAATTCAGAAATGCATAAAATATATGTATAGTATTGGATGAAGTCAACATATTATATCCTTTAGTGCCATAATAATTCAAACTTCTTCTTTGGTAAAAAGGGGAAACAATATTTTTTTACACAGATTTTCCAGGTCATGGGGGAGCTGTTTGCCTAATCCCCATGATGTGGAATGGATAACTGTATACACACACACACACACATGCACGCACACACCACTCTTCCAAGTACTCTATGGATTTTATCTCATTTAATCCTCACAACAATCCCAGGAAGTAGGTGATATCACCATTTTACAGGTGAAAAAAAAAAAAACAAAAAACAAAGGTAGACAGAGGTTAAGTGACTACCCAGGATCATACAAATTATAAGTCTCTGAGAAAAGATTTGAACTCAGGTCTTCTTGACAACAAGTCTATTTTCCAAGAGTCAGTGCCAAGTAAAATGAATAGCAATAAAGATAGTGTTTCTAGATTGCAGAGGGGAGGGGAGGGGAGTAAAGTGTAAGAAGATCAGAAAGGTAGGAAGAGAGTGGTTTGCAAAAGGCATTAAAAGCCAAATAATAGATTTTTTTATTTCTTCAAAACTCAGCTCAAATCCCGTCCTCTTTATAAGTATTTCCTGACCCTTCCCATCTACTAATGCCCTCCTCCCCCAAAATAAAATTGGATTTATTTTGTATATATTTCTTTATGCTTATTTACTTAAGTAATATACATTTGTATATATTCTGTATATACTAATTTACATATTCTTTTCCCCAACAGAATTTTGGATACTGAGGTTATTTCATTTTTGGCTTTGTGTTCATAGAGCCTAACACTGTTCTGGGACAAAGTAGCTATTTAATAAATGCTTGTGTTATTGATTGATGCATTAATTTAACATTTCTGCCTTTATGCATTTCTGTTATTAATTTAAACAGCAACAGACAAAAACATTTCAACAATCAAAGAAGAACAGAAAAGAGGATTTTCTGGAAAAAAGTGAATATTACATAAAGTTTTTTTTAATGTGTACATTAAATTGAGCAGAATAGTGACAAAACTATACTGTTTGTATCCTCTCCTGAAACACCTGTTTCAGTGATTATCAATTCTTTTTCTTTTTGAATCACAATTGCTATTATTAAATATACCCCCTTTGAAAATTATTTATTTTAATGTTTTTCTTTAAAAATTTTTGAGCTTCAAATTTTCTCCTCCTTCACATCCTTCCCCCACCCACTAAGAATGCAAGCAATATATCAATTATGCATGTGAAATCATGCAAAATATATTTCCATATCAGCCATGTTGAAAAAAATAATAAAGTGAAAAAATTATTCTTCAATTTGCACTCAAAGTTCATCGGTTCTCTCTCTAGAAGTAGATAGCATTTTTTCGTCGTGGGTCCTTTGGAAGTGCCTTGGATCAGATTTTCTATTGAGTTCTGATTTTTTCATCAGGAATGTTTAAAAATCTTCTATTTTATTAAATATCAATCCCCCCCAAAATTATCCTCACTTTTATGAGTAAATTATTCATGGTTGTAATTCTACCTACTTTGCCTCCTGGAATATCATATTCTAAGCTCTTCACTCCTTTTATATGGTCGCTGAAGAATCTTGAGTGATGACTGTGGCTTCGTGATATTTAAATTATTTCTTTCTGGCTGCTTGTAATATTTTCCCCTTGACCTGAGAGCTCTGAAATTTCACTATACTATTCCTGGGAATTTTCATTTTGGGATCTCTTTCAGGAAGCTATCAGTGAATGCTTTCAATTTTTAATTTAACCTCTGAATCTAATATACTGGAACAGTTTTTCTTTAAGATTTTTTGAAATATGATGTCTATGATATTTTTCTGATCATAGACTTCTGGTAGTTCAATAATTCTTAAATTATCTATTGTGAGAAATAATTATTAATAATAAATATTTTGGGGGACCTAGAGATCTACCCTTTTTAGTCCTCTCTTCCCTCCATTCAAAGATAAGGTCTCCTTGAGAGATTTCATCAAATCTCATCTAGGTCAAACCCAACCCAACCCAGAGCTAACAAAAGGAATCTTGGGTGGTGTCAAATTCTTTTGTCTAGATAAATTGAAGAATTTTATTGATGCAATTTGGCCTGCATGAACCACTTCTAAGTAGGAAGCATTGCAGCTGCCATCAGCTTGGGTAAGGGTCTCTACATTTCTCCCTGATATCATTTTTACTAAAATCTCATATCCCCCAACTTCATTTTAGTATAACCCACTTCCAAATCATGTCAACCAATTAGATTTGAATGATGCTAACTGATGAGATTTTATTGCTGTGATGGCCCTCCTATAGTGGGAAAGATATATGAACCAGAACTGACCATGAGGAAGGAGTCTTTGGTCTGAGAGAGATGGCTATAGACCTCATTGTATTAATAACCCACCAACTGGGGCAGTTAGGTGGCGCAGTGGATAGAGCACCAGCCCTGGAGTCAGGAGGACCTGAGTTCAAATCCGCCCTCAGACACTTAACACTTATTAGCTGTGTGACCCTGGGCAAGTCATTTAACCCCAATTGCCTCATCAAAAAAAATAATAATAATAACCCACCAACCATATTAATAAAATGATTAAATTACCTAGATACCAGATATCTCATATTTTTAATCATACCCTTAATCTATTTTCCAGGTCAGTTGTTTTACCAGTGAGATATTTTGCATTTTTTTAAAATGCTTTAACTTTGTTTTATTATTTCTTGATGTCTCATGGAGACATTAATTTCCACTTGTCCAATTATAATTTTATGGAATTATTGTCTTCAGTGAATTTTTGTGCTCTTTTTACTATTAGACAAATTCTGTTTTTTTAAAGTGTTATTTTCTTCAATATTTTTTGTGCCTCTTTTACCAAGGGGTTCATTCTCTTTTCATAATTTTCTCGCATTAATCTCATTTCTTTTCTTGTTTTTTTCTCTAATACTCTTATTGCTTTAGCTTTTTTTTTTTAAAGGAATTCTTGTTTGGAATATGTCTAATTAGCATTTCTTTTTGTGGCTTTGTGGCCATTTTTGCCTTCTTTTCTTTGTCTGGGTTTAGTTTTGTCTTCTTTCAAACCATACTAAGCTTTTCATGGTCAATTCTTTTTTTAATGTTTGATCCTTTTCCCAGCCTATTTCTTGATTGAACTTTATATTAAAGTGAAACTGCTCACCTTGGGGTGGGGAGGCTATATCCCAAGCTTTAAGCTTTTTGTGCTGCTTTTTAAAGAGATAGTTCTGGGACTCTAAGTTTTTCTATGTTTGTATATATGTTACCAAGTTAGTATGATCTGGGGAGAAATGTCACTGCTCTCCTGTTCTATTCTCTTGTTTCTACCCAGGAAGGTTTCTTGCTCTCCTGAAACTGCAAGAGCTAACACTCCTCTCTACCCTAGAACTGTGAACCCAAACTATTTATGAAAAATATAGTTGCCAATCAGTGACAAGTGTATCTATTGTCTGCAAAATGTTCCCTGTAATCATTTTTACTAGTTGTCTGATTCCCTTACCATCTCTGGGCTTAGAGCTCCCCAAAGCTGCTGCTTCTACTTTGTAGCTACTGCATGTGCACTCAGGACAGACCTCTGTCCTGGTGTTGCAGATCTTTCCTATAGACATCTAGAGGTGTTTTTTACTTACATGAAAAAAAGTCTCAACCTGACCTTTTGTTGTCTCTGCCGCTCTAAAATTTGATTTGAGGCATTATTTTAAAATTGTTTGAAGGTAATGTTAATCAAATTTTATTGTATTGCTGCCTTTAATCCCCCATCTTGGCTCTGCCTTATACTACTTTTCTTCTAATCTGGAGGTTGAGACAGAACTTCAGCATTGTTTTAATTTACATTTCTCTAATTATTAGTAATTTGTAGCATTTTTCGTATTGATCCTTATAGCTTGTTTTTCTTACTTTGAAAATTGCCTTTTTATATACTTTGATCACTGATCTATTGGAAATGGGTCTTATTCTGACATATTTTTAAAATTTCCATCTATCTAGTGATGGAAACAGAAGTTTACCCAAAAAATTAACCACAAATATTTTCTCATTTAACTGTTTCCCTCCTAAGTTTAATTGAATTTATTTTGCTTATACAAATTTATCTTTTATGTGAACCTATTCAGACAAGGACTTTACCCCTTACCTCCTACCCTTTCCATCTATGCTGTTTATGATATAATTATTTATATTTCTTATGTATCCATTTGGAGCTTCTTGTGGTATATGTTATAACCTAATTTCTGCCAGATTGCTTTCTAGTTTTCACAAACAAATTTATTGTCTAGTGCTTCCTTACCCTATATCAAACACTGTGTTATTATATTTGATTGCTTCTAATTATTGTATACCTAGTCTGGTCTATTATTTGATTTTTCTATTTTGTATCAAATGTCAAATAGTTTTTATAATCATGGTTTTGTAATATGGTTTGAAATCTGTTACTTTTTCAAGACTTCCTTTAGTCTGACTTTTATCAAGATTTCACATAAGACTATTGACTTTTTGATCCTGGAAATAATGTACAAAATTCTTTTATAAGATTAACCTTTAATAGTTTGAATTGTATGGCACTGAATCAACAAAATCATATAGAGTACTATGGTCATGTTGTATTTTGTTAGTTCAGTCCAACCATTAGCAATTAATATCAGTACAATTATTTGTTTTCCTTTATTTCAGAAAATTCTTTGTTATTTCATTTTTATAAGTCCTATATTTATGTCACTTTTGGTAGCATATTAGATATTTAATAGAATCTGTAGTTAATTTGAATGGGATTTCTTTTCCTATCTATTCCTGTTGGATTTTGTTTGGCAATATAAAAAAAGGCTTAATTATAACATGTTTATTTTATAGCCTTTCACAAAAAAAGAAGTTATTATTTAAATTAATCTGAAAATTGAATATCTAGGATACTCTCAATCAGGCATTATGTCCTGAAACAAAATGTATAATTTTATTTCTCCTTACCCTATGTTTACTCTTGTAATTTAGCTTTTCTTTACTGTAAGAGCTGTAAATTCTAGAACTATATTAAAAAACAGTGGTGCTAATGGGTATTATTTCTTTACCTCTGATCTAAAATGATGTACCCATCACAGGTAATATTACCTCTTGGTTTTAGACAGATATTATTTATGATATTAAAGAAAGGCCCACTCATTCCTATGCATATAAAAATAAACAAATAATAATGTATAGTATCAAAAATGTCTGCATTTAATAATATAATCATATGATTTTAACCTTTTTGTAATTAGTATTCCACATTGAGTTTAAACTTTTTCTAATTTTGAACACATTTTGATTTTACTGCATGAATTCAACCTGATCATAATTTATAATCTTGTAAAAGTGATCACAGTAAATGTTAATATTTTCCATTAGTGGTAATAGCATAAATTTCATTTCCCTTTCTTTATCACTCTGTGGTTTGGGAATTAGGGCCATATTTATCTCATAGAATGAGTTTAATAGGACATCTTATTTCTCTATTTTTGCACACAATGCTTATAATGTTAAAGCTTATTCTTTTCATGTTCAATAAAATTTATTTCTATATCCATATGTTCTTGAGATTATCTATTTGTTTAAGATTTCATTTATGGGTTGTTTAATTTATTTTATTAATATTATTTCAAATATGTTTCTTGATCAGTTCACATGGGTGTTTTATGTTTTTGAAAACAATAATTTTATTTTGGTGTAGGTGATATATTACTAGGAAACATCTTTTCTAATAATTTTCTTTATTTTTCTTCATTTGTTGTGAATTGTCATTTATATTCTGGAAGTTTTATTTTATAAACTTTTTATTCAAACAAATTGACTTCCAATTGCCTATTTAAAATAACCACTCCTATTTTTAATTACTAATTCAATTGGCATTTTTCCTTTAAAATTTGTTTATCACTATGACCAGGTGGGATTCAAACAATGAATACAAGGCTGGTTCAATATTAGGAAAACTGCCAGCATAATTAATTGACCATATTCACAACAAAATCAACAGTAATCAGGGGCAGCTAGGTGGCACAGTGGATAAAGCACTGGTCCTGGATTTAGGAAGACCTGAGATCAAAACTAATCTCAGACGCTTGACATTTACTAGCTGTGTGATCTTGGGCAAGTGTGATGTTTAAAATCTAAATTGTGGTCGCCTTAAATTAGAAGTTTTAGCACCAGTCCTTGGGCATTAAACATTTATTAAAGCATACATATATCCCCATGGAGTTCAGAGAGTTAAGAAAAAAGCTTATTTAGCCTAGAGTTCCAACCTGGTCTGGTTCTTCCTCAAGTCCTCTGCCACAAGCCTGCTTCAATCACGATCTCTCTCCAGCAAGCTGATTGTGGAAGCTTTTTATAGGTCTGGAACAGAGGCAGTCCTTACACACTGCTTCAAGCTGATTGGTTGGCATCATCCAAATCCATTGGTTCTGAAGGTGTTCTCAAGGTGTGATTACAATCCTGTTAACTTGAAGTAGGCTAATCAGCAGTTAATCACTCTCACTTGATTCAATCAGTCTAGATTAATCTCCAGGTGGGTGTTTGAGTATCTGCTAAATTTCATTATTTCATCACACAAGTCACTTAACCCTCATTGCCCCATACAAAAAAAAATAATTTTTTAAAAAAATATTCAACAGAAATCATATGATTATCTCAATAGATGCAGAAAAAAAGTTTTTGACAAAATACAACAGCCAGTCCTATTTAAAAAAAAAAAAACATTAGAGAACATAGGAATAAATGGAGCTTTCCTGAAAATAATAAGTAGTATGTATCTATATCCCTCATCAACCATTAAGTGTAATGGGGATAACTTGGAAGCCTTCCTAATAACATAAGGGTTAAAGCAAGGATGCACACTATCACCACTGTTATTCAATGCTGTACTAGAAATATTAGCTATAGAAATAAGAGAAGAAAAAGAAATTGAAGGAATTAAAATAGACAATGAGGAAACAAAACTAATGCTCCTGGTAGATATGATGGTACACTGAGAGAATTCTAAAGAATCAATTAAAACATTTTTGAAATAATTAAGAATTTTAGCAAAGTTGTAGGTTATAAAATAAAACCACATAAGTCATTAGCATTTCTATATATCACTAACAAAGTCCAACAGGAAAAGATAGAAAGAGAAATTCTTATTAAAATACCTGCAGACAGTATAAAATACTTGAGGGTCTACCTATCAAGACAAACCCAGGAGTTATATGAACACAATTACAAAACACTTTTCACACAAATAAATATCTAAACAATTGGAAAAATATTGACTTCTCATGGTTAAATTGAGCTAATGTAATAAAAATGATAATTCTGCCTAAACTAAGTTACTTATTCATTTCCATACCAAACTACCAAAAATAATTTATATAGTTAGAAAAAAAGCATAACAAAATTCATCTGGAAAAACAAAAGGTCAAGAATATCAAGGGAATTAATGAAAAAAGTTAAAGAAGATAGCCTAATTGTACCAGGTTTCAAACTGTATAATAAAGTGGTAATCATCAAAATTATTGGGTACTGGCTAGGAAATAGTGTGGTGCATCAGTGGAATAGATTAGGTACACAAGACACAGTAGAGTAAATAATCATAGTAATCTAGTGTTTATGCTAAGATAAACAATCCAAAGACCCCATCTTTTGGGACAAGAAACCACTATTTGACAAAAATTGCTGGGAAAACAGTACGGAAGAAACCAGTTATAGACCAATATCTTACATTGTTAAACACAAGATAATGTCAAAATGGGTACATGATTTAACCATAAAGAGTGATGGATGCCATAAGAAATTAAAAGAACAAGAAGAGTTCACTTGTCATATCTATGGCTAAGGGGAAAATTGTCACCAAACAAGTGATAGGGAGCATTACTACGTGTAATATTGATAATTTTGATTATGTTAAAAATTTTGCACAAGCCAAACCAATGAAACTAAGATTAGAAGGAAAGCAGAAAGCTGGGAAACAATTTTTACAGTATCTCTGATGGAGGCCTCATTTCTCAAATATATAAAGAACTGAGTCAAATTTATAAGAATACAAGTTATTTCCCAATTGATAAATGGTCAAAGGATATGAACAGGTGGTTTTCAGTAAAAAAATAAAAGCTATTTATAGTCATATGAAAAAATGCTCTAAATCACTATTTTTCCATAAAAGTGCTTTATTATTTTCCAGTTACATTCATAGATAGTTTTCAACATTTGTTTCCATAATATTTCCAGTTCCAAACCTCTCCCTCCTTCCCCTCTCTCCCCTCCCCAAGACAGAAAGCAACATGATATAGGTTATATATGTACAATCACATTAAAAATATTTCTGCATTAGTCATGCGGTGTAAATCACTATTGATTGGAGAAATAAAAATTAAAACAACTCTGAGGTACCACCTCATACCTATCAGAATGGCTAATATGGCAAAAAAGGGAAATGTTGGATATTGGAGGGATGTGGGACAAAGGGACACTGATCCACTGTTGGTGGAGTTGTTAACTGCTCCAACTATTCTTTGGATCAATTTGAAACTATCCCCAAAGGGCTATAAAACTGTGCATAGCCTTTGATCCAATAATACTACTACTAGGTTTATATCTCTAAGAGATTGGGAGAAAAGGAGGGAAAGCCCATTTGTACAAAATAGTTATAGTAGCTCTTTTCGTGGTGGCAAAGAATTGGAAATTGAGGGAATGCCCATCAATTAGGGAGTGGCTGAACAAATTATGATAGGTTATTGTAATAGAATGCTATTGTGCTATAAAAATGAGAAGCAGGCTGATTTCATAAGATCCTGGAAAGATTTGCATGCACTGATACAAAGTGAAGTGAGCAGAACCAGGAGAACATTGTACAGAGTAACAACAATACTGTACAGTGATCAACTGTGAATGACTTAGCTATTCCCAGAAATATGATGATCCAAGACAATTCCAGTGGATGCATGATTTTAAAAAATTCTGTTCACCTCCGGATAAAGAAATGATGAAGTCTGAATGCAAATTGAAGCATCCTTTTTTTTTTATTTTGTTCATGTTTTTTTTTTGGGGGGGGGGTTCTGTGTTTTCTTTTACATCATAACTAGTATGGAAATATGTTTTGCATGCTTAGACATGTATAACTTTTATCAAATTGTTTACTGTGCCAAGGAGGGGGGAGGTGAGAGAGGGATAAAATTTGGAACTCAAACTTTTTCAAAGTGAATGTTAAAATTGTCTTTAAATGTAACTGGGCATTGCTTATATATCTTTGTTCTGTGTTTATATTTTGGGGTCTGGCTATTTTATTTGTTTCTTTTCTAGTTGTTGGGTTTTTTTATTTTGATATAACTAAGTCATTTATCTATTTTTTCCTCTCTTTTGTTACAATGTTTGGAAATAAGAAATATAGTGTTTTCTCTAGTACTGTTTTGGCTACATCCCCAAAATTTTCTTGTTTTATTGCTATTTTCATTTTCTGTTATAATAATTACTTAAATGCTTTGTTCTTTGATCCACCCATTCTTTAAGATGATTATATTATTTTGTTTCTGTGTAAGTTTGAATTATTTTTAAATGCCTTTTATTGATTATATATTTTAATTTGGTTAGAGAAGGGTATGCCTAATTTTTTCTGCTTTTCAACATTTGCATTTTATTTCTATTCTAGCAGAAATTCAATTTATGTAAATCTGGCATGCAAAGCTGAACAACAGGTACATTTTGTTTCTTATTCACTAATTACTAGATACAAATCATATGCAACTTTTAAAAATTTTATTTATTTTTAGAAATTTTAATTAATATTTTCTTTTTCTCCAAATTATATGTTAAAACAATTTTAACATTTGTTCTTTTTTTTCAAGTTTTGGGTTCCAAATTCTATCAATTCTCTCCCTTCTACATAAGATGGCAAGTAATTTAATATAGATTATACATGTTCAATCATGTAAAACATTTCAATATTATTCATTTTGTACAAAAAGACTTGAACAACAAAAAAAGTAAAAGTAGAGTATGCTTCAGTCTACATTCAGACAACATGAGTTCATTCTCTGGAGGCAAAGAGCATGTTTCATCATGAGTCCTTTGGGATCATCTTGGATCATTGTATTCCTGAGAAGAGTTGTCATTCACAGTTCTTTATTAAACAATATTGATGTTATTATGTACATTGTTCTATGGTTCTGCTCACTTAACTTATCATCAGTGCATGTAAGTCTTCCCAGGTTTTTTTTTTTTTTCTAAAATCAACTCCTCTTTTCTTATAGCACAATAACATTCCATCACAATACTATACCACAGTTTGTTCAGTCATTCCTCAATTGATGGACCTCTCCTCAGTTTCCAATTTTTTGCCACTATAAAAAGAGTTGCCATAAATATTTTTATACAAATGGGTCCTTTTCCTTTTTTTAATCTCTTTGACTTACCAGTGGCATTTCTGGATCAAAGGGTATGCACAGTTTTTACAGTCCTTTAAGAATAGCTCCAAATTATTCTCCAGAATGGTTGGATTAGTTCACCATTCCACCAACAGTGCATTAGTGCCCCAGTTTTCACACATCCCCTCCAACTTTTCTTATTTTTTTCTTTTCTGTCATATTAGCTAATCTGATAGTTGTGACAGGGAAACTTGAAGTTGTTTTATTTTGAATTTCTCCAATCAATAGTGATTTGGAGCATTTTTTTTATATGCCTATAGACAGTTTTGATTTCTTTGTCTGAAAACTGCCTGTTCACATACTTTGACCACTTGTCAATTGGGGAATAGCTTGTTTTCTTAGACAATTGACTTAGTTATCTATATATTTGAGAAATGAGGCCTTCCTCAGAGATAATTGTTGCAAATTGTTTTCCCCAGTTTTCTGCTTTACCTCTAATCTTGGTTGCATTGGTTTTGTTTATGCAAAAACTTTTAAATTTTATAAAATCAAAAAGCTCTATTTTACATTTTTAATGCTCTCTATATTTTGTTTGGTCCTAAATTCTTCCCTTTTCCATAAATATGATAGGTAAATTATTCTATGCTCTCCTCATTTGCTTTCCTTAAAATGATATGTACTGTGTATCTAAAACCTTCAGCAAGCTTTATCTGTACTGGGGATACACTAGAAACCTTACCAATAAGATAAGGGGGTGAAACAAGGATGCCATAATACCAGTATTATTCAACGTTGTACTAGAAATATTAGCTATAGAAATAAGAGAAGAAAAACAAATTGAAAGAATTAGATTCGGCAACAAGGAAACAAAACTATCACTCTTTGACAATGATACGATATTATACTTATAGAATCATAGAAAATCAACTAGAAAAACTAGAAGCAATAATTAAAAACTTTAGCAAAGTTATAGGATACAAAATAAATTTACATAAATCATCAAGATTTTTATATATTACCAACAAAGTCCAGCAGCAAGAAATAGAGAAGTTCCATTTAAAATGAATGTAAACAATATAAAATACTTGGCAGTCTACCTGCCAAAACTAACCTGGGAACTGTATGAGCACAATTACAAAATACTTCACACTAATAAATATTAAAAGAACTGGAAAATATTAATTGCTCATGGGTAGGCTGAGCCAACATAATAAAAATGATAATTCTACCTAAATTCTGTTTTTCAGGGAATATACCACTTAAGTTCTATTTTCTACCTTTGGTTCTAAACAGTTTATTCAACGTCTGTTTTCCCTCTCAAATGTTCCATTTTTAAAAATCAAAATCTCTCTTCATTTCTTCCAAACATTCTTGTACCATAGGGTCAGACATTTCTTTCCAAGGTGATTAATGTTTATGGAATTGTTGAGTGGCTATATTGATTGGGATATTACCTGTGTTTTTTAGATTTACCTTTTTCATGCCTCTTAAACAATAGGATTTTTTCAATGAATTAGGAGTTTTCTTCTGATTATTCCTATCTCCAGTCTCAGATCCTAGATTGTTGGTTTTTGTTTTTGTATTTTTTTTTGGCCAGGAATAGACTCTGTCCACCCATACATACAAACACACTCTCTGATGCGAGGGGTAAGCCCTAATCTTGTCCCCCCTGCAGCCTTGATAAAGCTATTACAGCCTTAAGCCAATTTTTGGCTGCTGCATATAGATCCTAGTCTTCCTCCCCTGACTTGGTCCATAGCTCTGGTCTGGGATAAAGTGCTGCACCTGAAAGTGGAATAAAGCCCTACCCTCCATTTTGATTATTTGCTTCTGCTATTTGCTGCTTGCCAAATATAGGTACTGGATGCAGAATTGCCTCTGACTCCATCTTCTTGTGTGTACTTATCCATTGGTTTTCCCTGACATGCCCAGACAGGATATTGGAAAGTTGGGATTATGTTGGCTTCAGGCCCCCTTGAGGACACTGCAGTATGTGGGTACCTCTGTTGCATCTTGGTCTTCTTGGGTGCTAGATTTATCTCTTCTCTTTCTTTTCTCCTCCCCATTCCCTACCTCTATTTTAATAACTTTCAAAATACAAGTCTTGACATTCTTACACTCTGCATTAATTTCATCTAATTCAAATAATTTTTTTCTCATTTAAAAAGTAGGTAATGCCTGAGTCAGTTGCTAGTCTTTTATGTCTTTTCAGAAATCTGCAGCAAGAGGAAAAATGTAAATTACTTTAGTTTTATTTATTTCTCCTCCCATTGAGTCCATCCCTCTAGAGAATCACTATGTAATAAAACCATAATGCTGACTGAGCCCATTTATGAGAATCCATGGACTTTCTGTTTTTCATTTGGATGATGAATGAGACTTTTGAGAATTCAAAAAATCCTATAGTAAACAACATTATAGATAGTCTTAGTTTTGCTTTCCTCTGAAATCTATTCAGTCACCGTGGTTTATGTCACCCACTTTTTTTTAGGTCTTTCAGATGGTATGGACAGAGAGCAAGCAAAAACTGAGAAGTGTGGAGGGGGGAATGTTGGCCTCTATCTGATAGTACGTAGTTTCTCCATTTTTCTCTAATTTCTGAGTGATTTTGGGTTTTTTTTTACATTTCAGCCCAGTTCAAACTACTCAAAGAACTTCCAAATGTAACAGAGGAAGAACAAAGTAATAGGAGATATGGAAGCAGGTGAGACATGAAGGCTCATAGAAAGGTGGAGGAAGAAAGGAAGAGTTTGAAGTGGGCTTAATGAAGATCAGATGGGAGGTCAAAAGCACAGCTGGAGGGAGTCTTGAGCATTATGCAAGAGTAGAATATTCTGAAGGCAAACTTTTATTGTTGATTCAGTAGAGGCTAGAGGAAGAGACAATGATCATACCCCTTCCCTATCTTTCCCAACTTTCCGAGAGAGCATTATATTGTCAGTTACTGACTATTTTAGAACTGATGATTCCTCTGAGGCTTGGGAGGCATTAACCTTTAGGTTGAGTTTATGTGGTTTTCTAAACTAGTGAATGTGCAAAGATATTGATCAACAGATTTGCTCTCCTAGGTGATATTCTATTTTATGCTTATAAACAAGGGGAAGAGAAATAGAAGATTCCATAAATAAAAAGATCTGATCAGTGGAAGAGGATCCGGGAGATTGTAGATAATTTGGTTTTTTTTTTAAGTTAGAGATTCTTATTGGATTGTACAAGTTTGGCAAATAATTCAGAATTCATGTAATTCTAGAGATGCAATCAAGAGATGGCAAAAGCTTCAGACTTTGAAGAAGCATGACGCACTTTTGTTTTACTTTTAAGCCTTTATTATTAGGACTTTAAAAGAAGGCAACCTTACCCCACCCCATTCCTAGCCAGTGAAATAAGGAAAGGGATTCAGTTAGAAAGGGATTGTTGTTGGTTCTTCATTCTCAAAGAGGACCATGACATAGGGGTGATGTCATGACTTGCCCTGAATTGGATTTAAGTGAGGGCCCTGCTAAGCCACTAGCCTCACTCTCTCCTCCAGAGCTTCCTGGGTCCAATGACAAGATGGTCCTGTATATTTAAAGCAATTTGGATTAAATGACACACCCAGGGTCACAGTTAGTAAGTGTCTGAGGGAAGATTTGAACTCTGGACTTCCCATCTTCAGGGCTAGTGTTCTATCCACTGCACCACCTATCTGCCCAATTGGGAGAGGAATGATTTACCCATTCACAAGAAAAAAGGAACAAGTTGTCTAAGTATCTCCAAAAGATTTTCAGGTTCTTTAGATGATACACAACTGAGCCTCCCTAACTAGCTCCTCCGGGACCACCTGCTGATTATAACTAATATTATGAATAACAATTGACATTTACATAGCATTTTCATTTTGCGGGAAAAAAATGACATGCATTATTTTATCCAACTCTCCCAATCACCCTTTGAAGGCAGTATTACAAGTGTCATAGTCCTCATTTTACAGATAAAGAGACTGAGGCCAAAAGAGATTAAGAGGCTTAATCAACATTTAAGTATCTGAGCTGGAATTCAAGTCTCTGTCTTCCTGCCTCCAACCACTCTATGATACCACTCTGCTTCTCTAGAAGCTAACATGTTGGTAGCTTTTATGAAAAATTACCATATATTTCATTGAAAAAATTTGCAAGTTATCAAGAACTGTCTCTAAATAGCCTTTACAATGACTCCACTTGACCCCATGCAGGATGTCACAAATGTCTTAGCACAGTTTGAACTTTGACTAGTTCAAACTGAACTAAGATTAATAGAGAAAATAATTTGCTTTGGCATATGAGGCAGCAGGATGTAGTGATAAGAACTTTACTGTGTTCAAATTCAACTTCTACTGTTTGATACCTGTCTGGCCTTAAGTAAAGTATGTCTCTATTGATCTCAGTTTATTTATCTGTAAAACTGGGGGAGAGTAGGGAAAGAGGTAGAGGAGTGCTGTGACTATAAGTAGCTAACTGAAATTTTCAATGAAAGCATTTACACCTCAGAAATAGGCAAATGTTACAAATCGGGACTTGGCTTTATTGTTTTGTTGATTGTCTAGGTTGAAGAAAGTGATGGAGAAAAATTGAATAATGTCAATTGATCTTAAAAGTAAGTCAAATATGCCCTTTTTTCAGGGACCTGGTTGTTCAGTATTTACCAAAACATCCCTGGAAGGAGGTAAGCTAAATAATCTCTAAAATTCCTTCTTGCCATAAAGTCTATGGAAAATATCAATAATACTTGTAAAACATCATTGATTCCATGATCATTACATAAATGACACAGTATCCTGAGTCTCAGAGTCTACATTTCAGAATCTAAGGACATGTTTGGGATTCTGCTATACAAAAATTTTAATTTATTGATGTTGCCTCAAATGGTGTCCTATGATTGGGGCTTGGGAACACGTTTGTTATTATAAGATTTCCCTGGTAATCAGTTTCTTTTTAATGAGATAGGTCCTATGTACACCCTTCCCAACCAAGTCAGTAGAAAAGTAAATTCTTTTTAGCATGGAATAGTATAAATTTCATGAGTTTCCTAAATGAAGGCTGTAGTAAATCACTTCAAACACTAGATGGGGGTCTTGCCCCACTAGTGCTGGCTGAAAGACACCTGCTCTTCTTAACAGGAAATATTCCAAGTTGAAAATTAAACTTATTTGTAGATAGAATTTTGCTCAAAATAATAAGACTTATTCTTAGTATATGGGGAAGCTAAGCCCATGAAGGAATGGAAGTCCTCTATCTGGGTGTCAGGTGGATTGGGAAACGGGAGCTTTTCTCAGCAAGAACACTGTCTCCTCCTTGGGACATCAGGAGGTGAGTTATTTCCTGGGAAAGAACTGGGTTGAGGAACCACAGAAAATTCCATGGGATTCTATATGAAAATTGCAAAGGGATTTTATGATTACACATAGTGAAGCAGCAAAACTGATTGAAACTCTGGTGTTATTGCACAAAATTTCTAGAGGGATGTAAAGGAATTCAGGAGTACAGGACAAATTCAGTTTTAGAGTGCCTTCCCTTTATTAATTATTTCCTATTACCCAGTATATAGTTTGTTTGTTTTTTACATCATTGTTTGCCTGCTGTCTTTTCCAGTAGATTGTGAGCTCCTTGAGAGCAAGAACAATATTTTTTTTTCCTTTCCCTTTAACCCAAGGGCACAGTACCTGCACAAAGTGCATACCTAATAAATGCTTAATAATTAGTTAACAGTAAGAGGGCAGGGGCAGCTAGGTGGTGCAGTGGATAGAGCAGCTGTTGATATGTGGGTTGGTTGGTTGGTGTCTTTGTTCTTGAAGAGAACCAGAATGACATCACTATGTGAATGTCAAGGTACAGTGTGTCCAATTTAGGCCAATCAAACCAATACAAGCTCAGAAGGCTCTACCATAGGTCAGGCACAAATAGTTCATATGAATATTTGGAGTAGAACATGCCATATGAGGATCAGCTGAAGGAACAAAGGGTGTTTAGCATTGAGGAAAGAAGACTCAAGACAGGATAACTTTGATCAACTAAGTGAAGAGCTCCTATTGGAAAGAAGGATAGAACCTGAACCTGGCATTTCACTAATATAAAGAACTCTCAGATTTGGAAGAGGGTGGGAGCAGACATTCTTTCTGCCTCTACAAATAACACCATCTCAGCAGCTTAGAGTCTGAGAGAGTTGCCTAGAACAGAGGTATCAAACACAACCAACAGCTATAAGCTCCCTGAAAAACTCCCAGGTGCTGCCTTTGCCAGAGCAAAATATAATTGGGAAATGTTTAAAAAACAAGTCAAGGGGGCTGCTAGGTGGCATAGTAGATAAAGCACCAGCCCTGGATTCAGGAGGACTTGAGTTCAAATCCAGCCTCAGACACTTGACATTTACTAGCTGTGTGACCCTGGGCATGTCACTTAACCCTCATTGCCCTGCAAAACAAGTCAAAATACAATATACATAATATTCATTTATGGCTTTCTAAGGCAATATGACCATTTCTGTTTGTTTGACACCAGTGTCCTATATAGCATTGAAAAGTCAAGAGTCTAGCCCAAGGTCAGATAGCCTGCTATGTGTCAGGGATGGGACTTGAACCCAGATCTTTCTGGCTCTGAGAACAACTCTCCATACCTATTCTCCTAAATAAGGAATTAAATGCATTTTGTTTGTCCCTAGAGGGTAGTATTACAGCAAAGAGTAGAAGTTATAGAGAGCCCAATTTAGGGTTGGTGTCAGGACAAGCTTTGTAATCGTTCAAATGTTAGTATCACACTTGATGAGTTAACATTGTGATGTGACAACCTCCCCCCACCCTCCAAATAAAACCCCAAACCCTATTCCTGTATTAGGCTAATGTGTAAAACTAGGGAAGAACTAGTCTGCTGTATAGTGCCCTAGGAAAGCCATTCTTAAGAGTGTTATTCTGATCTCTGTACCACATTTTAGGAAGTTCATTATTGATGAGTTGGAGTGTATTTAGAGGTTGGCAAATAGCCTAGAGATCATGATACATAAAGATCAGCTGAAGGAAGAAACTAGGAGTGTTTAAACCAAAGAAGAAAGACTTCTCTGGGTTGTGGGAACCATGTTTATATAATTGAATAACTTTCTTGAGCTAGATGGGTTAGACGTATTCTAATAGACATTAAAGGTTAGACTTTGGAGCAATGCCTCAGGGGAGCAGAGATGGGAATTTGGCCTTCATGTGAGAATCAACTTCCTAACAATTAAAGATTGTACAAATAGAGTGTTAGGAAGATCAGAGTTCAATTATCTTACCTGAGATACTTACTAGCTAAGTGACCCTGGTTAAGTCACTTAACCTGAACCTCAGTTTCTCCACCTCTAAAAAGGGGATAATAACAGCTAAATCATATGGTTGTTGCACAAACCCCAAATGGAATAAAAGGTATTACATGCCCTTCATTGCCAGTCTTCAAACAATCCAAGATGACCACTTGTGAATATGAGGCTCAGAAGAGTTGGATATTTGACAGTGGTCTCCTGACTGTAATTAGAGATGGCATACCAACCAATGAGGTCACATATCTTATTGAAGTGTTGAATCCCATTCCATCCACAAGATAAGAAAAGACCACACAAGACATTAATCCCCCTAGTTGAGGCAAACAATAGGACTAATGTCTATTTTATCTCTAAATACCGTGTCCTACTGCTCTGTTCACATAAGGACCAAGGACCTGTACGCCAGTGATGAGTATTCTTTTATAAAAATTTATTTAGTATTTTATTTTCCCCCAATTGCATGGAAAAACAATTTTAACATTTGTTTTTAAAACTTTAAGTTCCAACTTCTATCCCTTCCACCCTCCCCCACCCCACATTAAGAAGGCGAACAATTCCATATAGGCTATATATGTGTAGTCATGCAAAACATTGTCATATTAGTCATGTTTTGGGAAAACTGGGCAAAAAAACCCTCATGAAAAATAAAGTAAAAAATACGCTTCAATCTGTATTCAGACAATATCAGTTCTTTCTCTGGGGATAGATAGCATTTTTCGTTTTTATGGGGCAATGAGGGTTAAGTGACTTGCCCAGGGTCACAGAGCTAGTAAGTAAGTGTCGTGTGTCTGAGGCCAGATTTGAACTCAGGTCCTCCTGAATCCAGGGCCATTGCTTTATCCACTGTACCACATAGCTGGCCCTTAGATAGAATTTTCATCATAAGTCCTTCAGAGTGGTCTTCGACCATTCCAATTCTTTTCCACCAGAAAAGAGCTGATATAAATATTTTTGTACACAGGGCAACTTTTCTTTTTTGTTTCTTAATCTCTTTTTAGATACAGACCTACCTAATAATAGCTATACGATCTACTTAACATGGTCATTTATATGGTGATTAATGTTTTTTGCAAAATGCTCGACAATATAGCAAGGAGGCTTGATGGATAGACCACTGGGTCTGTAGTTAGGAAGACCTGAGTTCAAATCCATTCACCAGACACTTCCTAGCTAGGTGGCCCTGGGCAAGTCACTTAAACTCTCTCTACCTCAGGTTCCTCAACTGTAAGATGGGAACAATGCTAGCACCAACCTCACAGGGTGGTTGTGAGGATCAAATGAAATGATAGTTGGGGCAGCTAGGTGGTGCAGTGGATAGAGCACCAGCCCTGGATTCAGGAGGACCTGAGTTCAAATCCGGCCTCAAACACTTGACACTTACTAGCTGTATGACCCTGGGTAAGTCATTTAACCCCAATTGCCTCACCCCCCAATTTTTAAAAATAAATAAATAAATAAATAAATAAATGAATGAATGAATGAATGAATGAATGAACGAATAAATAAATAAATAAATAAATAAAAGATACACTCAATATGCAGGTAAAACTTTCTGATAAAAAGATTTTTAAAAATGAAATGATAGTTGCAAAGTGCCTGGAACAAAAAAGTTATTGCTGCTGCTGCTGCTGCTGCTTCTGTTGCTGCCACTACTACCACTATTACCACCACCACTACTACTACTACTACTACTACTACTTCTACTCTCGTTATCATTATTATCATTATTCAATGCTATCCAAAAGCTCTGTGAAGTATTATCATTTTTTAGACGAAGAAACTGAGACTGAAAGATGATAAGAGACTTCCCTAGAGTCATACAGCTGGTGAGCCTCCTGTCCTCCCTCCCTTCCTTTAGGTCCCAGCTCAAATCCCACAAGAAGCCATTCCTGATCCCTCTTTGTTCTAGTGCCTTCCGTCTTCCATTTATTTCCCATGGATCCTGTAGGTAGCTTCCTTGCACATATTTGTTTGCTTATTGTCTGTGACTTCCTCAAGGGCTGGGACTGTTCATTCCCTTGCTTTGTAACCCCAGTGCATAGAACAGTATCTGGCACATGGTAGATGCTTAATATAATAGCTGTCAAAGATAGAATTTGAACTCAGTGTTTCCTGACTTGAATATAACATTCAATCCCACTCGCCTAGCTCTATTGCTATAAATATGGCCCCCAGTTTATTTTTTAAACCCTTATTGGCATTGGATCGCTGCTCAATCTATAAAAAGTTGAGATTCTACACAGTCCTTGGGGAATACCTTCTGGTTAAGTGATTGGAAAATTTACATAAACAGGTATATTTTTCTGAATGTTGCTTTGTGAAAATCACATTTTGCTTTTGTCTATAAAGGACAAGAGTTATATAGTCAGGATGCAGTGAAACTCAATCATAAGAAATCTGAGTCATAAGCTGGATTTGTTCCTTATATGATCTCTTTATAGTACCATTCCGAAGCAAAATTACTCTTGATCTTTCTATGTCTTCCTCTCTCTCTCTCTCTCTCTCTCTCTCTCTCTCTCTCTCTCTCTCTCTCTCTCTCTCTCTCTCTCTCTCTCTCTCTCTTCCTCTCTCCCCCTCTCTCTTTGATCTTTTTTCTCCCCGTCTCTGTTTATCTGTGTCTGTGTGTGCCTGAGTATCTGTCTGTCTCTCTCTCTTTGTCTCATCTCTGTCTCTTTCTCTCTGTCTCATTCTCACACCCACACACACCCTCCCACAATACATTTCACTCCTGTTAAAAGCACAAGGCAGAATTTCTGAGTTAGCATTAATAAAACATTCCTAGAGATTCCTTTCCAATGTCACACAGTTTCGGTCATCTAAATCCTCAGATGATAGATTTAGAAGTGAAAGGAGCCTTGGCAGTCGGAGGTCAGTTAATCAATCTAGCCTAGTTAAAGGAGCAGAGAACCCTGAGGGAGATAGAGGAAACATTTGATAGAGCAGTCAAACTACTGCCATCCGCTCAACCTCCCTCTCCTCTCAGACTCTGGTGGACATATCCCAGGATCTTTTCGACAAGATCTTGGGAATAGAAGTATCCCCAGACCAACACTTGTCCTTATGACCTGGCCTCCACAGATATCAATGAAGGGAGCAACCCCTGTGGAAACGATACCCGCAAAATCAACCACTGACCTTCTACTGTGACTGGATTGGCCCTAGCAATGGCCATGCCCTGCTTCCATATCAGGTCCTGCAGCCATTGTCCCAGCAAGCAACTCCTGAGGATGTTGCGGGTCCTTTCTTCTTAGCAGCATCCATAGCTCCTGAAGTCTTGGAAAAGGAAGTTCTCTAGAACAATGTTCTTGGCACTGACAGTTGGTTCAATATCTGAAAGAAAGATGCTTTTATCAGCAGCAATGTCAATAAAGATGAGACCTTGGCATCTGCTTTGACCTTGTACTCTAAGGATCATCGCACCTTTCCATCTGACTTCTATCTGAAACTATCTATATCTGTTGTCTCCCCTGTGAGAGTGTGAGCTTCATGAGAGCAGGGTGCCCCGTGTTTTGTAAACATAAAGGACTCAAAATCAAGCCTTTTTGTTCATTGATATAATCCAATCCCTTCATTTTAAAGGTAAGGAAACAGAAGCCCAAGGTTATATAAATGAGAGGGCTGGAAATTTTAATGTATTGTCATCAGAAATCTCAGTCCTCCCTCGAATACACTGTAGTGCTAATATTCACATTGTTCATGTGAATGATATATAGGATAGATAGGGGCAGCTAGGTGGCGCAGTGGATAGAGCACCGGCCCTAGATTTAGGAGGACCTGAGTTCAAATCCGGCCTCAGATACTTAACACTTACTAGCTGGGTGACCCTGGGCAAGTAACTTAACCCCCAATTGCCTCACTAAAAAAAAAAAAAGATATATATGGTAGATAGATAGATAGATGGATGAATAGATATTATATATATACATGCACATACATATCACACATATGTAAGTATATATGTATGCATACATATGTGTATGGGACAAAGTGGGAGAGAGACAGAGACAGAGAGATGGAGACAGGATAGAGAGATGGAGGCAGAGTGACATACACAGAGAGATGAACACAGAGACAGACACAGAGACAGATGGAGCCAGAGATCCAGACAGAGAGACATATACAGAGACAGAGATGAACACAGAGAAAGAGACAGAAAGCCAGATTTGTAGTAAGAGGACATGGGTTCATATTCTGGCTCTGACACCTTCTACTTGTGTTACCTTGGGCCAGTCTCCCATCGTTCTCAGTTTCCTCAACTGCAAACGAGAATACTGGACCAGATGACCTTGGAGATCCCTTTCAGTTATAAACTGGTGATTACACAAGCCAATTAAAGAGCAGTGTACCTATGATTCCTACTTGGACCAATGGGCTAAAGAAGATTTTAGAACAGACAGGTAGAATTTGTAGAGAGCCATCAGTAAGTAATAGAGAAATCCCTCTATACATAAACAGAGGAATTGTTGACAGGATGGAAGAAAGGAACATTCAGTTATAAATAGAAGCTCCTGGTCAGCATCTGTTAAACTTCTACCCAGAAGCAATTTTTAGAGAAAAAAAATTCAGCATGATAAATTTGGAGGGAGCTATCTACTATAACATGACTTGGGCTAAAATGACAAAGGGGAGATTGAAAATGAAAATTCTTGGATTCTAAATGAAAAAAGGAGTGAATGAAGATGGATGGCTGATCAAATAGTGGAGTTTTCTTTCTGGCATCATGGAAAACACTGGAATCCCGGAGAAAAGAATTGAGGTGAAAGGGGGGGGGGGCGTGTTTTTTTCTTTCAATTCAAAAAGGCACAGCCTTTTTGACCTCTTTGATAAATGAATTTCACTGTCCATAATTTCAATAGAGCTGAGTATCACCTAGTTCCTAGCTCCTAAATTGAATTCCTTTAAGGAGAATGAGGAGATCATGACAGGCTTATGTCTGACAATCATTAGAAGGAAGGCCACCAAGGTAATTGTCATTCCTAGCAAATTGTTTCATTTACTCACCTATCTTCTTGAGTTAAATCTGAATTGCTTCTCTGGTGTTTGATGTTAGCTTCTTCCCCACTCTAATTTTCAACTTGGCCCCATTCCTGGCTCTCCTTTCCACCTATTTGAAATGACTCCAACTCCCCTATGTGACAGTCTGAATAGTTTGAGTGGCTTCAAGCTTTAAGGTCTACTTGAGGAGAGATGCCACCTACTGAGGCTGAGAACAGATGAGCACCCATGGCTGGAAAAGACCTGACCAATGGTTATAAGTGAAGTGGCTATTTGAATGTTTCCTATGTTTGCCTATGCATGCTTGTGATTCATGTTGCATGACCTTTCCATCTTATGCAGAAGTGGAAGAAATGGCCGTGAAAAAAAAAGAAAAAAAGTCTACACTTTACAATGGCAGTGTGGTACAGTGCTTAGGGCACGGATCAGAGGATCATGAAAATTTGGATTCAAGTCCTACTCAGACAGTTACTAGTCATGTGAACTGGGCAAGTCACTTAACCTCTTTGTGACTAACTTTCCTCATTTACAAAATGAAGGAGATAGATTCCGTGGCATTTAAGTTCCCTTCCACGTCTAATCTACCATGCTATTATCATAAGATGAGCAATAGAGAGACAGCAGACGGACAGAGGGGGCGGGAAACAAACAACAAGCAAAACAAAGAAGAGAGAGAAAGAAAAAGGAAGCAAGGAAGGAAGCAAGGGAAAGGAAGGGAGGGAGGGAAGAAGGAAGGAAGGAGGGAAGGAAGGAAGGAAGGAAGGAAGGAAGGAAGGAAGGAAGGAAGGAAGGAAGGAAGGAAGGAAGGAAGGAAGGAAGGAAGGAAGGAAGGAAGGAAGGAGGGAAGGAAGGAGGGAAGGAAGGAGGGAAGGAAGGAAGGAAGGAAGGAAGGAAGGAAGGAAGGAAGGAAGGAAGGAAGGAAGGAAGGAAGGAAGGAAGGAAGGAAGGAAGGAAAGAGGGAAGGAAGGAAGAGATGGAGGGAGGGAGGGAGGAAGAAAGGAAGGAAGGAAGGAAGAGAGGGAGGGAGAGAAGAAGGAAGGAAGAAGGAAGGAAGGAAGGGAGGGAGGGAAGAAGGAAGAGAGGAAAGGAAGAAGGAAAAAAGGGAGGGAAGAAGGAAGGAAGGAAGGGAGAGAGGGAGGAAGGAAAGAAGGCAGGGAAGGAGGGAGGAAGGAAGGAAAAAAGGGAGGGAAGAAGGAAGGAAGGAATTTCTGTGTGGGGTAATATGCAGTTTAAAATAAATTGCTTCTTTCCTAGGTAGTGTCTGCCTAATGTTAATTAAAAATAACATTTTTTTTTTCATTTCTATTTCCATTGAACTGTCTAAAAGAATGTAGGAAAGGAACCTATCCTTATTGTTTTAAAGACCACTGTACATAATAAACACTGTCTTAATAAAGAGTAGATAGAGGAACATTGACCCTTCAGGCCTCACCATTTGCCACTGAGATAATTAATTAGCTGCTATAAGTAAAGACATTGGCAGAAGTTCATGAATTATGGTTTTGAGTAGTGATATGTGGTGGGGAGGGGGGTCTTTTATAGGGGTCTATATGTGAGTAGCACTGGAAGTACCACTACTTCTATGTACTCCCCAAAGCTACCCAATAGGGACTCATCAATTGGGGAATACTTGAACAAATTATGTCATGCCCAAATAATGGAATACTACTGTGCTACAGGAAATGAGGAAGGGTGTGGTTTAATAAAAATCTGGAAAGACTTGTATGAAATGATGGAGAGCGAAGAGAAACAATTTATAATAAAATATTAAATATAATTTTGAATGACTTTGCAACTCTAGTTAATACAACAAACTGCAGTTCCAAAGCACTGATATTGAAGCCTGCTACCCACCTCCTAATAAGGAGGTGATGCATTCTGGGTGCAATATGAGACAAATATTTTTTGGATATGGCCAATGTGGAGATTCATTTTCTTTGACTACATATATTTGTTACATGGGTTTTGGGGTTTTTTTTTATTTTTTTCTATTGTGATGAGGGAAGGGTAGAGGGAGAGATAATACATTTTTATTCATTGAACCCCCCCAACAAGGTGTCTTACTATCATGCAAATGAAGTGGGTAGGGAACAAAAGTTAAGTGAAGAAGGCAAGACCATTGCCCTCCAGCTCTGTCCACATCCATGCCTTTATTATAAATGTTGGGGATTAACAAACAAAGGCATTCTGGACAGTGCATCCCCATCCCACAATATGTCCCCACAATGATCCAAATCATAATATCCTGACTTTTTGCCAAAGGTGTTGTAGTCACAAGGAAGGGAGACCACTGGGTCATGTGAGTAGTGGTGCACTTGAGACCACATGGTCACCAGGATCCATAAAGGAATCATTTCATCTACAGACTGTCATTCATGGAAAAAGAAAAAAAAATCCATGACAAAAACAACTAAACTCTTTCCAGTTGTATTAAGTTTCCCCAGGTACCACATTTAACATGCATAATTTAATCAGTAAATAAGGAAAATGTAGCTTGATATAGGACATTGGAAACTGAATCTCCAAGTGCCTTGGGAAGGTGTCTGTTGAATGTAGGGAGTATCTCAGATAAAAAATGGATGTTATTTTTACAAGGGGGTAGAAGACTTGTTACTAGGAATTATTAAAGAACTTTATCCACAACTTTTTGCAAGAGTGCCTTTTTAAAAATATGCCTTCAGAGGTGTGAATATCATCTCATATGTAAAAGATTTCCATATTATGCCAATCTCATATACAGCCCAAATAAATTGAACAAACCATATTTTCATTTAAAGGGAAATTTCATATATAAACATTGACTTAAACATTGCAGTGGAGATTATGCATGGGGTAGTGGTTAGCCAGCCTTAGAGTCAAGAATCCTCCTTCTGACATATACAGACTGCATTACCCTGGGGAAGTCACTTAACCTTTCAATACCAGCAGACAGCTAACTCTCTAAGACTTTAGGTTACTGATGAGTTTTCTGATCTGTAATGGTGGAAAGATTGCCACACTGTGAGTCCCTCACAAAAGATGAAATCACAGGTCCCCAAGAAGGGGGAAAGTACTGCTTTAAGAAGCCAACTTATATGTTGTATAAGATTAGAAATTCAGAGTTTGAAAGGACCTTAAAAATAACCAAGTAAAATTGCCTTATTTTCAAGTGAGGAAACTGAGGCAAAAATAAGTCAAATGACTTGCTATAAATCACACATTTAAATGACAGAGACAGGATTGAAATCTAGGTTCTCTAAGTCCAAATTCATTGCTCTTTCTAATTCATAAGGCAGTCTATAACATATGGGTAACATGATAACTGGAACTAGTATATGCTATCACTAATGGTACTTATTAATAATAGTAGTGCCTATTTCATAATAGTAGCTAACATTTACATAATGCTTTAAGGTTTACAGATTATTTACATATAATATGTCATTTAATATTCACAACAACCCTACAAAATAGGAGCTATTATTACCCCCAGTTTTTACAAATTAGGAAACTGGGGTTGAAAAGATAAGTGACTTGCCCACAGTCATGTAGTTAGTATGTATTACTAAAGTGCATTAATTTTTTTTTCACTTAACCTTCACATACTATGTAAGTTTTTGTTTCTTTTTTTAATAATTTGTTAGTTTGAATCTGGATGGGCCTTGAATCTGGCTGACCCAGAATGGAAATTATAAAACTATTATTTAAGTGTTTACTGAGCCCTGTTTTAATAAATGGAAGCCAGATGGTCTTGATATGCATCTTTAATTAACACCTTTTATCATTGCTACTTCTTTGGCTTGACCATAAGCAGTCACTTCCACGCCTAGCAGCTGGTAGGGTGAGGATTACAGTCTGGGGAATAAAATAAAGGATCTATTGAGGAAGGGAAGGTGTTTCTGCCAGCCTCCTTAGTTCAAGGAACTGGTGAGGATATAGAGAGGCTAAGCCCCATGCCTGAGGGAAGGATTTGAACCCAGGTCCTGGAAAGGAATTCCTGCCTGCAAATGTTATGGACACTGAGCCCTGGGATGGAGTTAGATCTGGTGATACCTTTCCTGAAATCCTCTTATGATACAACAGAGTCCACTCTGGTCCAGTTCCTAGAAGCCCTCAATAGTGGTGAGAAGGGAACTAACTCACTACAGACTCAAGAATTTGTTACTTATGTCAGAAGCTAAGCCAAGGCCCTATTGCTGCTGGTGCCTGAGTAACCTTAGAGGGGAGAATTAGGGAAAGGGAAGTCTGGGAAATATACCTCTCCCTAGGCATAAATATATAACGGTATGTGTCCCAATTTCCCTTGTTGGTTCTATATTTTCCCCATTTTTTTTTCTTGCCATCTGTCCTGCTAGGCTAGGGAACTCCTTCTCCTTACCTGGAACTATACCATCCAGAGATCCTGTTCTACCTCTGTGGAAGACTTGAATAGACTTCTATTTGGCCCTCTGCCTTAAAATTGAGCTATCTTTGATTGACTGGTGAATACAAACTCACTTGCTACAGATGTTTCCAGATTGTAACTTGCATGCCATCCTTGAGTTATTCAGGGCCTGCCAATGGGGACATCTCACCATCCTGCCTATATTTGGTCCTCCCTGGCCCCTTCTATCCCTCAGACTCTGTAAACATTAATTGAATCAGCATTATCATCACTACTGGAAAGGGTGTGATAATTGACTATCTAATGGCTCCACTCACATGGCTTATGACTCACCACAGAACAACCCACATTAACTACCCTCACCCTCACAAGTTGTATTTTTGTCTGTTATTTGGAAGCAAGTCACCAAAAGGCCAGGAATCAATCTCTCTCTCTTCTCTCTCTGTCTCTGTCTCTCTTTCTCTGTCTCTCTCTGTCTCTGTCTCTGTGTCTCTCTCTGTCTCTCTCTGTTTCTGTCTCTCTCTCTGTCTCTCTGTCTCTCTCTGTCTCTCTGTCTCTCTGTCTCTCTGTCTCTCTCTCTGTCTCTCTCTCTCTCTGTCTGTCTTACATATATCCTTAGTGCCTAGCACAGTTAATGCTTAAGAAATTTTCATTCATTCATTCATTCATCTCTATTTCCCTAGGTCTTAGTTTTGATTTTCTTTAACAAAATAAGGAGAATTTGATTGGATGGCATCTGAGGTCTCTTCTAGTTCTGGATAAATACTCCATATTTAATCAAAAAGGAAAATAATGCCAAATTGTAAGCAAAAATTTAGATACTTGAGCCCTTAAGTCTTAATAGTCAAATAAAAATGGACTATGTTTCTAAGAATATGCCATTTAGTTGAAGTTTTAGTCAGCATATTGAATTATAACTATCATTTATATAGTGCTTTAAGGTTTATAAAAGGGGTTTACATATGTTAACTCATTTGATCCTCACAAAAATCCTGAGAGGTGGGTACTATTATTGTCCATGTTTTGTAGATAAGGAAACAAAATGCAAGAAAGGGTAATTGACTTTTTCAGGGTCATACAGCTAGCAAGTGTCTGAAGAAGGAATTGAACTCCGGTTTCCTGACCCAAAGTTCATCACTCTATCCATTTTGCTACTCAATATCCTATCCCTAGATTGGCTCCAAACTCCACAGAAATTTGTTTATGCCTCATCTTTCTATGGAGATGACTCTGCATTCCAGCCCTATGAGATTCTGCTATGGTGGAATGGTTTTGAGTATAGCCAAAACTGTCTGTATTCTGAGACCAGCCCAGATAAGTATGAGAGGCTTATCACCAATGGCCAAGGCACTCAATGATGAAATCTTTGGACATGGAAAAGTCAAAGAAAGGGACATTGGAAGGAAAGGATGTGAGACCCTAGTAACGAAGCTACAATGGAATTGCCCTTCTTTTAAGCCCTCAATTCTGTGAATAGCACTGTCAATGTGATCTTGGATTATCTTTGATGTTTATTCTTTCCTTCTAATTTATATATCATACAAAACCTGTGGGAAAAGAGGCATCAGTCAGTCAACAAATATTTATTAAGCATTTACTGTATGCTGGGGCACTCTGCTAAGTAAGGACTGAGAATACAAATAAAGGCACAGATATGGTTTCTGCTCTCACAGACAGAACTCACATTCTAACAGGGGAGACTCTACTCAAACAACTATGTACATATAAGATACATACAAGTTAAATAGAAAGTAATCTCAAAGGGAAGTCACTGAGGAGAAAGAAAGAGCATTTGAAGGAAGAATTTGAACTGAATTTTGAAGGTAGTCAAGGCAACTAAGGCAAAGATGAGGGAAAAGATTCTAGGTCCTGCTGAGGAGTATAAAGAGTGATGTGTGCATTATCTTGGCAGCACTAGTCTATCGGGACCTGTACCACACTGAAAAGATAAAAATGCCCTCAAGGTAAAGGGCAGGGTCCCCAGAAAGAGAAGAAGGCATCTGTGGGATTCTGTCAGGAGAAAGGATGCTATCTTTTTTTCCCCTCGCCAAAGACATTGTCCCATTCAGCCATTCAACTCAGCAAACTTTTCCTCTGACTTGATTTATTGTACTCTGTGCCTTATTAATGCTTGTCATAATGACAGGCCAGAAGCAGCTATCACAAGGAAGAGTTCCTCACCAGCAGCAAGGGTCATGTTGACTTATTATTTGCATCTTCATTTTCTCCAAGCAGAATTTGTTAGGACAACACTGGAATAAATAAAAAAAGAAAAGAAAGGAAAAGAAATTCAAGAAATTAAGCATCTGTGTAAAACATAAGCCATGCTCAGACAATAGAGGGATAATCAAATGAGTTTTTGTTCAGTTCCATAAACAGATGCAAGTCTGAGACTATTAGCCTCAGCAACATATTTCATTGAAATGAACAGAACACTGCAGAAGTAATGTAGTAAAGAGACACTAACTCACAGACCCGCTCCTAGAAAACCAGCCTAGTCAACCAGGAATATAATTCTGTCACCCAGCTGGCCACAGCTACCAGTTATTCCCTGGACTTAATTAAGAAACATCAGTTTTATATGGAATAAGAAGAAATCCTGGACAGTGGGTGTGGTGAAGCCAAAAGAGGCAGCTGACAGCTCACTGCATATCAGTTCCCTGTCCCTGGACTAAGCCAACAGGGGCCCAGGGTTTCTTGGCTGGCAGAGCCTCCCAATCGACCAAGGATACCTGGTTTGCCCTCCTTCTCTCCAACCCTTGCATTCCCATCAAAACTGGCCTATCTTGTATTTCATTCCAAAACTGTTCTACTTTCTACCAGGTAACTACTGATATTATACAGTAGGAATTGAGACTGGGCCTGTGATTTTCTAGGTACAAGGAACTGCCTGGATGAGTACACTTCTCCTAATTCCAGTCTACATCTTGTCTGCAACTTTATTATTTATAAGAGTGTCCCAGAGCATTGAGAAGTTAAGAGGCTTGCCCAGGGGTACTCAGTGTGCGTCAAAAGGAGAACTGGAACTCAGGTCTTTTGGAATTGAGGGTGACTACTCTATAATGTAGTTTCACCTGCTACTTCTTGTGAGTAACATATTTGAGTTATTTTTTAAATTATATTTTATTTTTTCAGTCAGCAAAAATCTGAGTTCTCTTTCCCTCCTAAACCCTAACCCCCACTGAGAATAAAGGAAAAATTAAACCCTTGTTACAAACATGTATAATTAAGCAAAACAAATTTCCACATTGACCATGTCCAATCATACACATACATGTATGTGTACGTACATATGTGTATATATTTATGTATCCATGCATATTATGTATGTGTAGTCTACGTGTGTGTCTATACAATGCTACATAATGTGCATGTGTGCATGTGTATTATGTGTATGACATATGTGTGTATACAATGTTCCACAATGATGAAGCATGCTACTCACTTCCTGATGGAGACTAAAGAATTCAGAGCGTCAAATGTGTTGACATCTTTCGTCCTCTGGAATCTTGGTTGGTCATTTCACTGATTGGAGTTCCGAATTATTTCAAAGTTGTTTATATTTACCATACTATTATCTTTGTACAAATTATTTTCCTGGTTCTGTTCATTTTATTCTGCATTAGTTCATACAAGTCTTCTCAGGTTTCTCTGAAACCATCCTCTTTATTATTTCTTACAGCACAGAATTCCATCTGTGGCTGGGGTTTTAATATATTTGGGTTACTTAGAAATTAGAGGCTACTGCACCACTTTGGAGGCATTAAGCATTTATTAAAGCATATTAAATATTAGTAAAGAGAGCACATGGCTCAAAAAGTTAGGAAAGTCTATCTAGGAAGAAGGAGAAAGAGAGATAGTGGGTTGTGTCTGCTCTCACCCAAGTTCCAGGGTCAAGAGAGTGACTCCCAGTGTAAGCTTGCTGAGAGCAGGAGGAGAGCCTGCCCTTACACATTGCTCAAAGCCAATTGGCTAGCATCATTCCAATCCATTGGTTTATAGGATTTGAGGGGGGTCTGGCTGATGTCAGAGAATGGAGCCCTCAGAGGGGAAAAAGCCTTCAGGTAGGTGTGGTTTTAATCCCTATTTACAATCCAAGGTCCAACCACATTTCCTTTGAAATTCTCCTGATTCTGCCCCCAAAAAAGTCTGGCCAGGCTCTCTGGGTCTCAGAGGAGCCCAAAACACCCTATTATTAATAATTTTCTCATACATCACAATGATATCCCATAACTTTATTAGTCATTCCCCAGTTTATGAGCACCCCCTCAGATTTCCATGCTTTGTTACCTCAAAAAGAGCTATAAACATTTTTATAGGTCACTGGGGTTTGTTTTGCTCAGGACTAACCTGCCCTCCCTCTTACTATTTTTGCCTTTTCCCTCCTTTCTCTGTTGAGTGAAATGTATTTCTGTACAAAATTATGTGTATGAATCTTCCCTCCTTTGATGAATTCAGATGAGTGAGGTCCAAGTATTTGCCAGTCCTCCTACCTCCTTACCTTTGTGTGTGTGTGTGTGTGTGTGTGGAGTTGTACTTGTGTACCCTCCTTCTTTTTGTTGTTGTTCAGTTGTGTCAGTAATGGCTGACTCTTCATGATCCTATTTGGGATTTTCTCCAAAAAATATTAAAGTTGTTTGCCCTTTTTTCCCCTCCAGCTCATTTTACAGATGAGGAATTAAGGCAAATAGGGTTAAGTGACTTGCTTAGCATCATACAACTATTAAGTGTCTGAGACCAGAATTGAACTCAGGAAGATGAGTCTTCCTGACTCCAGGCTCAGCACCCTATCAGCTGTACAACCTAGCTGTTTATATCATTCTTAGATGAAATATTTTAAGTAATATTCTTTTCCCTTCCTGTCACTGGTATATTTCTCTTCCTTTCCATTTCCATTCTTTTTTTAATATGACCAAGATACAACAGAATCACTCCCAGACCTTCTGTCTAATTAGTCTCCTTTTATGACCCCTAATGATGATGACTCATAGGAGATACAAGTGTCATCTCCCCATGCTAGAATCTAAACATTTTATTCTTTTTTAGTCATTATTTAATTGTGTTTACCTTTTATGTTTCTCATTTCCTATGTTTGTACTTCAAAGTTTCTACATGTTGCTGGTCTTTTCATCAGGAATATTTGGAAGTCATCTATTTCATTAAAGATCCATTTCCTCCCCTGTAGGATTATACTCAGTTTTGCTGAGTAAGTTATTTTTGGTTGCAAACCTATATCCTATGAATTCTTGAATCTTATATTCCAAGATCTGCACTTCTTTCTAGGGATAACTGCTGAATCATGTATGAACCTGACTGGTTTCTCAATACTTGAATTCTTTCTTTCTGGCTGTTTTCAGTATGTTCTTCTTTGACCTAGATGCTCTGAATCATACATTTGAATTTGAATCACACTCCTAGAGGAAATCAGAAGGTCCAGTTTTCTAGGGGACCATTAGGGCCATGTACAGACAAAAGCTACCCAGCAGTACTTTATTCCAAGAGTGTGGTAGACTGGCTCCAGAGCAAACAGAGGCAGCAGCGAACGTTATCGAGAGTGACATGTGTTCCTTGGGTCTTTGGGTAGTTTCTTCCTGTGTTTTAATAGTCTCAGGAGAAACTGAAACTAATAAAGCAGTTATTAAGAAAAGGAAGTTGATGAGCTAGAGAAGATTAAGCAGCAGATCAGTAATCAGTATGAACACCAAATTGACTGCACTTTTGCTGAGCTTAGGCTACTCTGCTGTTCCTTAATTAAGTACATGCATTTTGCTAGATCTACCCATGGTCTTGAAGATTCTAGTGTTGCTCATGTATCAGAGAATTTTTATCTTTTTTATCAAAGTTTCCACTTAAAAGAAAGCATAAGGATGAACATCATTAGAAAAGAGCTTGAATGTCTGAAATATGTACATAAACTAAGAGAAGAAGCTTCCAGAGTAGATAGAAAAGACATTTGGGCTTAAGCTTAGGTGGTTCCGAGTGATGTAGTAATTCTTTCAGTCCACCAGAGAGACATTTTGCCAATGATTGCTGGAGTGAATGAAGCAGAGCTTTACAAAAGCACATAGCAAGAAGTAGCGTTTGTCCCAAGAGTCTCTGGCTCAAATTCTACACTATGTATTTGTATACAAGACCTGGATATTCAGGATTATAAAAGTCATCATTATCTATTTCTTAATTGTAGATGTCACAGTGCTAGGAAAGCCTTCCCATGGAATTGACAGAAATATGTGAGACCAAGAGCTATTCCTCAATAAATTAGTGGTCAAAGAAAAATAAAAAACAAATATGAATAAAGTATGTTCAAAAGAGGAAATATAAAGCATCAACAACCATATGAAAAAATATATAAATAATCAAAATGAAAACTGCAAAAGAAAAGAACTTTAAGATTCCCCTTCACACCCATCAAATTGACAAAGATAATAATATAAGGTAGAAATAGTCCGTACTAAAGGACCAGGGGAAAACAATTACCCTAACACACTGTTTACATAATTGTAAATTTGTTCAAATGATCTGAAATACGATTTGGAATTATGTTAAAAAATAAAGGTGAATAAATTGTTCATTTCAATAGTACTGGGATATATGCCTCAGAAATCAAAGCTTTAGAAGGAAATGCTGTTATTCAAAAGGATTCATAGAATCACTTCTTGAAATACCCCAAACTAGAAACAAAGTGGGTGTCCTTTGATTGGTAATTGGCTGAAAAAATTGTGTTGTATGAATGTAACATAATTATATTATAAGACATTGCTATTAATTATAAGAAGTGAAAAATATGAAGAATTTGGAGAAATTTGGGGAGACTTCATGAACTAATACAGTTCAAAGAAAGGAAAGCCAAGAGAATAATATCCAAAAAGAACTTGGAAATAGAGAGGAAAACACACTAATGATGGAATTAATTGTTCAGTTAAAAAGCATTCATTATGTGCTAGGCCCTCTGCTTAGTCCTGAAGATAGGTAAAATGATCCAAACAATTCACACACTTAAGGAGTTCCCATTCATTCTAATGGTGAAGACAACATAAATATGCACATATGAGACAAATACAGAATAGATGAGGTATAATCTCAGACAAGAAGGCACTAGTATGTGGGGAGAACTAGAAAGGCTTCCTGCAGGTGGAATTTGAGCTGAGACTTGAAGGAGGCCATAGAAGCTAAAAGGCATGGGTGAGAAGGACAAATGCATGGCAGTCATGGGTCCCAGAGATGAAGATAGTGTCCATTGCTAAGTTTGTCAATATAGAAGGATCATAGAGTTGTTAGAGAGGGTGAAAGTAAGAAGGCACCAGGTTATTAAGAATGATGAATGTTAAAGAGGAGACTATGTTTGATCTCAGAGGATAGGAAGCTACTGGAATTTAATGGGTTATATAATTCCAGTTGACTGGTAATGACATTTACTACTCTCCTTTCAGTAGTAAAGTGGTAGACAAACAGTGCTGAATGTAATACAGAATGTAGAAGATGGACAGTCAGTTCTTTTTGTGGTTTCCCTCTCTTCCTTTTTCATAAAGAAGGAATCTAGAGTAGTGCTGAAGGGAGAGAAGTTAGTGGGAAATGAGAGTGATATGAAAAAATAAAATATTTCAGGGCAGCTAGGTGGCGCAGTGGATAGAGCACCGGCCCTGGATTCAGGAGTACCTGAGTTCAAATCCGGCCTCAGACACTTGACACTTATTAGCTGTGTGACCCTGGGCAAGTCACTTAACCCCAATTGCCTCACTAAAAAAAATTTAAAAATAAAATATTTCTTTTTTTTTTTTTTTGTGGGGCAATGGGGGTTAAGTGACTTGCCCAGGGTCACACAGCTAGTAAGTGTCAAGTGTCTGAGGCCGGATTTGAACTCAGGTACTCCTGAATCCAGGGCCGGTGCTTTATCCACTGTGCCACCTAGCCGCCCCAAAATAAAATATTTCTAAAACAAAACCTGTCGATATTGTAAATTTGATTCCAGGCTTTAGGATTTTGATGCTGCAGTACTTTTATTTTTCCTTTCATGAGAGGGTCTTTTTTTTTTTTTTTGCAGGGCAATGAGGGTAAAGTGACTTGCCCAAGGTCACACGGCTAGTAAATGTCAAGTGTCTAAGACCGGATTTGAACTCAGGTCCTCCTGAATCCAGGGTCGGTGCTTTATCTACTGTGCCACCTAGCTGCCCCAAGAGTCATTTTTATATTTGTGATATTCTCATATCTGTTCTCTCAGTGGTTGGATTGAAATGTCTTGCCACTTTGTGATTGAAATCACTTGCTTTGAAAAGTCCTATAAATGATAGAAAGCAAGATGTCCCCAGTAATAAAAACACAATGAAGAAAAATAGCTGACATGTAGTTTGGAAATGTTTATTGGTCATTATAAGCTTTAGTAACAACTGCATCTGGCTTTGGGAATGAACATTTCTCATTATGAAAAATAAAATCCTGCAAACATACGAATTGGATACTATGACATCTTTTATTTTGTCTGCACTATAAACATTTTTTTATAAATTATTTGCTATTTAGGTACCATAAAAAAAAGAAAGAGCCAGTAGGCACCTAACAAGATCTTTAGAAACATTTCATGATGGTACAAAAGCCATCATTGGTTCCTACTTTCTATATAACCACAAATGGAAACATTGATTGCTTAGACAACACATGTCTACTTGGTATTCAGTTTTTATTAATTAGGTCTGAGTCATGTTGAAGACTGGGGAAATTCTTCCCTCTGAACAACTTTGTGAGATAATGTAAGCTGTACCAGTCCCATTTTACAGATGAGAAAACTGAGGCTGTTAGAGGTTAACTGACTTGCCTATGGTCCCATAGCTTACTAGTGTCTGAGGCAGGTTTACTAGCATCAAGCCTAAACCTACTGACTCCAATTCTGGTATTCTTTCCAGGACATAACACTGTGGAATTTTTATTTTGTTTTATGTTTAATAGGCCTATGATTTCTTAGGTATAGGAAGTTCTCTGTGAAGAACTCCTACTAGACTTGCTAAGTGACTTGCTCAGCGTCACAACAGCTATTGTTGTTAGTTCTTCCTTCTCAAGAGGACCTATGACATCTAATGCTATCAGAGAGAGAAGCTGAACCTGACTCTCTCTGTCCATTAGACAATACTGCCTCTCATATAGAATCCTTAGGCTATAAAACTTCAGTAGTATCATTCACACACCCTTCTCTCTTCTTGCTGTATAGCTACAATCCCTATCTTGTTTTTTAATTCTAAAAGTTATAGTTCCTTAAATAGAGGGTTGTAGAGTAGAGCCAGATTCAGTTGATGATTTTAAAAGAGTGAGGTCTTTTAAAAATGGGACTTTGCAACTCCCAATTGAGGGACTGGCTTGCTTATTAACAATCTTTGACAGGATTGGCTCAGATTATGATAGATGGGATGGACTTGGAAGCACTTCTTTATTCTGGGCCTATTAGAAGCAGCTGGGGCAGCTAGGTGACACAGTGGGTAGAGTGATGGGCCTGAAGTTAGGAAGAACTGAGGTCAAATCCAACCTTAGACACTTACTGTGTGACCTTAGGCAAGTCACTGTCTGACTAGTTTCCTCAACTATAAAATAGGGATATAATATCACCAACTCCTAGGATTGCTGTGAAGATAGAATGACATAATATTCACAAAGTGCTTAGTGCAGTGCCTGATGTATTTTTGTTGTGCTGCTTAAGTGCTTTAGTTGTTTCCAATGCCTTGTGACCCAATTTGGGGTTTTCTTGACAAAGATGCTAGAGTGGCTTGCCATTTCCTTCTCCAGCTTGTTTCACAGATGAGAAAACTGAGGTAAATGGGTTAAGTGGCTTTTCCCAGGATCATAAAGCTAGTAAGTGGCTGAGGAATCTGGTCCTCCTGATTTCATGGCTGACATTCTATCCAATAAGCTCCCTAGCTCCTCTATATGCCTGGCATATAATAGGTTCTGAATAAATGCTTGTCCCTTTCTTTAATACTTATTAAAGGGAGCAAGGAATCTCCCAGAGGTATAGTCAGTGTAGTGGTGGTAGTAGAGAGGACATCCCCATTATGGGATCTACTGGAAAATCTGGAAAAGGTGGGGCAGAAGTATATTGCACTTACATGTCAATTCAATAATATCACCCAGAATTTGACAGTGTTGTGGCCTTTCAACATATGGCCCCCAGGAGTGAATAGGGCCATATGACATAATTTCCTGAATAGAGAGGAGAAAGATATTTGTAAAATGCAAAGGTCTAAGAACCAAAATTTCTAAAGGCAGAAAGAGAACGAAGCAAGGAAAGAGACACTTACTATATACCAGGCACTGTGGTAAATGCTTTACAAATGTTATCTCATTTTTATCCTCACAAAAATCCTGGGAGATAGGTACATTTTTTACCCCATTTTTCAGTTGAGGAAACTGAGGCAGTCAGATGTTGAGTGACTTTCCTGGGGTCATACAACTAGTAAATGTGAAGCCAGATTTGAACTTAGGCCTTCTTGATTACACACATTCCACCAACCTCTATACATACACACACACACACACCCTTATTCAATCAAGTAGCACTGGCCTCCTTTTTATTCATCATTCAAGATTCTGGACATTTTCTCTGGCCCTCCACCATGTCTGGAATGCTATCCTCTCTCCTCTCCTATTTTCACTGACTCTCTTTAAATCCTACCTAAAAGTAACTTCTATCAGAAACCTTTCATGATCTTTATTCATTCCAGTACTTTTCCTTGTTGGTTAATTCCTGTTTATCCCATAAATAGCTTGTTTATTCCTAGTTATTCGCATGTTATCCTCTCTCCGAGACTGTGAGCTCCTCAAAGGTAGAAACTGTCTTTTGCCTCTTTTTGTATCCCCCATGTTTAGTACAAGGCATAATTCATAGTAGGTACTTATAAATGTTTGCTAACTGTCTGACCGACTGGTTTCATTGGTATAGGGAACTCTGATGATAAAACTTCCTGTAAGACATAGATCAGTACTTTTCTGCCACTTAAAATCTTGGAGTGTTGCCTAGAGCATTGAGAATGTACTTAGGGTTTCACAGCTGATGTGTCACAACCCAGCCAGGTCTTCCTCACTCTGAGACTGGCTCTCAGTCAATTACTCCACCTTGCCTCTCTTACTCATTTATGATTCCTTTAAAAGTATACCATAAAATATATACTGAGGGAGGTAATAATGTGATGTTTGAAAACTCCCCTTAATAAGTCTCGAATACGATCCCTCCTGTGCTACTGTTAAAACCTTAAATTACAGTATTTATATGATTTCAATTTGTTAAAGTCTGTGTTTATGCTTGGTTCTTTGTGGGGATCTAATTGGGAAAGGGATGATTTTCCATGAAGCTGTTGAACATGAAATATCATAATTCTACAGAAAATTGCTACGATATCTATTTAAACTTTTATGATCCTATTTGTCAGTATTACTAGGTCTCAAGGACGGTACAAATACTTGTGGAACAGTGACATTAAAAATATCATTTATCTGCCAATAAAATAAAATGGGGGGCAGCTTGGTGGCACAGTGGATAAAGCACTGGCCCTGGATTCAGGAGTACCTGAGTTCAAATCTGGCCTTAGACACTTGACACTTACTAGCTGTGTGACTCTGGGCAAGTCACTTAATCCCAGTTGCCCTACCAAAAATAAATAAATACAATAAAAATAAAAAATAAAATGGGAAATATATCCGTAAGACCTTTATTAATCTCATGATGACCTTAGACTAGGAGAACTGAGGTCTAGACATAGTTCTCCACCAATTGTGTGACCTTGGGTTCATCACCTTGCCCCTTTGAGCTTTACTTAGTTCATCTGTAAAATGAAAATGTTATTTAGATAATCTCTAAGGTTCCTTTTAGTTTTAACTTTTGAGCAATCTACACAGTGAAATTCATGAAGGGAATGGGGATATCTTGCAAAAGAAAATAGCCACGACCATGGAATAAGAGACAAGGGGAGTCCTGCCAATTTTTCTTTTTTTTTTTTTGAAAATCTGCTATAATTAATTTTTCCTGAGTCAGTCAAACTCTCCATAGAATTTCCAAACCTTTCAATTAATTTCTGAAGGATAGATTTACTTTTAGAGTTCATTTTAATTTGCTATCACACAGGGTGAGTCAGTGCAAGAGAAACTGTCCTAACTTTGTAACAAATTGAGTAATGAAGAGAAAAATCTTCACAAGTTTAGTGCCCTTTCTTCCCTAATTTCTCAAAAGTGCTAATATCAAATCTGCCTGAAAGTCTTCATATTCTCACAATTCTTATATGATTCTTTGTCTACACATCTACAGTGCCAGGAAACTATGTCCATGCAAAATATTTTTTCTCTTCTTGGATCTCTAAGGATAGAGCAAAGCTGTCTACTGGAAGGAATACAACATGAAGGTCAAGGGTTTTTGTTGTTGAGAGATTATAAAGGTAAGAATATGGGAGAATGGAGAAAACTTACCTTGTCTCCTTCAATTAGCTATAGGTCTTCCTCCCAGCCCTAGATCTGGGGTTAGAGGGACCTGGGTTCAAATCGTCTCTCTGGGGCAGCTAAGTGGCACAGTGGATAGAGCACTGACCATGCAGTTAAGAAGACCTGAATTCAAATATCATATCAGACACTTACTAGCTGTGTGACCCTGGGCAAGTCACTTAACCCCAATTGCCTTAAACATCCAGGGCCATCTCCAATTATCCTGATATATATATATATATATATATATATATATATATATATATATATATATATATATATATATATATATATATATCTTGCTATATATATATATCTTGCTATATATATATATCTTGCTATATATATATATCTTGCTATATATATATATATCTTGCTATTGGACCCAGATGCCTCTGGAGGAGAGAGTGAGGTTGGAAACTTTGCACAGCTTTCCCTCACTTAAATTCAATTCAGTACAAGTCATGACATTGCCCTGATGTCATGGTCTTCTTCAAGAACTAAGGACAAACAACAACCAATTCTTGCTCCAGTGAATTTGCATGCCAGTCTAAGAAAGTCATGGTAGTAGGCTGTAATTTGTACAATCAATATCCATACACCTTTGGGGGAGTGAGTGTCTCTAAAATGGTCTTTAAGGGAATATAGGGAAGTTATTGGGTTACTTCCAGGAACTTCCAGACCTGGTAGTTTGATACTGTAGTCATCTATGACACACAAGACAAACACAAAAGGAGGGTATATTTAATTTTAGATGAGAGAACATTTACTGGCTTTTATTCAGCTGTTTTTACTCTAGGTGAGGTGGCTCCCACAGACTTGGCTTTGGATAGAAAAGGTATTAGATTACCTTTGTCAGAGAGAGGTTTTCTAGTCACTACACCTTAGTAAATAGGATCTGCCAGATAGCAGAACTCACTGCAAAACTGAAGCCCAGGAGAAGATAGCAGAGAGAAGTTCAGTGGACATGAGGAACCCAGATGACAATACAAAGCCCAACAAAAGTATGACACCCAGTTTAGAGAAATGTACCCAGAGAAGACATGACCAGAAAAGAGCAGATGAATATAGTTTGACAATATCACCAGAAGATCTCAGCAGCCTTACAACATGAGAAGTGTGAGTTGTTCTTACCACTTAAGTTCCTAGGGTGTGCCAGTTCATACCTGTTACCTCCCTTATGTGTGTGTTCCCTGGTCATATGTATTCTCTCTCTCTCTCTCTCTCTCTCTCTCTCTCTCTCTCTCTCTCTCTCTCTCTCTCTCTCTCTTTCTCTCTCTCTCTCTCTGTCCCCCAATACTAGTGGTATGGGAACTTTTTGGAAAATGTGCCTTATATGAACATGAATGAATGGATGCCTAAATGAATGTCCATTTGTGAAACCCTCTGTGCCAAGTGATTTTCTGGAGATACTTATTTGGTTATTTTATTTACTGTGCTCTTTGGAGCCAGATGATCTAGCCCTGCCACATTTATTACCAATGTGATCCACTTAACTACTAAGAAGTACTCAAATTTCCATTTGAGGAATTATGCACTCCATCCACCCTCTCTTCATACTCAGATCAGACAGCCTGTGACTCCTCTGACTACTTCTCCATTTTGCCCCTACATGGATGCCTTTCTCTCCTACCAGCTTCCTTTATGTGCCACATTCCCCAAGTAAAGCAGGAGTACCTTGAAGACAGGGATTCTCTTTCATTCTACTTGAATTTGCATTCCCAAGACATAGCACGGTTCCTAGTACATAACAATCACTTAATAAATGTTTTAGCTATTTGTATCTTTCTCCTCTCTCTCTCTCTCTCTCTCTCTCTCTCTCTCTCTCTCTCTCTCTCTCTCTCTCTCTGTCTCTTTCTTTCTGTCTCCTCTCTCTCTTTCTGTCTCCTCCCTCTCTGTCTGTCTGTCTCTCTCCTCTCCTCTTCTTTCCTCTCCTCTCCCTTCCCCTCCCTCCCTTCTCTCTCTCCCTCTCTCTCTTTCATCTATATAATAAAGACCTGTAAGGCTTTTGCTGTCTCTAAATCTATCATCCAATTATCCCATTTAAAATATTTTAAAAACCAAAACTTTTTCATCTGACTGATAAAAATTTTTAAAATATACCCATCAAAAAAATTTCAGTTATGGTTTTAAGTGCATGAAGACCCACAGAATGCCTAAAATGTAACACCTTATAGGGAGGGAATCATGAGAAGGGGTTCACAGGACCTAAAAAAAATTTCTTTTTGTTCCCAAATCAGAATTTCAAAAAGAAAAGACTAAATCCAGTCCCCATTCCCTTCAAATAATAAGTAACCGCTTCTGGGCCAACAGGCCCACCTAGCTCTAAAACTAGGTTCCCTTTTTTCTCAACTCCAGCACTTAGTATAGTACCCAGAAACTAGTAGGCACTTAATAAATGTTTGTTTGTGAATCTTTTACTTTCTGGTGACTATTTAGTAACAGTTTAGGTTTAAGGTAAGGTCTATAGATCCCTTGATAAGGAAGAATAGGATAATATTCAGTGTATAACATGAATCTGGTATGGGACAGGTATTTTATTCTTACACACAAAAGAAATGCTAAACATAAAAGTCTCACGGCTCCTAGGAACAGAATGACTCAAAACGGAATTCAGTAACTTATCTTATAATCACTGTTATAATCTTCAGGAAGGCTGTTGTTACTCAAATATCACCAGAATATAAAAGTTTATAGTACTGCTCATTAAGCAGTTTACATTTCACCATGACTCTGCAATATCTAAAGACCTGTCAGCGCATGCCTGGCAGTAAAATGGCCAAGTTTGGGCTGACTGTCTGGTACAGAAGCTTCTCCTGCCAACAACCCACTCCACTACTTGAAACCAGGACCTAAGGGTCTCTCAAATTCACAAGTTCACTTCTAAAACTGGAGATCACTATCTGGGCATTCACATACTATCAGGAAAGAACAAACATAAAGGCAGAAAAGGCAATCAGAGACCCAGGTGAAATTTTCTTAGTTTGACTCCCAGTCTCTCCCACTGTCACCTGGGTGACATCACTGCTTATCATGATGATGAAAAGTCAATCCTTCCCCACTCTCACTGAAAGGCTTTGATTTGCATGAGTCCATCTGGAGAGGTGAAAGAAATGAGAGCCTCCTAGGAGCTTCCTTTTAACTGGCACAGTTTCCTGCCACTGTTTTAGGCTGAGAGAAGGACCAAGGAAACACTCAAGGCTTATCAAATCATAATAAAATACCAAGTTCTATCAGCATTGTCACCACATGGCCAATGGGGAGTTTGGCATCTCCAACATGATCAAGTGTTGAATCACACATATCTCTAAAATCCCAGTATTTCCCAAGGAAGTTTATGAAACATGGTCCCACAGATGGCCCCATGGCCCAACTCTACTTATGCTTATATGCTTTCAGACTGGCACACACTCTGAGTTATTCCTCACAGAGTGATTTCTTGGAAATGAAAGAATACTCCTGAATTGTTACAGAAATGATTCATTTCACTACAGTCTGTTTCTGTGCTAGCAAACTGGTATATTTGCTCCCAAGACTACACTACACTCAAAGTAATCTAGGTTGATCATTTGCAGTAGCATGTACATATTTTTTAGAAGGCTTTGGCCTCCTGTGAACATAAACTTGGAAACTGATAATATGAAACATTTCAGTATCTTTAGACCTTAGGTTTTTGTTTTGGAAGCAGTTGGGGTTAAGTAACTTGCCCTGGGTCATATAGCTAGTGTGTACCTGAGGCAAGATTGGAACTCAGGTCTTCCTGACTCTAAGGCCTGTGCTCTATCCACTGTACCACCAAACTGCCTATGATTCTTAGACTTTGAAATCTTTGGGACTATTGAAGCATCATAGGATCAGATTTAGAGTCAGAAGGGACCTTGGAGTTCAGGTTCAATCATCTCATTTTATCAACCATGTAGAAAACACTGTACATTGAAAATTTTTAAATAATAACCTCCATTTGACTTTAAAATCTATTATCTTTTTAAAAATATACTTACTATAAATAAAACTTTAGATTTCAAATTTAGCTACGATACTATCTAACTTTGAATACATTCTGCTAGGTTCAAAGGTGAGGTACTGCACCCACTCCCTTTTCCACCAAAGGTGTCCTTTGCTCTGGATTCCTATATGCAGGCTACACTGGGTACAGTCCTATGGAAACCTACCTTCTATTGCGAAGGTATCAGGCTCCCTTTTTATCATATTCTTTGGCTTGTTAATCACCCATCATAGTATCATGGGACAAACTATAAAAGTTTAGTTTTTTGGCTGATATGAAAGTCTTTTTACAGTTGGAAGAAAAAGGCATTCAGTGTACAGTATGACAGGTGATGTAAGAGGTATTGTATTGCTACAAATAAAAGAAATACTAATGGAAAAAAAGTTTTATGGTATATACTAATAGACTAATGTAAAACAGAATTTACTAATCAATAATTACTGGCACAATCTGTTGAGCGGTTGATAACTTGAATCACATCATAACATAAAGCACTTTGTAGGACTGCAATTAGTCAGTAATAAGCATTTCTTAAATACCTATGGATCGATGGTGATTCAAAGTAAGGCAAAAGATAGTCCCTGCTCTTAAGGCACTCACAATTTAATAGGTGAGAAAATGTCTAAATAATTATGTACAAATAAGCCACACCCAAAATAAATTAGGTATTGTACATTTCACCGTAGGCCTGTACTGTCTCCCTCAAAGGCCAGACCTTCTAAAAAGCTAATCCAAAGACTGGATCTCTTCTTCACGTTGGTGGCCATCTTCTTGGATGAAGAAACTCTCCTTGTCAATAGTCAGCTTCATTCAGTGGACCCCAAATCTCTGAGCTGCTTGAGCTCACAAGGCCTCCTCCAAGCCTGGACACATCCACCTCAGGACTAACGTTTGGTCACCTACCAAGGAAATTAACCACAAAGCCGAAAGGGCAGATGGGTCCCAGGCACAGGCCTATCAAGTTGAATTTCCCTCTTGCCACATGAAACCACTAAACATGATGTCAGAGTAGAAAAGGACAAATTTATCTTCCACTTGATGCCAGAAAGCTCAGCTATATTCAACCTGGAGGTTTAATAGAGTCTCGTTTCAGCTGACACAGGTATATGGATGGGTGGGAAGAGGACCACTCACAGGTTTAGGCACCATTTTAAAGTAGCAAGTCCTTTCTGTGCTTGGCCACCACATGGTTGGAAGCAAACAGGATTTTCATCTCTGCTGCTCCCAAATGCTGAGTCTTACATCTACTCCGTCAAAAGCAGGCAGAGAGCATTTGTCCATGCTGCATATAACACATGTTCAAAACCACAGTATGTAAAATTAAAATATGTTTATGAATCACAGGGAAGGAATCCACCTTTTCTTTTTTTCTTTTTTTTTTTGTGGGGGCTGGGGTGGGGGGGATGAGGGTTAAGTGACTTGCCCATGGTCACATAGCTAGTAAGTATCAAGTGTCTGAGGCCGGATTTGAACTCAGGTCCTCCTGAATTCAGGGCCGGTGCTTTATCCACTGAACCACCTAGCTGCCCTCGAATCCACCTTTTCTAACTCATAGATGAAAACGAGGCTACTGTTGACATTTAATAAAGCTGCTACCAAAAATGATATGAGAATTTTGAAATATATCATCAGGCACACTTCGATTGTATGACTCCATGAAAACCATTGTCCTGAATACAATCTTATCATTGTATAGTATGGTACAAATGTCAATATGTTATTGGCAGTTTCCTTTCTAGAAAGATTCTGAAACAAGGGATGGCAAACTATGGACCAGAGACCAAATTCAGCCTGCGACCTATTTTTGTATAGCCCACAAGCTTAGCAGACTAGGTTTGGCCCATGGACCTGTTAGATGACTGTCGATCTAAGAGACTCTTAAGTCAGTTAATATTGGAGAAAGGATAAGGGGGTGAATCCTTAGTCCAGCACATACTCTAGCCATGATATCAATTGGAAGATGGTTCAATATGTTCAAATTTCTTAGGTGTATATTGGAAACTATCTATAATACCGCTATCAATAATAAAGTCCTAAAGAGATTTAACTAACCAGATAATTGGTCCCATCTGAATATTTAGGGAAAGGATGTGGTTTGGAGATGTGGTTTGATATTCAAGATAATAATTTGCATTTATATAGTGCTTTAAAACTTTACAAAGCACTTTAAAAATATTATCTCATCTGTTCATATAAAACTAGGATCAAGACATCTAAGATTTCACTGATCCCTGCATTGGAGGAGACAGCACTGGATTAACCATAATTTTGGTCTGTTGGTAGGAAAGAAGGAACAAATTTAAGGGAAGGATCTTATTAATTAATAGTACCTTTCCCTTAAGGTACCCTATTCTAGTCTTCCATGGAAAGACTTAAAAACCTCAAATGGTCACATAAGCAAAAGGGAAAAGAGGGGCAAAGATCTATTTTGGAAATTCGCTGTAACTGACAGAAAATCCCTTATATTTCTATTGTTTTATTTTCAGTCATGTCTGACTCTTTGTGATCCCATTTCAGTTGGGTTTTGTTTTGCTTTTTGTAAAGATACTGGAGTGGTTTGGCATTTCCTTATCTGCTTCATCAATTCACTGAATCTTTTTTGGTTTCAGTGTGACCTTTACTTTAGTATGCACAGCAGGACACACCCTGGGAAAACCACCTCAGCAGATGGGCTAAGCCAGGTTAACAGTACCTTACAGGCCTGAAACCTGTCAGTGATTTAAATGAGGCAGAGTTGGGCTAAGTCATTAGCCTCGCTGTCTCTTCCTGAGTCACCAAAGTCCAGTGGCAGGACCAAGTCAAAATTACTGGTGATGCTTCAGGACACAGTGGATAACCTTGGCTTCTTTGATGTCTATCCCAAGTCTGAGCACTCCACAGCACAAACTTAAGCCATCTTCACAGCTGCTGGAACAAATTGTTCACATCCACCTATTCCACTGGAGGAAGTCTTCTCATGCTTGGGGTAGACACGTCCCCCAAAGCTCACCAAGGGTTTGAGACCCCTCAATTATCCTCAACCTGGTTTAGCCAATCTGCCAAAATGGTTTACTAGTGTATAGCCATTTCTCATACTACAGCGTCTTGGAGTCACAGGTGAGAGTTGGGTGAATTAGGTGAACACAAAAAATGGAAAGCAGCTCTGACAAGGGCTCAGCAGCCCTCATAACAGTGGTACTATTCTTCTATGAGCATACCTTATACCCCATACAGTATAGTACAATACATATTTATTTTTTCTTTCCTCAAATATTTTATTTTATTCCAATTATATGTAAAAAAGTTTTTAACATTAAAAAATTAAGTTCCAAATTCTCTCCCTCCCTTCCCTCTTCCTTCCTTGAGAAACCAAGCCATTTGATATGTGTTGTACATGCACAGTCATGAAGAATATATTTCCAGAATAAAACACAAACCATAAAACAAAAACAAAAGCCAAACAAGAAAAATGAAGGGGAAAAAAAACCCAACTATGCTGCAGTGTGCATTCAGATTCCATAGTTCTTTATCTAAATGGGGAAAGCATTTTTCCTCATGAGTCCTTTGGAATTGTCTTCAATCATTTTATTGCTGAGAGAAACTATTGCTGAGAATCACAGTTGATCCTCATGCAAAATACAATACACATTTATTGAGTGCTACTGCATGCTGTGTCCTGAGCTAGCTAATTGATACAGAGTTTAGATAAGATAGGAGTCTTTATCAGAAAAAATAAACATTTTGTAAATGCCTACTTTGTGCCAGGGACTGTTCTAAGTGCTGGAAATACAAAGAAAGGAACAAGACAGTTCCTGTTCTCAATGAACTCACAATCTAAAGGGAGGGAGGGAAAAACACATAAAAAGAAATTGAAGGGGGCAGCTAGGTGGCACAGTGGATAAAGCACTGGCCCTGGATTCAGGAGGACCTGAGTTCAAATCCGGACTCAGACACTTGACACTTATTAGCTGTGTGACTCTGGGCAAGTCACTTAACCCTTATTGCCCCACCAAAAAAAGAAAAAAGGAAAGAAACTGAAAGGGGAAGAGGGTAATGGCCCTGAAAAGAGGGCATGATGAAGATGTCTACACATGGGGAACAACTCAAGTAAAGGCATAGCAAAGGCATGGGCAAACCCAGAAGTCCAAAGCCCTAAAAATATAGTATTCCCCCTCCACTTCATTTTCTCCTGGGATTTGAATAAGGCATCTCTGATTTACAAGTTTTGTGTATGCGTATGTGTGTGTATTTGTATGCATCTATTTACATATTATATGTACATAAAACCTGTAAACCAGAGATGCCTTATTCAAATATACATAGCACACTCATGTATGTTTATATGTATATGTATGTATGTGTATAGAATATAAGGTGTATATGTGTGTATATATGTAGATTTACATACATACAGATATATTGACTATCTTAAATAAACCTCCCAATTAGATGTATTAGAGTCCTCCATATTTATTCATTTATTTTCCCAAGCTTCTGTATAAATATGATGGAAATTTTGACCTATGCTATTATATTGATTAAAAATAACTGGTTGCAAGCTAAGCCCTCCCAGTCACAAACCTAATGTGTAATTATTAAATGGTAACTCATAACTGCAATTGATGCTACACGTTTATTATGAACTTGCTCTGAATTTTCAATGGAAAGCAAAGGTTCAACAGGGGATAAACAGCAATTATACTTGTTATTTATTTGTGTCTCTGTTGGTGCTCTCAACCTGATCTATTTCCGATTGCATTTGCTTCTGCATTAGCTTTTGAGTGGGAGAGTAACAGCAGGTTGCTTCCTTTTGTCCTTTTTTAGAATGACTTAGGATGCTTTTTTCCTCTCCCATTCCCTTGTAAGGTTCCCCATGTTAACCAACAAGTAAGTAGGTGGTGATTTTAGATATAAAATGATGCATTACATAGACCTCTTCAATTAGTTATTTTAATTGTTTATTAATTTTCTTCAGTTCGATTTCAGAAGAAAGCAGAACAAGCTGCTTCTGACGTGATGGCTGATGAAAGCAGGTTGTTGGAACACAGTCATGTTCCTCTTCACTCACTCATTCATTCATTTAGCAAATATTCATTAGTCACCTTTGATATTCAAAGCACTGTGTTGGGCTCTGGTATCACCTTTCAGGAATGAAAGGCCTGAGCTTGACTCTCACATCCTTGAGCTGGAGCCTGGACAGTCTGGTATGATGGAGAGAAACCTGAAATTGGGATCAGAGGTCCAGGCTTTACTACTTACTACCTCTGTGGCCTTGGTCAAATTCATTTCCACCCCTTCTTTTGAAAAAAGAGATGAGTATACTAGATCAAATCTGAGGTCATTTCCAGCTCTAAATCTATGATTCATAAAAGCCCTCCATTTCAATGCTAAAAGTTTTAAATTACTAGACATGGTGGGGAATCACACAGAGGGAGAAATAGAAACTCTGGCAAAAAAATATTTTTGAAAAATGGGTTCTACCATTTGGAGATATATATTCAGACATTTTCTTTAATTATTTTTACGTACAACCATAGACTTATTGGGCCAGTGCTTTTATGGTGAGGACATAGCTGAAGAATCTCATTTACTGTAAGCCTTGCATCTGAGAAAAGATCCTTTGTTTGAATATCTCCCATAATGCTTGGGCTTTATGTGACCCTACAGCTAATAATGTAATTAGGATAAAATTTGATTGGTAGGTAGAGTGCTCTGTTAGGAGAAATATTTAAAAAGATAAAGCACAGCAGTTATTGGCAGCCAAGTAGATGGTAGAGGCAAGATGGTATCCATCAGGGTGGTGAGAGAGAGAAGGCAACTATATGTAATGCATGGCCATGACTTTCTCATACTTTTTTATTTTGTCTAGAAATTGACAGGTCTAAACCCAAGGCAAAGCTTCCCAACAACCTGGCACTCTATCCACTGTACCATCTAGCTGCTTGGGGGGTTCTGGGAATGGGGCAGTCTCTCTAAAATTCCAGGGAAAGTGGAATCCTGGAACAAGCAATAGAGAGCTGGGGTAAATAGGTGATTCTTGGAAATTTGTATTCAGAGTCCTGGAATTTAACAAGGTATGCAAACTCCAACCTATCCTATATAACTCAGTAACACTAATTGCAAGAACTTTTTTAAGTGAGTCTTTTTTTTTAATCTATTTTCCCTTAATTTAGTAGGCTGCCTTTATGCATGTAAGCCAGACTCTTTTTGTTTGGGATTTTATCTGATGAATCACCAGTGTTCACTGTGTTGTCAGCACAACTCTGGGGGTGTTTGCTAACTTACAGTACCTCAGCAGGCTAACTGCATCCATGAAACAAAAATAGTGTAAGGTTTTTAAGTTAAGAAATCGTCTAGGGCTATTTTTATTTGTTTTCTTGGTGTGGGAGGAGAGGCGACATTGGATACCAGAGAGTATTAATGAGGAAAAAAATCTAGTAGGTTGCCTTCCAGTTTCAGCAAAGCCATTTTATATGAATAATATAGCAAATAAGTTTTCAGGGAAACAATGCCCACGTTCTTCTAACAAGAATATTTTAAAAATATGAGAGCAACCCAAAGGGTTTCCAGGCCATTGATGGCCCCTATTTGGGATCTTCTTGGCAAGGGAATAAAGGATATAAGAAAACTGAATCCTTTTAAACAAATAGACAATTGGACTTAAGACACATTTAAAGGAAATCACTAATCACATAGAGTTTGAAGGAAATTTCTACCTCAGTATTAGCATCCAAATTTATCGACTTACACCAATTGCTTATATAATAATCCTCAACATACAAGATACAAACACATATCATGCCACTAGAATATAAATTCCTTGAGGGAAGGGATTGTCTTTCTTTTTGCTTCCATTTATATCAGTGCCTGAAATAGAGTAAACACTTAATAAGTGTTTGTTGACTTGACTTGACTTGACATAGCTGGGTGTACTTTGACATGATGACATGAAAACTTCCCAATCCTATCTATTCATTCTCTGTCTTCATGTCTCTATCTTTATTTTTATTTCTTCCATCCCTCTTTCATACACAAACAACACAACACATATGTCTATGACCACACACATCTAACCCAAGAACACTATCTTTAAAGTAGGGAGACCAATATTTTTCCAGTCACTATCCACAAATAAAGATCCTTGTTGCTCCAATCACTAGGAAAAGAAAAGATATAGAAGTCAATAAATTTCAGTTCTTTTACCTAGCAGAAAAGGAGAAAAAGAAAGAGAAATACTCCTTTGTCCTTCAGGACAAGAGATTGGGAAGGGAGAGCTAAGAATCTTGTGATCAAAAAGAAGGGGAGAACAAGTTTTAAATCCTATAAAGATTATTATTTTCTGCCTAATACCTTCACCCTAGTCCAAAGGATTGTAGAATTGCACATGTAACATTGGAAAGGACCTTCTATTATAATGATTTTTAATCCAGAATCCAAAAAAAATTTCTTCTTAAAAATTCTGAAAACTGTATATCAAGACAATTTATTTCCTTTGTGATACTATGAATTTTATTTTATGTATTTAAAAAATGTTTCATGAAAGAATCCAGAGGATTTCACCAACTGCCAAAGGGGACAATGATGAGGGGAAAAAAAGGTTAAGAATTAATTTTCTAGTCAAATTCTTCTATTTTATAGAAAATGAAACTGAGGGGCCCCAAATCATGTCCCTCCTTGCCTCTATGCCTGTTTGGCTCCTCTCCTATAAGGTTTCGAGGCAATTCATATTTTTGACACCCTGAGCTCCACGCCAGGTCTGAGAACCAATATCTCCTTTTCCCCAAGAGACAAGCAAATTTTAAATCAAAGTGATCTTGTCCTCTTAACAACAGACTTGCCTTAGCAAAATCACCGACTTGATTCCAGTCAAAATGACTCATTGGGTTCCACTCATTCTGGCCCATATGGTCAGTGATATTTATATAGTCTATAGCCCTATTAGTAAAAGAAAACTACTTCCTAAATTGAGGAGCATGATTTTGGTTGCCTACTTTCCTGTGACATTCTGGAAGGAACTGATTGGGGAAAATGGAAATCATCATGCCCCTCATTTGAAATAGTTATGAATTAACTATATTTCTGTCAGTTAATAATTCAAATGTTGCCAGTGTTGAATAAGATGGAAGGCTACCAATAAATCCATTTTTAGATTTGTATATCCAGACCCAGTTACACATCAGCAGACTTGTAGGCAACATTTACTTAGACTATCTTACTTAAAGCATTTTAAGTAAGATGAAAAACCCTAAAAACTTATGCTTTAGTGCAATTGTCAGCTCTGATAACTGTTTATAATAAAATTCCCAGTTCCACATATTTATCTTCTGATATTAAATTACATATGTCATCCATATTTAGTACTTAAATATAGACTATGACATGCATCTAACTCTGTTATAATATGGACAGCATATATTTTCATCCACTTTGTTTTTCAAATCTGAATATTAAATCTGCTTTAATCAAAGTTTTATTCTCCTTCCTCATCATGGTGAGCAAGCAAACCTTGCTCCTGCAAGATTATGGCACTGGTCCCTCATCTCTGGCAGGTCTCACAAAGTTAGAAAGACTTTGAGTATTTCCACAGTGATGGAATATTGTTCCTGAGTGTCAACCTAGCAAAGTGTAGAGCAATTGTCACCAGTACAGCTGCCTAGTGTTGAATTTTTCAGATATAGGAACTCTCATGGAGAATCTCTTAAGTCATAGACAGGATGAGATCTGCAATTTCAAGGTGGACACATACTGATAATTTTATCAAACTGTGAGAGTCCAAATGTGGTCCCATGGACAGAGCATTGAGCTTTGAGGAAGAGCATCAGAGTCCAAATTATTGGCTTCTTTCAAATTCAGCTAGTTTTACTTTCTACAGGAAGCCTTTCCCAATCTCCCTTAACTCTAGGGCCTTCTCTCTGTTGATTATTACCAATTTATCCTGCATTTAGCTTGTTTATACGTGGTTGTTTGTATATAATCTCTCCTATCAAGCTGTGAGCTCCTTAAAAGCAGGAGCTATCTTTTATCTTTCTTTGTATCCCCAACACTTAGCCTAGCACATAACAGATGCTTAATAAATGTATATTGGCTGACATAATCCCCAAATCTGTCACTACTTGAGTAGACCTCAAGTTTCTCATCTATAAAATGAAGGAACTGAACTAGATAGCCTCTAAACTCCTTTTCATTCCTAAATATAGGTTCCTACAGTTCTATGATGGTATCTCAAGAACTAAACACATTCAGCCCAGTCATAACACTTACTGAATCAAGCCCCTACAATAGTATGTACTTTTCAGTTTTTTAACCTTTCAAGGACATTCATTTAAGAAAAAAGAGAACAGGAAATAGAAAGAAAGTTAGCTGCTCTTCCAGAAATCCTCCCACAGATGCTTAAATAAGCATTTAACACCAATTAAAATGAAATCTCTGTATGTGCCTTTTCTCTTGCCTCTGGCAGGAATGAATGAGTAAGCCCACGAAATGCTATCTAGGGATGTGCTTTGCAGCTGAAACTTGAACTTACTATAAAATAGTTATAAAATAGACATGTCACAGACTTAAAAAAATGTTTCCATTCTGCAATTTGATTAAATCTATGTTTTTATACTTCATCCTACAAAATAAAATAAGCCAGGATTTCTGCCACTTCCTTGAGACCTAGCCTTTTGTTATCCATTCATCCACACGTTCTTCATTCAGAACTATGATGATATTTTTGACTCCTGATTCAGTTCATTATGCATTAAGCACAGCTGTGATTAACTGCCCCTTACATATTTTGGAGGGAAAGAATATGTCATTGAACTTTGCCTTCCCCCTTATGTTTTGTTGTTGTTGTTCATCCTCCATTCTAGAAAAGGATTATGGCTCCCCTTAGGTGAAGGGGATTTGCTGAGTATGTCATTCATCTTGGTTTCTAGGGTCTACACTTCTCCATTAATTGGGCTAGGGTTAGTTCTCTCTTTAATCTGGAGTTGGTTCCCTCATCTGCCAGGGGGCCTGTTTCTGAAAGATGCTTCTTCCCTTAAATGACAGTCTCTCTTTAGCTGTATCTATCTGCTGAGTATGTCTCTGCTAAATGATAAATGCACTTTCTCTTATGGGTCAAGTAATACCAATTCAAAGTAACATGGCTGATGATGGTGGAAAGAGAAAGGAGTACCCTCCTCCCCCACCAAGAGAAACTACCTCTCAAGGGCCAGCTTCCTTGTCCACTTTTGGCTTAAACTGAAGAACGCTTGTAGTATTAGATGGCTTGCTTTATTTTATAACCATGAGGGGACTGTTGATTCCTCAGCCAATTGCTAAATGCTTTTCATATACTTCCACTTTTTCTCCCCAATACTCTTAAGTTAATTCTATTACTTCTTCAAACATTATTAGGGGGCTGTAGGAAAATGCCTTTATACATCCTTCATATTAGGTTATTAAATAATAATGTGTGACTATGAAGACTATGAAGTTAGGCCCAACATCTCCACCCTAAGTTCCTGTCTCATTTTTATATTGGCTAAAGCCATTTATTAGATACAAAGACAACAATTAAAACTGGCCCCTACCTTCAAGGATCTTATATTCATCGTAGCAATGCATGTCTATTGATTACTTACATAGAGTTGTTTCAGAAACAGCTATGGACTAAAAATCAGGTGGGAGGGGCAGCTAGGTGGCACAGTGGATAGAGCACTGGCCCTGGAGTCAGGAGGATCTGAGTTCAAATGTGGCCTCAGACACTTAACACTTACTAGCTGTGTAACCCTGGGCAAGTCACTTAACACCAATTGCCTCACCAAAAAAAAAAAAAAAAGCAGGTGGGAAATGCTTTCGTCCCCAAATATGGGATACTTGAACTAATTCAATCCCCATGTACAGGCAAGCCACTTAATCTCTTTTATCATTAGCTATAAAATGGTGATGATAATATTGGTGATGCTTATTTTATAGGGTTGGTGGAAGGCTCCAATGAGATAAAATATCTAAAATGCTAGGTAAACTTTATTTTGCTGGGCAATGAGGGTTAAGTGACTTGCCCAGGATCACACAGCTAGTAAATGTCAAGTGTCTAAGGCCAGACTTGAACTCAGGTCCTCCTGAATCCAGGGCTGGTGCTTTATCCACTGTGCCATCTAGCTGCTCTGCTAGGTAAACTTTTGATCCTATTATTATCTTCTTCTTCTGAGGATGTATTGTGGTCTACCTTTCCCCCAAAGAAGTTTTCGATGGTCTGCTGCTTTCTCTGCCTACTCATCCTGGCTTACTATTTCTTGGCTTTTTACTTCTTAAAGTGTAGCGCTGCTTCCAGGACACACTGTTCATGCTACAGCATGGCCCAGGGGGTGATTGGGCTTCTTCTCAGCCTGCCTGGCTTGTGAGTAATCACAGCCGCTTCTCTTTGACCCGGAAACAGAGGTCTGATTGAACTCTGATTCTCTATGGTCAGAAGCTTGGCATGCTTTTACCCCTTCCCCACTGGGCCACCACCACTCGATTCAGCCCACTGGTTCAGACCCAGGGCGCTTTGCCCCAACTCCAGTAGATACTACCTCCACTTCACCCCGGCCTACCGCCGAACCCCCTCACCAGTCCATGATCAGAGCCTCAGAAGCTGCTGGTGTTGAAGACTGACATGTGCTGGAAGCAATGTCCCTGGCTGGGTCCAGACCGCATGCTGAGCTGTTCAGCCTGATCAGTAGGTGATCAGAATTGCCCTCTTTTGGGGGAAATAGTCTCACTCTGTTATTATGTGCATTAGGCTGTTCTGGGTTTTGATTTTTACTGCATTATTTGGGCATGAATGGACGGGTTTATCTGGAGCTTGTGGGAGTCACAGCCTCTCCTCCTCCATCTTAACTCCGCCTCTCCGGTAAACTTTTAATAAAACATGTTGGTCAGTGTCTTTAAAGGCTAGACTTCCTAAATAACTGCCCTAGATTTTTTTGTTATAACTGATAAATGTTTGACTTGGAAAAACATCCAATTAAAAGGATAAGGCAGATTTAAGTCTCAAATAGATTGAGCTTCCCAAGTAGTCTACCCCTTTTTGCTTGAAATATTGATGAAGATTTCTGACTCAATTAGTCACTGTTCTCTTTCTGTGTGTTGTTCAGTCATTTTCCAATTCTTCATGACCCCATTTGAAGTTTTCTTAGCAGAGATACTGAAGTGGTCTGTCATTTCCTTCTCTGGCTCATTTTATAGATGAGAAAATTAAGGCAAACATGATTAATTGATTTCGCAGGATCTCACATTTGAGGCCAAATTTGACTCTAGGCTCAGGACTCTATCCACTGTGCCAACTAGCTGCCTTACTGTTTTCTTTATGGGTGATCAATATTCTATTTCCCTGTCTTTAACAGACCTCAGTAACCCCCTAACTGTACTTCTGCAGTCTATATAATCAACATAGTTATTTTGTAGTTGCATGACTTAAGTCTTTGACTAAACTCTAGGGCTGACAAGGAAAAGGGCTTTACCTTCTTTGCATTTCCCACAGCATTTAGCCCAGTGTCATGGATGTAGGCTTTTGGAAAATATCTATTGAGTGGAAATCAACCAGAAGTCAGAAAACTTAAGTTCAAATCCTGACTCTGCTAGCTCATGTGACCTTGTCAAAGTCATTTCCTCCTTTAGGTCTCAGTTTCCTCCATTTAATTATGGGGTTGGGATTAAATTATCTCTAAAATATCTTCTAACTTTTTATTTTATAATCTCATCACAACTTTAAGAATATTTTAACCTGGGGCTAAAGCAGTTGGGGAATAACAAGAGAGGTTTGGTGGTGGCTTGTTTTTGGAGATCCTTCATTCTCAAATAGAACCATGACATCGGGATGATGGCTGTGCAAAGTCACCAACCTCACTCTCTCTCCAGAACCATCTAGGTTCAGTGCCAACATATATATCAGGATGACTGGAGATGGCCCCAGATGTTTAAGCCAATCAGGGCTAAGTGACTTGCCAATGGTCACATAGCTAGCAAGTGTCTGCAGTGAGATTTGAATTTAGGTCCTCCCAACTTGAAAGCTGGCACTCTATCCACTGCACCACCTAGCTGCACTTAGTTGTAGCAGTAGTATAGAAGGCAGTTATGAGCCAAACCTTCTTCAAGTATGATTGCATTTATGTGCCACCTAAGATTTGTGATTCTCTATCATGTTCTGGGCCAGAAGAGGTGAGACAATATATATCACTTATATATTGTCACCCTGAAGCCATTATCTCTTCTCCATGCTAGTCATAGCTTTGTATCCCTGTATTTTCTGTAATGAATAGTACCTTGGGTCTTGGGCTTTTTAGCAGGGGATGCCCCAAGGAGTTTTATTTCAAAAAATCCTGATACTTTATTATTCATGATTGCATCAGAGTGGGTACTTCATCCACCAATACAGATTACATGCTTTAGTATCTTCTTTCTCTATAATCCTTGCCCACATTTTCCTGTAAATCCTTAACATAGACTCTACCTAATGAGTCAATGTCTTTCCTCTTCTTCAGGCTCTCCATTTTCTGTCTCTGATTTTTGGTACCCAGCAGCCCACATCTTTTGCTGGCCATCTGTGTTCTCAAGAATGATTTCTGGCAACTTCTTTCACAAAAAACATCATTGGTATCATCCTCTAGGCTGCTTACACCCACCTTGCATTCTTTAATTGCTCTTCAAGTTGTCATTTTAATTATTTTGAAAGTATGTCCTATAGCATTATTGGGAAACTACTGATGCCAAAGAATCAAGCTTTTGCAGTACAGTGCAACTTGGGTTCATTGCAAGTACTACAAAATATTTTTTAGTATCTATAGCTATAGATATAGATATATAGTGTGTGTATACCACCTACTATGTTTGACATACTGTGCTTGGTGCTGTGGAGAAATACCAAAAAAAAAAAAAGATATAGAAAGGATAAATCTTTGCCTTTGGAATCTAGTTGGGAAGACAAAAGCCACACATGATATTGTTTGAAATATATCACAAAATGGCTTAGAGATCAGAGAAAATGAAATCTCTAAGTGCTGAAGGAACAGATTATAGTAGAATAAGGTTAATCGGTGAAGGCTTCCTGTGGGAGAGTTTTGAGTTGGGTCATGGAGGAGGTAATAGACCAGAACTGCTTTAAAAAAAGAAAGAGAAAAAGATGGGGAGGGGAAGGGGGAGGGGGAGGGGGAAAGGAAACAGGGAATAGGCAACAAGCAAATTGTGATTTGTGATGAATAGGCATAGTATGTTGCTAGAGCATAACATAAAATGTATTAAAATTGAATCAGTTGATGAAAATCCTTGAATATCAAGAAAGATAAAAAGCTGAAGTGAGTATATTCAGCCATAGAAAAGCATGGAAACATTGAGGTAATAAACTGAAACTGAAAGTTCCATCAGTCAATAACTTATTGATTGCTGAGTGTTCATAGAGAAAATGAAATAAAGTAATATTTTAAAAGCACCTATTAGAATATCAGTGTGGTAGAGTGGAGAGCTTACTGAATTTGCAGGATCTGGGTCTCAATATTACTTCTGCTGCTTACTATTGTATTACGTTGACACCTGTGGGATTACAGAAATTTTGAAGGGCAGAATCCTCTCAAACTATAGCTCATAAGCCCTTCTCCCCCACTCCTATGCTTACTTTTACTGGTCAGCCAGATGACATATTCACCTTAAAGCAAAGACATTTAATTATATATATATATATATACACATATATATATGTGTGTGTGTGTGTGTATAAATGTGTGTATATATGTATAAATATATATAATTTACATCTGTGTGCATGTATGTATGTCTGTGTGTATATATATATATATATGTATGTATGTATTTAAACATGCTCCCTCTACCATATATCTAGAACTCAGTCCCCCAAAAAACATATGTGTCATCAGAAAGACTAAATAAACATAGGAATCTAGGGTAGGGCATGTACTATTGGGGAACACATTTGACCAGAACTCTAATCTGAATGAGCAATTCATTCCTTTGGCACTGAAAATTTGCCAACATCTTTGCTGTTCAGTCACTTTTCAGTTGTGTTTAACTCTTCATTACCCCATCTGGTGTTTTCTTGACAGATACTGGAATAGTTTTGCCATTTCCTTCTCCAGCTCATTTTACAGATGAGAAAACCAAGGCAAATAGGATTCAGTGACTTGACCAGGGCCACAGAGTTAGTAACCGTCTGAGGTCAGATTTTAACTCAGAAGAGTCTTCCTGACTCTAGGCCCAGCACTCTATCCACTGTACCACCTAGCTGCCCCAAAATCTTATGGCTAAATTATTATCATGTTGATCTCTGCTGAGTCTATTTTCTACTAGGAATCACTCTCCACTCCTTATTGCTATCAATTTTTTCTTCTTCAGCTAGATTTTAGCTAACCAGCTAGCTTCTTTCCACCATCCACTAGCGAATTCAGTGATTAGTCATCTTATCCCATGCACAAGAGAAACAGTTCTATCAGCCAGTTATTTCAGTTACTCCAACCATCTTGTCAGGGAACTGATTGCTGCCATTGCTAATCCTTTCCACAGAATGAAGGAATTGCTTTTTTAAAAAAATTAATTTTTGTATGGGGCAATGAGGGTTAAGTGACTTGCCCAGGAGTTACTTCTTTTATCCAAAAGTTATGAACCATTTCTCAGTCAGGTAACTCTAAAAGATAGCAGATACAAAGGAGAATATCATATGAGCTCTTTGAATTGGTCTGTCCTCTATTATTTCTCTGGCTCCCTTAGCTAAACTCTCCTGTTTATTGTCTGAAAACCACTTTGTTTCTTAGTTCTTCTCATTCCCTCTTGTTATGGTATGGATTCCCAAGGTTCTAGTTCCTCAAACAGAAATGAACTGAGTGCAACTGTGACAAGGAAACTGATTTCCACCTTCCTCAACATGCTTCTCTGTTCTGTACAGAGCACAAGGGCTGCACTGGTTTAAGAAGGACTTAAAAGGATGGTGACCTTTGTTCCATTTTCTCTCAGAAACAAATTGTAGCCTGGGCTACTACCTTAGGCTGTCAATTAACCTCTCTGGGTTCTGATTTCCTGAAAATGGAAAATGAAGGGATTGGATTAGGTAATTCTTAAGAGTTCTAGAAACTTTGAATGTATGATCTTATATTGTTTTTGTAGCATGGGGTTAAGTGTTTAATCATTGTTTCTTGGATAATCAAAGTGATGATTGTTCAACTATGATATTAATTAAACAAATAAATGGAAAAATTAAATTACAATATGTGATTTATAGAATAGCTCAAGAGATGTCACAGATTGTATATGATTATGAAGTGAATAGCCCAGAGAGTCATATAATATTTGGGAGGGGGGAAGAACAGGAGAGTAGGCAGGATCAGGTGTTACAAAAAGAGGAGGCAGGCTCTAACCTACAGAAGCTTATATTTAACCAGCATCTGCTTTATTAAGAGTTCCCCCTCCAACCCTACCCTTTCATTTCTGTTTACTGTTTATTTTGGGAGAAAGACACTGCCATTGACATCATCACAGAGGATCTATTCTAGTACTGTGCTTCAGCATTGAGTTTAAATACATACAAAAGATCAGCAGGAGGCTTGGGAAAGGCTGACTCTGTAAACTATGACTTTTCCCCCTGTATGAAGGTGCCAAAGACTGAAACACAAGTCTAGGGGAGAGAGCAGAGAGTGACACAATCAGAATTTTATCTTTAATTGATAAAAAAAAAAGATTGTATTGTTTGTTTTTCCCTGGAGATCTGGGGTAGGGGGTGGGGGTGGAGCAAATACAATTGTTGTTAGGGTTAGGTTTTTGGAAATGAATGGCAGAACTGCTAGTCATTTTGAGTCTGTCCAGACATGAATAAAGGCATTCTGGAGGGCCTTGAGGATTTTACTCAAGTCCACATCTGCATCATCCTACTCTGTAAAGGTTGTTTGACTTATTTTTAAAGATAATATAAGCTTTCTTTCTTCCTCTCTCTCTCTCTCTTTCTTTCTTTCTTTCTTTCTTTCTTTCTTTCTTTCTTTCTTTGTTCACTTGTTCATTTGTCTGCCTATTTATTTGTTTATTCATTCATTCATTTATTTCATTTATTTATTTCTTTTTTTGCCAGCCAATAAGAGTTAAGTGACTTGCCCAGGGTCACACAGCTAGTAAGTGTCAAGTTGCTGAGGCTCGATTTAAACTCAGATCTTCCTCAATCCATAGCCCTTGCTTTATCCACTGCACCACCTAGCTGCCCCCAAGATTATATAATATTATTAAAACTGGCCTTATTGTTGTTGAAATTATTTTAAGGTACTATAGTTTGCAAGAGCAAATCCAATAATTGGACAGCATGGGTAAGAATAGTTAGGTGTCAGATTGTTAAAGTTCACTTTGAGGGGTCTTACAACTCAAAGGGCAAGAGCAAGTGAAGACTCACCATTTGTTCATTTGCCAAGCAACAAGCATTTATTAAGTACTCACTATGGATACGGTTTATAATATGTGTTTGAAATACAAAGATAAAAATGAAATATTATAACATTCTCCTTGAACATTATGGCATTTCGTATATTAGTCATTTTTAAAAATCAAAGTAATTTGAAGGTGGGAAGAAGGCTAGTAACTGAGGGGTTCACTAAAATCTTTGTGGAAGAGATGGCACCTGAGCTGAAGAATGAAAGGATCTAAGGTAACTAAGATGAGGAGGAAGAGTTTTGCAGGTGTGAAGGCTAGACTATTTGAAACCTTAGAGATAAAAGGCAGAATGCCAGGTGGAAAGAGCAACTAGTTAGGTAAAGCATTTATCAAGTGCTCACTACACTCCAGACACTATGCTAATAACTGAGGATATGGATTTGACCCAGAGATCAAGCTCATTTGTATAGGGCTTTCCTCATTGATGGAAATTGATTGCTTGATGCTCCATGCCTTAGTAAAGGATGGAGATGGTGAGAGCTTGGGAAGGGAAAAATCCTAATTTTTTGGCTATCAGCTTTGAGAGAGGACACACAAGTCATTCTAGGTTCTCTGTAGGGAGAAATCCCTAAAGGGAAAGATGAACTTTGGAAAGAACCAAAAGCCAAGGAGTTAGTGCCAATTGGCTGGAAAATAGCATGTTTTGGGGGGGGAATAATTTAAAATAAATAGAAAAGGTAGTCTGGAGTCAACTTGTGAAAGAATTTAAATGACTACATTTCAATGCTCAGTCACTGACAGTGAAAGATATTCAAGTACAAAATAATCCTGTCAAATCCAGCAAATTGGGAAAGATGGCAAAAAATAGGAATAGTCCATTTTGGACAGGTTGTGGAAAGATAGATATAAAATTATATCACTGGTGGGACTGAGATTTGTGCAATCATCCTGGGAAGCAATTTGGAATTATCCAAATAACATGGCTAAGATATATTACCCTTTGACCCAGAGGTCCTCCTGCTAGGCCTATATGTCAAGAAAGTTATGGATAAAAAGATAGGTACCATATACAGCAAAACATTTGTAGTCATATTTTCTTTGAGGCAAAAAACTGCAAATAAAATAGATGTCCATTGATTGGGGAATGGCTATACAAATTGGCCTCCATTAATGTAATGGAAAAATTACTGTGCTGTAATTTGATGAAGGATAAATAAAGGAAAGTATGTAAAGAACTATTTGAACTGAGGTAAATCAAAGTCAACAGAGTCAAGAAAACAATGTACACAATGACTATAATAATGCCAATGAAAAGAAAAACAACCATAAAACATTGAAAAATATGAATGTTAATAAACACATATTTGTGTCTAATAGTAGCCATCTCTAGGGTAAGAGGGTGGAGAGGGAAGAAAACAGGAAGAACAAAAGAAAGTTACATAACTTTATTATATATTTAAAAGACATAGCAAGTTGCACATAGTAGATTTGGAGTTTCATATGCAATATCTTTTGTTTTCTTTTCTACTGTGTTATGGAAATGTTTGTTTTATTTCTTAAGTTAAGAATAAAATATTTTAAAAAAGAAAAAAATGAATGTTATAAAGTTACAAAGTTATAGTTATAAAGTTATAAAGTTACAAAGAATAAGCTTGGCCCCAAGGAGGAGATATGAGAAAATACCTCTCCTGATACTTTTGAAGAGAAAAGGGATTAATGCGTATGGAACACTGGGGGCAGCTAGGTGGTGCAGTGGATAAAGCACCAGCCCTGGATTCAGAAGGACCCGAGTTAAAATCTGGCCTCAGACACTTGACACTAGCTGTGTGACCCTGGGCAAGTCACTTAACCCTCATTGCCCTGCCAAAAATTTAAATAAATAAACCAACGAATGAATGAGTGAATGAGTAGACAGACAGATACATAAATGAATGAATGAATGCATAAAGAAATAAGTGAATAAATGAATTATGAATGAATGAATAAATAAATGAATGAGTGAATGAAAATAATGGGTATGGAACATTACAAATATTGTCAGTTTTTTCTCTATTCTAATTTGTTTGTAGTTTTTTTTTTCCCTTTTGAAAAATCAGTATCACAAAGGATGGCTCTCACTGGGGAAGGATTTTGGATTAAAGAAAAAAATAGCAAAGAGTAAGCAAGTGTGAGGCCTGAAGTTCCATAAGGGCCTTCACCAGATAGTAATTTCAATTCTTGTTTTTGGTGGTCCTTCATTCATTGGGAGGTGATAGCATGACTTGAGGTGCATTGCACTTAAGTGAAGGAGCACTGTGTAAAGTCACCAACCTCACTTTTTCCTCCAGAACTGTTTGGCTCTAGAGGCAAGATATATATCGGAACAACCAGAGATGGCCCTAGATATTTTAAGGCAATTTGTGGTTAAGTGATTTGATCAGGGTCACATAGCTAGTAAGTGTCTGAGTTGAGATTTGAACTTATGTCCTCCCAACATCAGGGCCAGTGCTCTATCCACTATGCCATCTGGCTGCCCCCATCAATTTCAATTAATAGAAGAAATACAGTATGGTTGGAAAGAGAACCAGTTAAAGAATTTGGTGACCTGAATTCTAGGCCTGTCTCTGTCACCAACTAGTTGTATAATTCTAAGCAAGTCAACCCTTTTTTCTCTGTTTTCAGTTCTGTAAAATGGGGCACCTTGCCTAGATGATCTTGACAGTTCCTTGTACCTCTAACATTTTATTTTTCAATGACATCTAGACAAAAGGTGAGTTTCTTTTGGACAAACATATGTGGTTTGGGAAGTGGCTAGTTTGTTTGAAAATGGTAGTCAAATGGAAGTAGCATGGGGTTAAGTCCAGGTCCAATCAATGGAAAATAACCATTTATTAAGCACCTACTATCTTCCTGGCAATATGCTGAGTAATGGGGATTCAAAGATGGTCAAAAGATAGTATCTCTTCTCAAGGAGCTCATGGTCTGATAGGAGAGAAAACATGAAAAGTTCTGGAGAAACAGAATATTTGTAGGATAAATTGGAGAAAATCCACAAAGATGATGAACTTGAGTTGAGGGGGGGTCAGGAAAGGCTTACTCTAGAAGGAAATGTGTCCAGGGACACACAGGGAAGTCTTCTTTTATAGGCTATGCTATCTATGTTTATCCAGAGCAGAAGGTGGAGATTTGATAGAATAGAGCAACAAGGCACAGTGGAGAGAACCAGAAAAAACATGGTCAAATTGGGCTAAACTATTTCCTTTCTGGTTTTGGAAAAGTTACTTAAACTCTCTGATCCTAGTTTTCTCCTCAGGAAAGTGAGAAAATTGGACTAGATGACCTCTAAAAGTCCCTTTTACTTCAAATTTATGATTCTAGGAAGACAGTATAATCTCCTAAACAGTCTCTATAATGAAGCAAGGGATATTTAATTATGGATTGAAGTATGAGGTTGTGAACATATAAGGATCAGAGAATGGACCTCTAGAGATGAGAAGTGAGGGAGACATAGGCCATAAACCAGAGGAAGAAGTAAGCTATAGAGCCCTATTTTGGAGCAATGATGATGCTAGGATTACTACTTTCTATGTACTCCCTGACATGTGGATCAAGCTAATTTTTCCCTTAAAAGAAACAAAGTTGTCCCTGGGACTTGATTGTAAACTAACAGAGTATGTGTCTAAGTCAGTTTTATCCAAAAAAAAAATGGCAAAGGAAAGCAGGATACTTCTCAGGGTTCCTGTCCAGCAACTCTAATGGTAGTTTGAGGTGTAAACACCGGCGAGCCATGATTTTAAGCCAATGAGGATAGACTGAACCTGATAGCCATATGGGAAGAGTTTATTGCCTCAGTCTTTGGGGTCCCCAAACTGGACTTTGAGTTAGGAGGAAGTTATTTTTCTGAAGGTTGAGACATAAACTAGATTTGTTATAATGAATCCATCAGAAAAGCCAATTTCTCATCAAGGAGAAGACCTAGCAAAGAGAGGGATAACAGGAAAAGCATACATCAAGGAAAAGCTTTGTGTCAGATACTGTGCTAGGTGGAGTGGGTACAAAGGCAAAAGATGAAAACAGCCCTTACTCTCAATTGAGGGATACAAAAAGTTTTATCTATATCTCTCTCTAGCTCTTGCTCTATGTCTCTCTCTAGCTCTATCTCGTTACATCTACATCTACATCTGTATCTGTCTACATCCATATCTATATCCATACCCATATCTAAATAGTTATAGTTATATTGTTTAGTTATATGTAGTTATATGCATAATCACACATATAGTTTTAGATATATGTAGTCTATGGTTATAGGTATAGTTATACATACACATATTGTTATATATACATATATGCTACATGTATGTATTATATATTACATTATAGGTTATATAATATATTATACATTTGTGTATAGACACACATATACATACATACATGACCACACTAATAGGGAACACTAGAAACAAGTGAAAGATTTCTGTAGCAGACATTGCTTGGTCAGTATTCTGAAAGAAATAAAACAAAAAAGCATTCTACGAGACTGAGGAAGGGAACAAGGAGTCTCCCTCATAGGGGTGGAATTAGAGTAGTGGTAGTAGTGGGGGAAACAACTAGTGAAAAGGTCATGAGATGCATGAGATGAGAGATATAAGGTCATATGTGAGAAACAGCAAGAAAGCCACTTTGATTGGTATGTAGAGTATAATAATGGCAGTAATGGATAATAAGGTTAGAAAGGGAGTTTGAAGCTAAGCAGTAAAGGGATTAAAAGCTAAACAGTTTCTTACATTTAATTCTTGAAGCACTCTCTACAGAGAACCACTGGGATTTATCCAGGAAAATGGGCTAGAGATAAAAGAGGGAGAAAACCATTAGGGGTCCCTAGAGAGATTGATCTTGGGTTTTGCTGATGAGATCCTGTCACCTTTTAAGGGCTGCTGGCTGCCCTGGGCCCTATGATCTCATAATGATAAGAAATAAGCTTCTTGATAGTGGTGATGATAACAGTGGTGATGACACCAGTATACTTTAGAATTTGGTATAAATGTGGAATTTCGAAAGGAGAAACAAACATTAGTTATAGAGAAACTGACAATTAGTAAATATTTGTTTTAAACGTGATCCAGTTTGGTATTGTCCAAATATCATTAATTGAACATCAGGAAGAAATAAGTATGATTTTTTTCAGCTTTCCTTTTCTGGTCACATAAATAGGACTTTTCAAAAGGGAAAAGGAAAACCATATATTTTTTTCTTAATCCTAAATAAATTATATTTTAAAGACAAAACTCAACCTATAACTGGGGACAGATGATTAATACACAAGTTGGTCCTGGTTTATATATCCACAGATTGGAACAGTATATTAACACTGTTTGGGAATCACACACTGTGTCCTGAGCACTTTGTTCTGAGGTGTTTTGTGAGGGCAGAAAGGCATAGGGATAGTCCCATTGTCGGGGAGGGATTTAAAATCAGTTTCAAAATTACACTTATTTGCAAAATCATGGGGTATCTGTAGCTGGAACATTGAGTGCATCTATCCATTAAACCTCAAGAAAGATAATGAGAATTGCCTTCCAAACAACATTAAAATTATCCTTCAAAACAAATTGTGGTATTGTACAACCAACAAAAAGATGAAGTGAAACAATTTTCTAGCCCAAGACAACTTATAAGGTAAGCAGGAAAGATCTGTCTCACTGGGGTGAGAGTGGAGTACCGTCCAGCACAGGCCACCCTTGGTAAACCAGTAGTGAGGCCTGCATACTTGGTACAAGCCAGCAGCAAATCTCAGAGGATAGCTATTGCCAGCAATGGGTGGACAGTAAAAAGGTTGGATAACTGGTCAGAAGGAAATTATAGTAGATCCTTTGCTGGTTCTGGGTACAGGACTATTAGAATGAATGCTCATACACAGTTCTGGGTCACAGTCCCAGGGTGAGGAGGACTAGCAGGAATAGGGACATTGGTAACAGTACCAAAATGTAAAAGAGTGATAATGGTCATTCACAAACCAAAGCACAGAGCAGGAGAACATTCACCATATCTTACCTTAGATCATGTCAACCTTGGAAGAAATGAAAATCACAGACACCAGAAATATCTTTGAACACAACAGCACACACACACACACACACACACACACACACACACAAATCTGAAGCCTGGGACGGTGCTCCCATCACCCCAGTAGCAGAGCCCAGCTTCACATTACATTAAAAGTAAACAAAAATGGGAGGGGGATTGGAAAAATGAGCAAACATTAAAAAAAGAATCTGACAATGGAAAGTTATTATGGTAACAGAGAATATAAAAATACAAACTCAGAAAAAGACAATGAGATCAAAGTAGCTACATGCAAAGACTCAAAGAAAAGTGTAAATTGGTCTTAGATCCTGGAAAAGCTCAAAAATGATTATAAAAATCAAATAAGAGAGGCAGAAGGAAAATGGGAAAAATAAATGAAAGCACCATCTTGGTAAAGAAGGGACAAAATATTGAAGAAAATAAAACCTTAAAAACCAGAGTAGTCCAAATGTTAAAAGAGGCACAAAAACACACTAAAGAGAAGAATTTCTTAAAAAGCAGAAGTGGCTAAATGGGGGGTGGGGGGGAAGATGTACAAAAGTTCACTGAAGAAAAGAACTCCTTAAAAAGTAGAATTGGCCAAATGGAAAAAAAGGTATGAAAAATCACTGAAGAAAAGAATTCCTTAAAAATTAGGTTGGGCAAGTGGAAACTAATGATTCAATGAAAATTGAAGAATAATAAAAGAATGAAAAAATGAAAGAAAATGTAAAATACATCATCAAAAAAATAACTGACCTGGAAAATAGATGGAAGAAACATAATTCAAGAATTATTGAACCACCTGAAAGGCATGATAAAAAAAAAGGAACCTAGTCATAAGATTACAAGAAATCACTAAAGAAAAATACCCTAATATCCTAGAACCAGAGCATAAACTGGAAACTGTAAGGATCCACTGGTTACCTCCTGAAAGAAATCCCAAAATGAAAACTCCTAGGATTATTATAACTAAATTCCAGAGCTCCCAGGTCAAAGAGAAAATACTGCAAGCAACCAGAAAGAAACAATTCAAATATAGTGGAATCACAGTCAGGATAAAACTGGATTTAGCATGTTCTACCTTAAAGAATCAGTATTAGTATAATAATGAATTATGCTATGTTGATAAGAGAAGAAAAATAAATTGGAGTAATTGGAATAGACAATGAGAAAACAAAACTATCAAACTATTGTAAGGATGATCAACTTTAAGAGATGTAGATACTCTGACCAAGACAATGATCCAAGACAATTCCAAAGGTTGCATGATGAAAAACACTGTCTACCATCAGAGGGAGAACTGATGAACTCTGAGTGCAGATTGAAACAACCTTTTTTTCTCTTTATTTTTCTTGTTTTTTCTTGTATGTGTGTGTATGCATTTTCTTTTTCAACATGGCTAATATAGCCATGTTGAAATATATGTTTTGCAGGACTAGACAAGTATAATGGATATGTTAAGAGGCAGGTGGGAGGGAGAAAATTTGGAACTCAACATTTAAAAAAAAACTTTAAAATGTAATTGGGAAATATCTAACAAAATAAATCAAATATATTTTTTAAAAGAAATACAATATCTGAGTGCCATATTATAGGTGGGATATTGACAAGCTGAAGGCAGCTAGAGGTCAGCTGCCAGGTTTCTGGGGAGGTTGGAAACTGTGCCATATCTGGTTCATGTGGTGGATATTTAGCCTATAGAAAAGTTGGGGCGGGGAGTGAAGGGGAATCACTACAGAATAACTACATGTATTTTGAAGGTTTGTCATGTGGAAGAAGGATTAGACTTGTTTGGCACTAGAGGGCAGAAGAACCAGGAGCAAGTAAAGGCAGATGTATGCTGAGAAGTTGCTTTCCATAAGGGATTATTTTATTTTATAACAATTGAACTGTTGGAAGGGGAAATAGGTTCATTCAAGAGGCAGCTTCTCATCACAGGAGATCTTCAAAGGCTGGATGCTCACTTGCCTTTCATGTTGTTGAGAGGACTCCTAATTAAGGTATATGTTGACCTAGGTATCTCCTGAGAAACAGTTGGATTGTGAGGCAACAATAAAAAATGTTTGGTTTGGAATAACTTATTGCTCCACCCCCATTGCTTTTGTTAAGAACCAGTACAGTGCAGCAAGGAAAAAAGACTCCTCTCTGCTTTTCCCAACTTCCCATGCCCAATATATTGGTTTGTTTTTAACCTGATATACTTTTCTTTGCAAGTGGATAGGGAATGGGGACTGCACCTGTGATGCCATTCAAACAGAGAACTACCAAAGTTTTGGGTCGATCACACCACTCAAAATTAAGGGAGAGGCAGCAATGGAAAATGAGCCTAAGGCTCCTACCAGAGGGGGCAAGAGCACCAGCACCAAATTCTGCCTCTGATACCAATTACTGTTGTGACTTTTGGCTAGTCATTTAAACTTCTTGGCCCTCAGTTTGCACAGCTTTAAACAAAGAGGTTGGGCTCACTGGCCTGGGTATTCCCTTCCATAATATACATATATATATATATACACACATACATACTATATATATATATATATATATATGTGTGTGTGTGTGTGTGTGTGTGTGTGTGTGATGAGTGTATGTATATGTGTATATTTGTATATATTATATAATTGTACATGTAGGTATTCTAGTTATTTCTAACATAAAACTTAGACTTGAAAAATGTAAATAAAAACATTTAGTGCCGCAACACTAGAAGACAGGTACGTTAGATAGATAGACAGATAATCACAATTGCTCTTTTAAACATATCTATTTTAATGTTCATTCCCTGACAGAAATGTGGCAGCAGCTTTCGAGGAATGCAGCGGCTAAAATCCCAAGGGTTGCAGTAACCCAGGTGGGTTCACTCCAATCAAGGATGCTTTTAGCCTGGAAGGACTGATGGGCAGATATCAAAATGCATGTAACCTTAAGGTGAAGTCTACCGGCGTGTCCAAGCACACCTCCCTTTCGGCTAAGGCTTCTGCATCTGGAGGCTGGGGAGTTGGGGGGTGGGGAGGGAAGGGACAGGGCTGAGAGATGAGATTTCCTATAGAGAAGCACTACTTTTTGCCAGGTCACTAGATGTGCCGTAGGAAACAGGAGCTCGCCATTCCTTTCTGGACATAGGCCATGCCGGGCAACCCCTAGGAAGCCCGCAGTCACTCGAGAGCCTCTGGATTCAGCATCCCTAAAAGCACGTTCCAAGTGGACCATTAGGCGGATTAATCCGTTTTCTGTAAAATGAGGCCGCATCTGGACAGCAGGAGAGGGGTTGCCTAGCGTCTGCTGCGAGCTCTACTAGTGCACTGTAGCTGACCCTGGCAATCAATGCCGCTGCTGCAGCTGCCGCACTTGCTACGTGGCTCGGAATCCCCTGTTCGCCCCCTCCCCGGCCCCGCCCCTTACTGCCTCGGTCTCCCTCCCTCCTTCCTCCCACCAACCTAAGGAAGCCAGAAGCTCGCGGCCGGATCTTCTTGAATTTCAACACAAAGGGAATCCTCGGCCACAGGAAATGCATCACTGGGAGGGAAAGTGCTGAGAGCTCAGAGCAGCGGCCCTGGAGGGGGGCGGGGGAAACGGCCCTGCCTCCGCCCCCCTGGGACTGCTAGGAGCAGCTGGAGCTCTCCCCGCGCGCCCCTCCCCTAGGGACAAAGCCCTGAGCCTTGGGGTGGAGGCGCACTGAAGGACCAGGTCAACCGAAGCATCAAAGCGCGCGCCCGCGGGAGGGGCCCTCCTGCTCTCTGGGTCCTCGCCACCTGCCCTCTCTCCCCCTTCCTGGTTGCACCAGCAACTTTGCTTTCGTTTCTCTGACTCCCAGGTCTCCAACTCTTATTGGGGGGGGGGGGAAGAGGGAGAGAGAGGGAGAGAGGGAGAGAGGGAGAGAGGGAGAGGGAGAGAGAGAGAGAGAGAGAGAGAGAGAGAGAGAGAGAGAGAGAGAGAGAGAGAGAGAGAGAGAGAGAGAGAGAGAGAGTGTCCCCTTCCACATTCCAATTACGCCCCCCCCCCCCTTCCCTCCTTGGATTTAGTGCTAAGTCCAGCCGCTCTGCTAGGTCCGCTCTCGTGACACACACCGGAGAACTGGAAACCTCCCCTTTCCTCTCGCCCACGGGCTTGGCTGGATCCCTCAGGGGTTCCCCTAGGAGGAGGCGAAGAGCAGGAAGTTCCGATCTGGGAGGGGGCGTCTAGCTCTCTCAGAAGTTGGGCTTCTCTTTGTTAAAGACCTCCCCTTCCGTCACCTGCAGCTAGTCCCTCCTGGGGTTAGCAGCCCCGGGCAAAGGGAGGTCTCCACATAAAGCTGCCCCCCCTCCCCCCGCCCCAGCCTAAGACCTGGAATCCTGCAAGAGGTCTCTTCCAACCCCAGCTGGCCTTGTGGCTGGGGCGGCACTTAGCCAAACAAAAGCCCCTCCATAATTGTCGTGATTAATGTGGACACTCTCCTTCAGCCCAGGTGTTCAAAGGAGTGGGATCCTGCCCACAAAGTCCGTCAGAGCTCCTCTTTGGGGCATGAGTACCTCCAAAAAGAGATTATTAGAAGGGGGAGGGAAGGTTAACTCCACGGGGCATCCCACTGCCTCGCCACCCATACTCCCCACCCCCCGCCCACACTCAAGTAGTGAGTGGCCCATCTGAGCCTGGGGTACCTGAGCCAACCTGTCTCCTCCCCTTCCAGAACACCACACCCACGAGGCTCGAGGCTCCCCGGGAGAGGGACTGAGCAGAAACAAAGGGGTCTTTGTTCATTGGCTCCTGGGGGCGGGGGGAGCCGCTCTCGCGTTTCCAGCCAGGAGCTCTTTGCCCAGCTGCCAGGGCCGCCAGCCTCAGTTGTCTGCAGCCCCACTCCAACCTCTTAGAGGAGGCAGGACGTGGCGCCTCTGGCCCCGCTCTGCCAGTCCTGGGTGGGCGGGGGGCTGGCCGTGCGGCGGCGCCTAGCGGGCACAGCTGCAGCGGGAGAGAAGGTGGAGAACTCTGGCAGCTGGCATAGGAGGAGAAAGAGGAGGGAGTCTGCGCGGGTTTGAGCCTGGATGTGCCGGGCGGGCGTGGAGAGCGCTCCCAGGGCTGGGTCAAGTGAGAGCACCTCACCCGAGGCTAAGAAGAACTCCCTTGCCCGCTCCTCACTCAACCTTCCCTTCCTCTCTCCTCATTTCCCACTTTAGCCTCCCTCCCTCACCAGCCCTCCCGTCATTACTTCTCCCTCCTCCCTTCTTTTCACTTTCTTTCCTAACCACCTTTCCAGACAAACTTTGATGGAGAATTTCACACCACGCTGGAAAAATGCCTGTTATGAAGGGATTACTGGCACCCCAGAACACCTTCCTTGATACCATAGCTACTCGGTTTGACGGAACACGTAAGTCTTGGGGCCGGACACGTTGGTTATATAGTCTTTTTCAAAGACTACAACCCCATCGCATTGGATACTCCCCCCTCCCCGTTTTTCCCTGACCTGTGTGATTTTCTTTCCTTTCTGGGGTAGGCTTCCTTTGCACTGAGTTTTAACTTAACTGCATGATGTGGTGGTTGTACTTTCGGGTGGCTTTATTTTTTTGACAATTTTCTTCACTTCTTGGGTTGGAAAACAACCACAGGCTCACCTTCCCCGAGATTGATTGAGGAAACTGTTTTGGTATTGGGCTGGAGTTTCACTTGCAGTTTTGTGGAATGAAGAATCAAGGGTAATTGTGCAGGCTCTTTGACACCCATCTCCCAACAGTATTAGGGTAACACTGGTTATAGTTGTTTCTCCCCCCTCCCCACTCTGGGGATCTTTATACATAACCCTTTTCTCCCTCTCAATAGTGTGATAAAATGAGCTCTTTGCTGTACTGTAAAACTGCGCATCTGTGCTTACAGGAGAGACCGAATCCTATTTTAAGTGTATTCTAATGCTGGAAAGGGCTTTGTATTGTTTGTCAGGATCTCAATACGAGTCCTTTCATTGCCAGGTTAAGACTAAAATTTGTCTTGCTCTCAAGGACAGCCTTTGAGGGGATATGGATGTAGATTACTAACCTTAATAGGTTAGGAAGTTTTGATTAGGGGAAATACCTTTCAGGCATTTGGGGAAATTGGGGTAGCTGAAGTTTTACTTCAAATGAGAACTGTCCACCCCCCCCCTTCACATATAATAAAAAGTAGGTATATTTTAACTATACTTGTTGACATAAGGCTTTCAGTTGCGAGATCTTGTTCAGTACCATGGCCAGATCCCATTTCTTCCTGGCTCCTTATTTTCAAAGCTATCAAGCAGATCTTTCGATCAGTCAGTCCCTCAAGCATATTCAGCACCCAACACAGTTCAATTGCACCCCTGCGCCTCTTCTCTCACCCTTCCACTCGGGATTTACTCCATTTATATTAAACCATGTTCTGCTTGTCCCCTTCTTCCCTCTCCCAGCTCTCAGATGGACAGAAAATTGTCAGTAGCTTTCTCAGTGGTTGAATGTTATTACCCTTTAGTTTGGACTTTATATTCCTTGGAGCAGGTTTATAAGGAAGGCTAATTATTTACTGTATCTACTTCTGAAGTCTAGATCCACAACACTATAAAAGGAATAAACTCTTGGACTTTACTGTTTGAAAAGTGGGTGGAAAAGTTCAGATAAAAGGGAGGAAATGGTGTTCACTTTAATTTTTTTTAATTATTATTTTTTTGTTTTCATGTTCTTTGCTGCTAACGTGTGATTACCTTTTTGGTGTTTTGTGTTACCTTTAGCAGTTTACTGATCTTTGTAGTATTGTAGATACATCTGACTGATATAACTAAAATACAATTTCATCATGTATATATCATATATTGGTGTGTTTTTTTTCTCACCAGAGCTATGATTTCATCAGTGTAGGGAGCACCCAACAAGGAATTTCCTCTATTAATACAGTTCAGCACCTTCTCTACTATTTCTTTAAAACCTGCCTGGAGCATGGAGAAGCACAGAGACTTATCTGGGGTCACATGAACAGGATATGTCTTCCCAATTCTGAGGCCAAATCTCTCTATCCCACCAGGTTATACTACTGCTGTTTAGGTGTTTAAAGTAATAAATGGAGAGTTGCAAGGGAATTTTGATGTTATTCAGTGCAACCTCATCATTGTAAATATGAGGAAACTCAGACCAGAAGGCATTGATTGACATGTCCAAGGTCACACAGGTAGCAAGAAATAGTGTCGAATCCATGACCCCTCAGTCCAAATCCACTGTAGCACACTGCTTCTTAAAAAGGTGCAAGTGTAAGCTTGCCCTAGATTGTGTGTGTGTGTGTAACTATTCACAATATCACTGAATTATAATACTTGCTTTCTTGGAATTTTATCAAAGTTTCACAAAATAATGGTATTTGTTTTTGACAATGCATATAAATTTTAAATTATAAAGTTTTAAGAAATTGATCTATAGAGTTATTATTGATAAGAATATAATTGGAAAATAATAAGTACTTATAATTTCTTTGCCTGCAGCTTAAAGTTGAAAGTACACCATGTGATGAATCCACTCAAGAACACCCCAGAGATCTACCTATTTCAGGGGATAAATTTGGAGTGCTCTAATGCTAATGATAGGGTTTATAATGATTTAATCCTTATTATAGGAATACATTTTCCTATAGCAGGGGCTCAGGATAATATCATAATCAGAGAGATACATTGTTAAAATCATTGAAACAAGGAGAAGGCAATTTTCATTATTCTTCCTTCTCTACTTCTACCCCTAGCTCAAGTGTTAAAACCATGAATAACTTTCAATCTATTTCTTAACTGGAAAGTGCTCCAGAGCCCATAAATATTAAGAATAATACAAGGAAACAAACAGTTTCATAGCAGTGGTGAGGCCTATATTCTATGGACTTTGAAGGCTTCCATTTAGAAAAACTTTGTGGGACATTTGACAATAAATAACAGATTTTTTTTAAAATGAGTGTTCTAGAGGATCTACCTTAACAATGACTTCTTTTCTCAATGTTTACAACTAAAAAACACCCCTCACTAAGTCTTGTTTTCTTAAGAGCTATGTTTGAATCACTAGCTGTAATGCTTTAAATAAGATGAGAATTAGGAAACATCACCACAAGCAGAGACTCAGCCATAAACACTGCTGCAATCAGGACCACAGATATAGTAGCATCCTTTGATGAATGTTGTATTCACTAGAGTTGATAACATATTTTCCATGTTGAGATGATTTATTTAGTTGCTAAGTATAACTACGGCACCTGAAAATCTTTTCTAGTCCTTGTCCTTCTTACTCTAAAACTTCTTATGCTCATTTTTTTTTCTTCTGCTTGGACACGGGAAAAAAAACTTTGGGTTTTTTTATTAATTTGCAATTGTTATAGGCATGACTTCTCTACATTCTCTCCCCTAGAAAAAGTCTGTAAGAAAGCAAATAGCATTATTATGCTGTGATATATATTAGCATAGTTTCTAGTTTAGTATAAGGGTTACTATCATTATTTAATTTTTTCAGTCTTCAGTAATTCTAAAGAAAAACAAAACTTAGAAAATGTGATTACTTGTTTAAGAAAATAGGCATCTAATCAAACCATACTGCCAACCTTAACAAATATAGTAATAAACTTTTTAAATTGTTCTTATTTTTAAATACACGCTGCAATAAGAATGAAAGATCACAATTTATTAAATTAAATGGGGAAATATTTAATAAAAAGTCTGGCAATATTAAATGCATGGTAACTAGATGGGGTCCTTTGAATCAAGAACACTCATCTTTTTTTTTTTTTTTTTTTTTAGTGAGGCAATTAGGGTTAAGTGACTTGCCCAGGGTCACACAGCTAGTAAGTGTTAAGTGTCTGAGGCCAGATTTGAACTCAGGTACTCCTGACTCCAGGGCTGGTGCTCTATCCACTGCGCCACCTAGCTGCCCCAAGAACACTCATCTTTATGAGTTCAAATCCAACCTCAGACACCTGTGTGACCGTGGGCAAGTCACAACCATGTTGAACTCAGTTTTCTTTTCTGCAAAATGAGCTCGAGGAAGCAAACGTCAACCTCTCCTGAATCTTTGCCAAGAAAACCCCAAATGTGGTCATGAAGAGTCAGATACAAGTGAAACGACTCAACAAAAAATAAAAATGTGGAACGTATATTAGGATATTTGCTACAAGACAAAATGAAATTGATGGATAATATGAATCCTCATGACCTGATAATAGTTAATTAATTGTTTTGTAATGTGGTATTTTACTTTTCTATATCTGTGAAGACTTCAACAAGTACATCTTTTGTTGTTATGGTTTATTAACTAGTTATAGATTTAATTGAAAGAAAAATTAGCTCTAAGGATTGAAAGCTGTTCAGAAGAGGTTACATATGATTGGGAAAATCTACATGGGTTGGTAGAAAATAAAGCAAACTCATATCTAGGGGCAAATAGGTGTCATGGTAGAGAGAGCTCTGGGTCTGGAGTCAGGGAAAGTCATCTTCCTCAGTTCAAATCTGGTCCGAGACACGTACTAGCTGTGTGACCTTGGGCAAGTCACTTAAGTCTATTTGTCTCAATTCCTTATTTGTAAAATGAGCTGGAAGAAGAAATGGAAAGCCATTCCAGGTTTTTTTTTCCCCAAGTCAAACTCTAACGGGGTCATGAAGAGTCAGATACAACTGAAAACAACTGAACAACAACAATTCATGACTAACTCTTTTTTAGATTAAGTGCTCCTTTGCCTAATGTTTAATGATACTGTTATGGAAATTAGAAGGAATAATGATCTTGTCTTTAATTGAAGCTTATTAACCATGAAGAAGAAAATTTGTCTACAACTAATTTCTTTAAAAGATATTACTTGCTGGGGCAATTAGGTGGTACAGCGGATAAAGCACTGGCCCTGGATTCAGGAGAACCTGAGTTCAAATCCGGCCGCAGACATTTGACACTTACTAGCTATCTGTGACCCTAGGCAAGTCACTTAACCTTCATTACACACACACACACACACACACACACACACACACACACCTTGTCTCTAAAATATATTGCTTGCAATAACATGTCTCCTTATATTTTGTATTTGTGGTTTCGTTCATGCCATGAACAAATGGTGAAGATGTACCCTCTATCAATGCAAACTGGTAACAATTCTTCAATTCATAGTTTTAGAGACTTGCTCAAGGTTTTCAAAGGTTAAAGGATTTGCATAGGGTGACATTCTAGATGTGTGTAAAAAGAAGAAGTTCAACCAGGTCTTCTTGATTTCTTCAGGTACAGTTTTCTATCCTATAATCCTCATTGCCTCTCACATGTAGATATGAAGGTATGTGTGAGTGTTTGTATACATACACACACACACACACACACACACACACACACACACAATGGCTCCACCATAATTTTCTAGAGGTATTATCATTTGGTCAGATGATTTATTTTCCAAAGAAGTTAATGATAAGAACATCCTTTAGAGGGAGATTATGGCCTAGTTATTAGCAACAGTAGAAGATCAAATCTGGGTATATGCGCTTCCATATTTAGGAAGATTATACATACTTTCATGTAATTTGTATATAGTTTTTCTTAATGCATACATAGACTGTAAAGAACATGCCCCAGTTTTAAATTTTGATTGCTTTCCTTAGGGTGGTCTGCTTACTTATTCTATGTATTTTTTAATATATTTTTTTCACTCTAACCAATGTGTATCACTTAAAACACAGAGTTAAGAGGACTTAGGGAAGGGCAGGGCACATAATAAGTATGCTATAAATGTTAGCTCTTACCATTATTATTATTAGGATGGACAGTGAAGAAGAGTGAGGACAAAAAGGAATTTGTTCTGACTCATACACACATATACATACATACATACATACATACATACATACACATACACTTACCTAAATCTATACCTATACCTATGCTTACATATACACCACACACACACACATATATACACATACACATATGCATATACTTACCTATACCTATACCTATGCCTACATACACATACACACACATAAATATATATAAACCACCTTTGGTTAATGCTCATGAATGAGCAGAGAAATTTCTTTGAGCATGTGACTTGAATTTGCAACCATCTATCTTTCCATGTGTGACATATAGTAATGAAATAAAACTTTGCCAAAGCAAACCTTTTGCATAATCCAAGTGACTGGTTTGCTTCCTCTCTAAGTTCCATCAATGTTAGAAAACAGAAAAACAGAGTAAAGTGAATTTTGGAATTGGATTCACTTAGTCCTAGATCTACAACCTGGGTTTAACCATTTCAAGTCTTGATCACATGTGTAAAATGAAGGGAAAAGTAGAACTAGATAATCTCTTAGGTTTCTTCTATTATCCTTATAATTTAAGTCTAGTATCTTTTCAAGTGAGTTGACAGGCTATAATGCACAATGTTGTTTTATTTTTTTTTTCATCTGAACAACCTGGATGGTTCCGAGGGACTCACCTGCACAAAATTGCATACTGATCCTAATTTCTTTTGAGCTTTAACAACCATCTCCTAACAGCATGTTATCTGTCTTAGTGGAGGGGAATACCCAAACCATTGTTGATCATGGAGAGGAGTGATGAAATGGTCAGAGATTTTGACCTAAAAGGAGACTTAGAACAATCTACTGACCAGAAATTCTTAATTTGGGACTATGAACTTTAAAAAATAAATCAATATAAATGATTTATTTTATAATTCTTTGTTTTATTTTATGTATTTAAAAATGCTATTCTGGTGGGCAGCTAGGTGGTGCAGTGGATAGAGCACTGGCCCTGGATACAGGAGGACCTGAGTTCAAATTCGGCCTCAGACCCTTGACACTTACTAGCTGTGTGACTCTGGGCAAGTCACTTAACACCAATTGCCTCAACAACAAAAAAAAAAAATGCTATTCTGAGAAGAGATCCATTGTTTTCATAAGCCTGTGTTACACCTGAAAAATGTTTAAAACTTCTGAATAATTCTAATGCCTTCATATTACAGATAAGGAAACTAGAGCAAAGAGACAGTGATTTTCCCAAGATTAACAAGATTATGAGTGACAGGTATGGGATTCAAACCCAACCCTTCTGACTCCAATCAAGGGTTCTTTCCATTGCAATGTGCTACTGCATAAGCAAAATGGTGGACTGCGGGGTCGTGGCATACAATGACTTTTAGCAAGGTAGCACAGTTTGTAGAGAACTGGGATCAGAATCAGGAAGACCTGAACTTAAATCCTGTCTTAGACATTTACTAGCTGTATGACCCTAAAGAAGTCAATCTCTGCCTCAATTTTCTCAACTGTAGAATAAGGATAGCTTGCAGGGTTACTGTGAGGATCAAATGAGATAATATTTGTAGAGTGCTTGGCACAGTGACTGTCACACAGTAAGAATTCTATAAATGTTTATTCCCTTCTTCCCTTTCCCACTACTTGAAGGAAATAAAGTTAAGTAGCCTAAAGATGTGAAGATTTGGGTGGGAAGTAATGTTGATGACTACTCTAAAGTATTGGAAATGGTAGTGTGTCATAGAGAAATTAAACATGGTCTGCTTGTCTCCAAAAGACAGAACTAGGAACCTTATACAAGAGCCTGCTGCTTTGATGATGGTGGTGGTGATGATTAATATTATTCTGGATTGTTGTCAGAAAGAGGTTTTGACTTTAAGTGGTTTCCTTTTTCTTGGGAGGTGTTAGAAGGGATTCCATGGACAGTAGCAGGAAAAGCTTTTGTGGGTTCGTGTGCCCAGAAGTGGGTGTTGTGAGATTAGTTCTAGGAGGGCATATGCTATGCAGAATTGAATACTCAAATAGGTACAGCACACTGCTTAAGCAAATATAACAGAATTGGTGGATAATTGTTTTTTGATGGAGCATGGGCTCTTTAGAGCTCAGGGATAATGAAGGAAACCCTTTTATAGTGGAGTCCACACCTAGACACACAAACTTTCCCATTAGAGACAATATAGCACACACACACGATGTCACCCAATACAAACATTCCTCAGGCAATAAACACAAAAACCCAAATGTGTTCTGTGAGCAAGCTGCTTCCTGGAGGGCTCATGAAAGACATCCCCAAATTATTATAATGAGCTTCTGTGTTCTATTGAGAAGTAGGATGGTACTCTATCTGGAGTTAGAAGAATGTCAACATTACTTCTTTCACTCCCCATGTGTCTTGCATAGGCAAGCAACTTGACTGCACCACTTTGCTCATCTGTAAATTGACATGGTTGGACTACATAGAGCTTCTAAGCACCTTTCCACATCTAGATTATAATCTTATTATCGTATGAATTACAATGAGGTAGAGTTATACTGAATTTCTATTCAGGAGACAGTTTTTAACAATAAAAATAATGACAAAAGTATTAATAACAACTAGCTTTTATATAGCACTTTATGATGCAAAGAGCACTTGATAAATAGAATGTTGCTTTGTCCTTAAAACCTTGGGAGGTAGGTGCTATTTTTATCCCCATTTTACAGTTGAGGAAACTGAGTCAGAGAGCAGTTAAGTGACTGGCCCAGAGTCACATAGCTAGCAAGTGTCTGAGGAGCAACCTTAAAGTAGAATGTTTAGTTTTCAGAGTTAATGGATTCTCCCTCACCCAGATTCAGCTTGTTACGTCTGATATGGAGAGGATTTTTGTTCAGCTGTAGGTTGGACTAAATGTCTGTTCCAATTTTGATAGTTTAAAATTCTGTGACTTCATGATCTGTGACTTCATGGATCTTGAAAGGATGAATTTCTTGGAGCTAATTAATACTATAGTAATTATATAGAAATAGAAGTAATCCCCCCCCCCAAAAAAAGACCTTTCTGCTAGATGCATATATGAAACTTCATCACAGAAGGACAACCTCACTAGACTTTACTAATCTCATATGTTTTCAATTATATTACAATTATATCACAGGTACACCTTGATTTAAACAAATTATGCAACTTATTGAGGAGGATTTTTTTTCCCTAGTGCCACATTTATTGTCAAGAATTGCATTGTGGGAGGTAGAAATAATTGAGAAGGTATAGGGATGAATAGAAAGACATTGCTGTCTTCTGTGGTGTACTTAGTTGGCGTATGCCCTTTTCCTCTCCCATTCAAATAAGAAGGGCTCTAGCTCCCTAGTCTTCACCATTTGCATTTAAGGATGGCTACCCAGCTCAGATTTGTCCATCACCCAGATGTACATGGTACCAGCTCTAGGAACACCCTTTCCCCAAATCCTAGAATACGGACTCTGAAGTCAGAGAACCCAGTTTAGATTCTACTTCTAAAGCATGCAACTTGTATGACCTTGGCCAAATTAATCTACCCCCTGGTGGCCATCTTCCTGATCTGTCAAATAAAGGAATTAGGTTCAATGGCCTCTGAAGTTCCTCCCAGCTCTAAATCTATGATTCTATGATCCTATAACCCAGTATGATGCCGAACAGTGCCTCCCCAACTGGAATAAGATCCATCCAGGAGAGAACTATGTTTGGGAGAATTTTCATTACCATTTCCACCAACCCAAAGATAAGGAGATTAGAACTGCCTTGCTGCCCACTAGATCCACAATGATTTTTACTTAAGGGAGTTTTATTCTTGAAGGATTTACTAATTGAAACATTGCTGCATCAGAAAAAACTATTTTTACCCAAAAAAGATTGCTAAAATAAAGTATAATTGTTCACTTTACAAAAGGATTTCCTACAATCTTCCTCATGCATTTAAAATATCATTTGGATTTTCAAAATTTGATTCACTTTTCAGGAACATATATATCACACATATCAGCACTGGGAAGTCCTCATTATTCTTCAAAAGATACAGCCTTCTGATCCCTGAGTCAATTTTATAATGTGGTTAGTTACATTGCTGTTTAGTGTATTATGCTACAAAGAATGTGAATGACTGTGATTAAAAATAATTAAATGACACAGGGTTAAATACAGAGGCCTGGGGCACTCCACTGCAGACATCCTGCCAAGTCGACATTAAACTATTCCTCTCTGATTAAAGTCATTCAACCAATTTCAAATCCATTTATCTGTATTATCTTCTAGACTGCATCTCTCCATCATTTCCAGAAGAATAGTGTGAAGGACTTTTTCTAATGCTTCACCCAAATCTCAATAACTATAACATACTTTGGAACTACTAGGTAGTAATCCTGTTACAGAAAAAGAAAGTTTAATATTACTTTTTTTAGAGGTAGCTAGGTGTCACAGTGAATAGAGCACTGGGCCTAGAGATAGGAAGACCTGAGTTTAAAAAAATCAAACTTCAGGAATTTATTAGCTGTCTGACCCAGAACAGGTCACTTACCATCTGTCTGCCTCAGGCCAGTTGCCTCAACTGTAAAAAGTAAATAACAGCTCTACCTCCTATGGTTGATGTGAGTGTCAAATGAAATATTTGGAAAAGTGCTTAGCAAAGTAGTTGGCACATAGTAAATACTGGAAAATTCATTTTCTCCTTCCTTCCTTCCTTCCTTCTATAAACATGATGCAACAAATATTTATTAGATACCCAGAGTATACAGAAAAGTGAGGAAGATAAATATGTAGATAAGACAACTCCCCATTCTTTTGGAATTTATTCTAATAAGGGATTAAAATATAGCTCCTTATAAATAAATGTCATTTTGGGGGATCCCCAGATACACTGTGCCTGATATATAGTAAGTACCTAATGAATACTTGAATGTTGATTCATAGTGCATAAAACATAAGACACAGGGTTGTGTTAAGTACAAATAGTCATTGTTGATGGTGGGTGAGGATCAAGGAAGGCTTTATCCTGGAGGAGATATTTGAGTCATATTTTAAAGGATGGTTAAGAATTCAATAGGCTAATAGAAGGAGGGATGGTTTTTCAGACTCAGAACATTATTTGTATGCAGGCATAGAATCAGGAAACATAACATGGTGTGTGTTTTAGGGTAGAAGGATAAAAGTAGTCCTGTTTGGATAGAATTTGGCACGTGAAAAGACATGATTAATATATAATAAGCTTTATCTTAGACATATCAAATTGGCAGTCAAAGTCAAGGTATACAGTAAACAGTGAGAGGTGCTAGGTTTGAGATCTTAGATTTGGGATGCATTTGTCATACTTAAAATAAGACCAGGGTAGTCAGATCAGATCTTAAGTTGACTTAGACCTGAAGACTTTCTTGAGCTTCACTTCCCCAAATAACCGAAAGCTCTAAATCAGCCTTCTATGGGAGGAACACCAAGGTGCTTGAATCTCTACTTTGCATCTACTCCTGTTGCTAAATAGTGTCCAACTCTTCATAGCTTCCTTTGGGGTTTTCTTGGCAAAAATATTGGAGTCATTGACCATTTCCTTCTCCAGCTCATTTTACACACACAGGGTTAAGTAACTTGCTCATGGTCTAGATAGCTTAGTAAGTATCTGAGACCAGATTTGAATTTAGGAAGAGGAATCTTCCTGACTTCAGGCACAGCACTCTATCCACTGAACTACTTAGTTAGCTGTCCTGTCTGCTTCCCTGTCTGGTTTCAATGCCATGGAATAAGATGTTCCTCCCAGGATAAACTCATCACTTCGAAACTCATCACCAGGCTGCTAACTGAAGCCTTGATTGGTACCACCTGTCTTAGGATCTTTTCTACTCTGATTGGAGGATTGGAGGACAGAGTACCAAATTCCTCCCAAATCCTTCCTTTGAAGGCAGAAACTGGACTCTCAGATCACTCCACTTTGCATTTGCTGCTCTGCCTGCTTTCAACCCCACAGAACAAGATGCTCTAACCAGGTAACCCTGGTGTCCCTTTCCTCTCTCTCCCTTACTCACTTTCCTGCCTCCTTTTGTGTTTTGTCTCTCCCTTTAGACTGTAAAGTCCTTGAAGACTGGGACTGCCTTTCTTTGATTAATTGTATCTTCAGAACTTAGCACAGGGCCTGGCACATAGTAGGCACTAAAAAAATATTTATTGGATTGGATTGGATGAGACTGGATTGGGGACAGCTGCCTGGTTCCTTGGGATTTCTTAGCAGTATTCCTGTGTTATTCAGTCTATGAGGGAGTAAAACATTCGACCTTAAATACTAAGTCTGTTGTTCCCTTTCCCATCTCTTCTAAGGATATTTTATCCATTAACTACTATCTTGTTAAATGTGGGGATATCAACATAAAATCTTCATTTCATTAGAAAATGATCGTTTTTTCTTGGTGCTAGTCAGATTCTAATGGTATGCCAATTTCCCTTCCTATAAATGTATTCTCTTTTCTCATAGTAGGTCAGTCTTGTTCTATCATAAAGTCAGCCCTCTAATATAGAATACGAATTAAGGTTGTTCCTAGACTTCAGTCTTGATGCAGACAACAATGGACAACTGTTGGTTCAATCAACAGCTGGGGGAAATATACAAATAATGTATTTGTTTTCCCTTTTTGTTAAAACCTAGTGATTTCATCATCAAAGGGAACTCTTTGTGAGGAAACTCTCCTTTGCAGATACAGACAGACAAGTTCTTGATACCTTGGAGTTTTACAGAGTTGCTTGGTGCATTATAAATTTAAATGTCTTGTCCATGGTCACACAGATAATCGGCATCAGAAATGAGACTTGAGGGGGCAGGTAGGTGGCACGGTGGATAAAGCACTGGCCCTGAATTCAAGAGGACCTGAGTTAAAATTCAGCCTAAGAACTTGACACTAGCTGTGTGACCCTGGGCAAGTCATTTAACTCTCATTGTCCCACATATAAAAATAAAGAAAAAGAAAAAAGAAATGATACTTGAACTGAAGGCTAGTGACACTTTAAACATTGAACCATACTACCTTTACTAACAGTTGATATTATTTTGTAAATATCTAGTTTTCCCATGCATTTGGATAATGTTTGGCTGACTCAGAAACTATGTTCATCCACTATAGTTTAATGTCCATTTTTGCAGATACTGAAGTTGGAATAGTCCCTTAATGTAATATGTAGAAACACACATATTTACACATGTACATGTATGCATAATGCATATACACATATACCTCCGCTGCCTTGCGGCTATACCCATATATATGGGAAAGGCTTTGGGAGTTAACCCCGAGGAAAAGTCAGGAGTTGGAGTCCCTTAGGCATTTGGATGTTGGACATCACATCCCTCTGGCAACTCCTGCGGCGGCACTGGTGCCAAACTGTATAGGCTCTGCCTCTCCTTCAGATCCACCAGTGTCAGAGAGAGGGAAAACCTGCTGCATGGGCAACAGCTTGTTTTCCATATTGATCTGCCCAGGCCAGCATCCTGGAGAGGACACTCTAGCTACTTCTCATGGGATGCGGCAGTTACTGGTTATAAGTCACTCAGAAGCTGGGGCTCCCTTATCGGACTGCACAGCCACACTGTGGCCTGTGGCTCTTCAAGGTGCTGATCCATGGTTGTCTGTGACTGGTGGAGGCCTACTATACACATATATGTGAACTTGAGGTATGTGATTATGTATTTATACATATATATGCATATAGGTATATAGGTATATATGTATATATATTTTTTAAAGAACAACGTTGCTTTGACTCTCTACAAGTATGTATCATTTATTAAACTTGAACTTAAAAAAAGAGCAAAACAGAGGCCCAGGAAATCAGGATAGTAACCACTCTTATTCCAGATGAAATATGCTGGTCAAACTTATCAACAATTTGTGTCTAAGTTTTTCTACTATTGTGATTTGGCACATTAACATATATTATGCTTTAAGTAAGAGCATTTAAAAAGAAACTTTTAAAATAGGCCTTTAAGACTGTCTTGAACCACTTAAACCCTTTAGTTTACCAAGCAGTCTTGCATATCCTGGCCATTCTTCAAGAGAAAAAAAAAACACATTTTCTTTGGAGATGTTAGAATTTAGAATTTGCTGACTTGAGAAGTTTCTCAACAAGTTTTTTTTTTAATCACAATTATTGTCCTTGAAGAAAATGTTCTAATTCCCAAAGCAATTATTGTAGCACCATTTGAAAGGAGGGGGAAGGGTTTTATATCATATAGAAGACCTTCAACCACAAGTGTATATCTCTTTACATACATATATACACACATATAGCAAGCAAAAGAGTATACTCTCAAAGAGCTTACATTCTAATAGAGCAATAATGGAAAGCTTCAATGGGAATTGGAAAGATTGGGGAGGGAGATGAAACAGGACTGGAGTCCTTTTGAAAATGCTAGTCCTGTTGAGGGAGTCACTGAGGAGGGGAAGAGAGCCCCAACATAAGTTTCTCAGAGTGGTAATGCTACAGGCAAGAAAAAGAAAGTGAAGGCCAGAGAGAGTGGAGATAAGAATGAGATGAACAGAATAATATTAATGAAAATTTATTTAACCAAAAAAGACTATTAATGAAAGTTCCTTAGAAATACCATATGTCCATATAAAAATCACTTGCACATAATGCCCTACCACAGCATTTGTCACAGTTGTGTTCATAAAGCAAATTCTTATATAATCTGCACTTAATAACAGGTGATTAATATTTTAATATGAAATTCCTAAAAATGGTGTTTCATGGGCACACATTTAAAAGAATCAATTTTATCTTCATTGAAGTATTCCATGATTTATAGCTAATAAATTTCTTAAATATTCATTTTATTTTTTAAAGCAAAAGGAATCAATAGTAATCGTGAGTCAACTAAACCAAGATTCTATGATATCATAGATAACCATCAGGTCATTATTGAGAGAAATAAAAGCTCCCATATTTAGGGCCTTTTGGGGCCATCAAAAGCATCCATTTACCTTTATTTCATAGTGATCTTACAGGAAGCAGGAATAGCATCATCATTTTGTTGACAGTGAAACACCATCATTTCTGATTTTTCTTCTTCTATAAGTCTTTCAGTCTTGTCTTTCAAAATAAGTGTGCTAATTCTGATCATCTGCACTAGAGGCAACTAAAAGCAAGGAAAGTTATCAGGCTTTCCATGGTTTATTGGATTTTCCAAAGATAGAATCCTCCCCATAACAAGTTCAGATGTTATCTAAATGTCAAATACCAGCCAACAAGAGGTAGACTGACCTTAATTTTGTGTTTCCCTACTGGCTTTTTGAGGGAATAATGATCCAAAGATAAAACTAGGCAGCCTTTATCCTTAATGCTTACTAGATACATATTTTAATTCTAATTCCCTGAAGGGTGGAACATTGTGTGTACAAATGTTTATGGAAGCTATCAAAGACTTTGTCATATTTCTATTTTAGTCTGACCTTGGCTGGTCTTTTGGTGAATCAATTACTGGTTGAGACTATCTAGAACAGATGTCCTTAAACTTCTCTGAGTTTCGTGGAGCTCTTTGACAGTCTGGTGATCTTTTAGTCTAGGGACCCTTATTACAATAATGTTTTTGAATGCATAGAACAAAAAAACCCACAGAATTGCAAAGGAAGCCAATTATATTTGAGGTAAAGTCCATAAACTGATAAAACATAGCCCACTGAAATAGCATCCTATAATGGATCTTCAGGGTTCAAAAGTGGTCCCTTTATAGGTATCTATTACAGACATGACAAAAGAAATGAGGACTCAGAAGGAAAATAATTCCAACCCCTTGTCATTTATCAAAATTTAGTTAATGCTATATTTCTGTTTTGTTTTGTGGGGCAATGAGGGTTAAGTGACTTTCCCAGAGTCACACAGCTAGTAAGTGTCAAATGTCTGAAGCTGGATTTGAACTCAGGTCCTCCTGAATCCAGGACTGGTGCTTTATCCACTGTGCCACACTAATGCTATATTTCTATACATTTGTTAGAATTCCATTGTGTCATATGATGGGTATAAATTGCCAGGGCATGTATTCTTTCAACATTTCCCTTAGGATAGACTTTTTTATTTAAATGCAGTTGAGATAGAGTTTCCTGTTTGTCTTGTTTTTTTTTTTGTTTTGGGGTTTTTTTTTGGTGAGACAATTGGGGTTAAGTGGCTTGCCCAAGGTCACACAGCTAGTAAGTGTCAAGTGTCTGAGGCTGGATTTGAAATCAGGTCCTCCTGACTCCAAGGCCAGTGCTCTATCCACTGCGCCACTTAGCTGCTCCCCTGTTTGTCTTGAAATGCATCTGATTCAGTTCATATGGTACCCAGAGACCATTAGCTATTCACAGCCCATTTTTGATGATTTCTGTACTTTTAGAATTTGGAACTCAAATAAATAACTGTCTAGCCTCAAACTTCAATTTAGGAAGCTCTGCAAACTTGTAAATGCATTCTATTGAAGCTTGGAAGAGTGAAATGTGACTGACAAAATAGTACAGAGAGGCCTAACAGTTCTTTCCACTCCATGGTATATCTCAATCCCCCCAGAGAAGTAATTTACATAGCCAAAGATTTGGGGTGCCAGCAAACTTTCTGTGGCTAAGAAAAGTTGGGTATTATAGAGAATCGTTCCCCCTCTTAAATTCACTGCGGCATTTTTTTCTTCAGCCCAATGGCATCCAAGGAGTTTCTCATTCAATGCCTTAGCTGGGTGGGAGTTTTTTTCAGTTCCAACTCAGACAATCAGCCAATACTACTCTGTAGTTACTCTCTGATCATATGCTATCCATTAATCTCAGTGTAAAAGTTTAAACCTTGATGGCCAGAGTGTAGAGACAAAAGAGCAGAATATTGGAGTGATTCCTGCTGAGATTTATATATATATATATATATATATGATTTTCATTTGCATTAGTGAATTACACATACTTATCCATAGATAAGATGTCATTGGATGATAATTGAGCTTTTCTTTACTGTCACCCCATGACTGCCCTATTCCCTTTTCCAATCATATATCTCCTGTACGATAGTTTCTCTTTTAGGTCAATTCTTGCACAGGGGTTTCAATGATCCCAAGTTACTCCCTGAGCCATCATTTCTTCCTTCATTTATTTTTTTAATCAGCCCTTTATGGCTTTAGAGAAACTTTTTTGGTTTTGTTTCCACACACACACACACACACACACACACTATTTATAGGAATCTAATCACTCCCTAACACATCCCATGTAACAAAGAGAAATGTTTAAACAAAACAAACATCTACAGAATCGCTTGTGTCAACATATTGTAACAGTTGGCATCTGTCATCACCCTACCTGTCCATCAAAAGAAAGGATGTCTGTTTCATCATATGTCTTCTAGAATTGGTCATTGCATTTAATTTTATTTCAGCTGTTCTTTTAGTTTTGTTTTAGTTTAAATTTGGTTGTTTGTGTTTTTCCCCTAGTCTGGCTTGCTTCAGTCTTTATTATATCATCTTAAATCTTCTAATACAGCTCTATATTTCTTATAGCTGTTGTTACTTACATCGCCATTATGTTCCTTTATGTTCGGACACCACAGGTCTATACAACCATTTCCCAGTTGATGGTACCCAACCTACATCTAGTTTTGTTTTGTTAATCATAAAAATGCCAAAATGGATACTTTGGCATAGTACTTTTCTTTCTGTCTTTGACCTTTTGGTTATGCCCAAAAATGGGATTTCTGGGTCATAGGGTATGAACACTTTAGTGTTCTCACATTATTCTAAATTGCTTTCCAAAAATGTCCAAGTTGATTGACAGCTGTTCCAAAACCTTTTTTTTTGAATTCATGTTTCTTGTTTTCCTACAGTCTCTTGCACATCATCTGTTTCTTTAATCATATCTTCCAACCCATTAGGTGCAAAGTAAAGCCTCAGAGGTGTTATAATTTGCTTTTATTTTACTATTATTGTATTTGTATAGTTGAAGGTCGGCAATTCTTCTTTACAAAACTGTTCATTTTGTGTGTGTGTGTGTGTGTGACAATGAAGGTTAAGTTACTTGCCCAGGGTCATACAGCTAGTAAGTATCAAGTGTCTGAGACTGGATTAGAACTCAGGTCCTCTTGAATCCAGGGCCAGTGTTCTATCCACTGTGCCACCTAGCTGCCCCTGTTCATATATTTTTAATTAAATACCCATACTTTTACCAGTGATTCTGTGTGATTGAATCATAGAGCAACACACTCTCTGAAGAATCCAAATTGAAGTCTTCTTCTGATCTTCATTGTCTGTTGATCTTAATCCACAGATTTTTTTTTTTGGGGGGGGTGCTATTAAGGGCTTTCCTTTTTTCCTTGATATGAATTGACTTACTGTCAGGAGAAACTTTTACTGGCTTCCATGGATGAGGAAAGCACAAATTGGCAATGTTTGTGATATGTATGTATTTAAAAGCCCTGTTAACAAGTTGCATGGCCCTATGCAAGTCACTTAACCTCTTTGTGTCTGAATATCCTCATCTGTAAAAGTGGGGACAATAATAGCAATTACCACACAGTGTTTATTATGAGAATCAGTGAGATAATATATGTAAAGGGCTTTTCAAACTTTAAAGAAATATCTAAATGATTAATAACAAAATGAATAATAATTACATGACAATTATATCCTTAAGGATTATTATTTAGCATTACCATATATAACATAATTTTATTATTATTTAATTTTGATTTTTCATCATGGCATTGAGGTAATTATTGGTTCTTGAAGGCTATGCAAATTTCAAGCTCTGATAGACCCTAACACATCAGAAAGGCTATGGGTTGAATCCTGATGATGGATTGACTAAAGGCTAATCTAGATAAGTTTAGACATGACCATCATGAGAAATGTTGGTCTCCAGGTGACCGTCTATGAAAATATATATAAATTTTGTACAATGGTGTACTAAGTGTAGAGGATCATGATCCATATTAGTGGTTTAATTAGCATCAATACAGCTAAGTAATCTTGCTTGGGAATTATTTACATTTCATTTAATGTCAGCACATAAAGCATAATGACTTTTTTTTAGTTACTTCTAAGTAACCGATGGGAATTTTTGTTCTTTCATGCTAATTTATATTTTCTCTCCTGTGATCATACTATGCATTCTATTCTGTTTCTCTTTTTAGCTTTTCATTATTAAAAATATTCTCCTAGGTTTTTTTTTTATATTCCTCATGTTTATCTCTCTTAATGGCATTATGATATTCCTTGCCATGAATGTACAGTGGTTTATTTTACCATTCCCCAATTTTTTAATGTTTAGGTTGCTTTTCATTTTTTCACAACACAATGGTGCTATAAAAATCTTGGGAAATCATTTATTTTAAAAACATAATGCTTTGGGAGTATGTTCACAATAGAATTGAGGCAAAGGGCATAATCTTCTACTGCATACTGCCAGATTGCTCTTGGGAAAGATTCTATACATTTCCAACTTTACCAACAATGAATGAGAGTACTCATTTTCTATAATACATATAGTATCATATTTGCTTGCATTTGATAATCTTGTGGGGGGGTTAGCATTTTTTAATTCTTTTAAAAATTATTTTCAATTCATAGAACAAAATGAGCATTTCCATAAGATGGTACAGTAAGAAAAATGATTGCACTTGAAGGTACGACTAGTGAGGGTGGGCTTTTTTTTCCTCATGAGATTACCAACAAGTTGTGTTTCCTCTTATGAAAATTATCTGTTCTTACAAAGAAGAGTTGGACACAACTGAAACCATGAACAATGACAACAAGAAGTGCACTGTGCTAGACACTGTGGGATTTGATTACAAAGAATGAAACAATCCCTACTCCCTGGGCAGCTAGGTGGGATAGTGGAGGGACTACCAGCCCTGGAGTCAGAAGCACCTAAGTTAAAATATGACCTCACATATTTACTAGGCGTGTGACCCTGGAGAAGTCACTTAGCCTTGTTTACCTCAGTTCCTCAACTGTAAAATGCACTGGAGAAGGAAATGACAAACCACTTCAATATCTTTGCCAAGAAAACCCCAATTGGGGTAACAGAGAGTCAAACGTGATTCAACAATGACAGCAACAACCCTTTGACTATGTGTTGAAACATATAGATACTTTTGGTTGATTAAGATAGGTGCACACATAAAAAGTACCATGAGAGACCTTATCGTTGTTGTTGTTGACCTTTGATTTCAGCTAAATGGGCTGACCAGCTAAACTTTTTATTTATGGATATGGACACTGGAGTGCACAAGGATAGTGGGTTTAGCTTTTTTTTATTTTACAACAATATGTTCCACAATCTAAAAAAGTTACTAAATTAATAAAATATCAGTTAACTGTTATGTATAATAGAATCATCTGTCTAGATATCTATCTGTCTATGGAGAGAGAGAAAGAAAGGAAGAGGCACAATATGGTAAAATATGGAGGCAGCTAGGGAGTAAAAGTATAGAGCACTAGATATGGAGTCGGGAAAATCTGAGTTTAAATTCTGCCTCGAACTTATTAGCCATGCAATCCTAGACAAGACATGTAACCTTTCTTAACCTCCATTTCTCATCTATAAGATGGGGTTCATATAATGGTATCTACCTCCCAGGGTTGTTGTGAGAATCAAATGAGGTCATATGAGTAAAATGATTTGCCAACCTTAAGGGTTTATAAATGTTACCTATTATTAGGGCCATCATCATCAACACCACCACCAGCAGCTTGGCATTTAGACCAAGATTTAAAGAAACACAAATACCTGGGCACATGTTAAGTATTGTCTTGACTTAGCTGTTATTGGGCACAGAATAATTTAGCTCTGATTCCTTATTCTGTTTGAAGAAGAACCTTTTCCCCCCTCTATTCTAGAGGGCTGCCCCAAGCTTTGACATATAGGCAGCTTCTTTCCTAGTTGGTGCCACTTGTTTGGATGCCCAAATTCCTTCCATGCTTTCCTGCCTTCAGCTTTTGATCTACTCACCTGCAAGTTGGACAATTAATTGCTTACTAGTCCTCAAAAGTAAGTCTGTATCCATCCTTCTTAATGAAAAGTTCCCTAGCTGTGTGACCCTGGGCAAGTCGCTTAATCCTCATTGCCCCATAAAAAGAAAGAAAGAAAGAAAGAAAGAAAGAAAGAAAGAAAGAAAGAAAGAAAGAAAGAAAGAAAGAAAGAAAGAAAGAAAGAAAGAAAGAAAGAAAGAAAGAAAGAAAAAGAATAGAAAAGAAAAGTTCCCAGCCCTTAAACTCTTTCTCCATAGTGGTAAAAGGAGAAAAAGAAAAAGAAAAAGGAATTCAAGTTCTTGGTCCATACATTGAAAGGAAGGAAAGAAGGAAGGCAACAAGCACTTATTAATTGCCCACTATGTTCCAGGCACTATGCTAAAACACAAATATCATCTCATTTGATTCTCATCACAACCCTGGGATGTAGGTGTTATTATTATCTCCATTTTACAGTTGAAGAAATTGAGACAGAGGTTTGCCCAGGTCACACAACTAGTCTGAGGTCAGATTGAATTTGGTTCTTTCTGGCTCTAGGACCAGCCTTCTATCCACTATTATATCTATGTACCTAAAGCCCTGAGACCTGCCTTTTTTGTTTTTCTTTTTTCCTGTTCCATGGATTTTTTTTTTCCCATTTGACTTCTTCTCCTGTCCAGATCCAGAAACAGCATCTGCAGAGGTTCATTTTCCATCCAAGCTCTGCAGGCTTCAGTATTTTATGATTTGGCTTCAGCCCCACAATTTAGGTGCTTGCTGTGTCATCTCCCTTTTTCTTTTGTGTTGTTTAAAACCACATTTAAACAGAACAGCTCTTTCACAAAAATCTGCAAGGACTTTCTTATACCTGACCCTGAGGATTCCTCGGAAGTTCCCTGGTAATACATTACCTAGTTTAGACAGTTCTCTTAACAAGGTTGACCCATTCCAATATCCCTTTCTTACTTGTAAATACTTAGCACATCCAAGAAGCAAATCAGCAGCCAAAGATTTGGTTCAAAGAGCAATTCTCATTTTGACCCTGAGATTGAGGCCCCTGTTTCATACTGGTTTCTATTAGACTTTCTAAATGTTGGGTTCTGGGGTTCTATAATGAAAGTAATTGTTTATAGTACTTCATGAAAGGGAAACTCTTCAGATCATAGAATCATCCCTTTAGGAATGGAAGGGATCCTAGAGTAACTTCCTAATTTACAGATGAAGGAACTGAAGGTCAAAAGAGTTAATTGACTTGCCTATTCAACAAGCCAAAAAGTGTCTGAAGCAGGATTAGAACCCAATTCTTCCTGCCCCCAAGACCAATACCATATCCACTACACCATACTGCCTCTCATTATACTAGGAAAATACAAACTCAAATTCAGTTCCACGTCTCTGGATGGATTGGCTCATTCAGTTCAATCTTAGAATGAGTATTTTCCCTTCTCATCTGAAGTGGTTTTAAATTGCTGTGAAATACAGGTTTTATGACTCCATTGGCTTATTAATACCACTTCCAGCTCTTAGGAAGATTTTTTTTTTCAGATTTAATTTCATTGGTTGATTGCATGGTGATGAAAGTTTTAGTCACTAAAGTCTCAAGGACCATCAAGAAGTTGTAGGGGGATTACTATTTGTGTCAGTGGAGGGAATTTCCACATTGAAGAAATTGTAGTTCCCCAAAATATTGAAGTAAGTTTCATTTATTTATTTGTGAGTTTGTGTGTGGGAGGATGAAACACTGAAAAATGTACTCTAGGGAATGGAATAGTACAAGACAACATGGGGCGGGGGAAAGAGTACTGTATATGGAATCATAGAATCTGGGCACAAATCCTGACTGCCACTTACTATTTGTGGTCTTGGTCAAGTCACATAACTTCTCTGAGCCTCAGTTTTCTCATCTGTAAAATGAACATAATATTGTGCTACCTATGTCATAGGATTTAACACTAAGGGGGATAGGATGTATGGGTGTAAGGGATCTTCACAGTCATCTCAACCAATGCCTTCATTTTATATATGAGGAAACTGAAATGACAAAGCACTGTGACTTCCTGAAAATCAGAAAGTTAGTGAGTGGCAGAGCCAGGAAAAGGTCTTTTAAAACTTCACATACTGGGGCAGCTAGGTGGCGCAGTGGATAGAGCACCGGCCCTGGATTCAGGAGGACCTGAGTTCAAATCTGGCCTCAGATACTTAACACTCACTAGCTGTGTGACCCTGGGCAAGTCACTTAACCCCAATTGCCTCACCCAAAAAAACAAAAACAAACAAACAAAAAACTTCACATACTTCCACAGATCTTTGTTCTTATTGATATAAGTGCCCTCCTTTAGTACAAATAGCAACATATCCATTGCAGTTCTTATCAATCAACAAGTACTTATGGGCCAGGCACTGTGCAAACACAGAGATCTTAGGTGCAGAGAATGAAACTCCCTATTCAGCTAATTTACAGTATTATCTTCAATTAACCCCCCTTAAAGCATGTATAGAATGGCCTGGAGACATTCCCTTAGTTGTTTTAACATTTCAGGGCTGCCAGTGCTGCCCTGGGACTTCTGTCTGTTCTTCCTCACTATCCTAACATGTCTTACTTACCTTAAAGCTTTACATAAATGTAGATTATCCAGCAAAATCTACCTTCCCTAAAATAAAATGTTTAAAAAGGTAAATGGAACTTTTCACCTATTTTATGCACATACAATCCTCGAACAATTCAGGTTGGCATTTCTGCAAGATAGTCATTTGTTACTGGTGTATCTGGTTGCTTTCTTTGTTTCCACGTGAGGAATCTCAATGAAATAGTCAACAAGCCCAGAACTGACATTTATGGACCCTCTGGAGGAGAAAAGCAGGTTACGCTAGAAACTCCATAAAACTTCATGCAAAATCTGAAGGCTGGTTCCTGGATCCTTTCTGGCACACAAACTACAGCCCTTTTCCTAGCATCTGGAAAGCATTCCTCTTTCTTTTACTGATAGACTTGAAGGAGAAGTCTTCAGTCATCCAGTGCAATGCTTTCTAAATAGTGAAGCCTATCTCTCATATCCCTGAGGAATACTCATCTGGCTTGTGCATGAATATTCAGCGAAAGGAAACTGCCCTAGAGAAAGCCCATGCTGTTTTGTAAATAGTTCTAACTGCAAAGCGTTTCCTTTTGCTGTTGTTGCATCCTTTCAATCATGTCTGACTCTCTGTGACTCCATTTGGGGTTTTCTTGGCAAAGATATTGAGGTGGCCTGTCATTTCCTTCTCCACATCATTTTTACAGATGAGGAACTGAGGCAGACAGGGTTAAAGGATTTGTCCAGGGTCAAACAGCTAGTAAGTGTGTGGCTAGATTTGAACTCAGTTCCTCCTGACTCCAGGGCTGGCACTCTATCCAGTGCACCACCTAGCTCCACAAAAGATGAACCAAAATGTACTTCCATGTAAACTCCTAGCTCCATTCCCTGGGACCAAGATAAGCATATCTTGCTGCTCTTCAAAATGATAGCCTAATCTTTTCTACCCCTGTACTACTTAATCTCCTTGGGCTAGATGTCTTCTGAGGTTCCTTCTAGCTTTGGATCTATGAGCTTATGAAATATTAAAAACCCATTATATCATCCTAAGAATTTTTATTCTCCAGTACAAACATCCTTATTTCCTTCAAGCCATATCTGGCACAGTTCTCAGTCTCCTCATTGTCCTTATTGCTATCTTTGCAATCTGCTGCAGCTTATCAAAAGTATAAAATATAGAACTGGATATAGTATCATAGGTCTGTTCTGATCATGGCAGAGGATAGTGGAACCATTCTCTCCTTCATTCTGGTTACTAGACTGGGACTGGATTGGTGTTTCCTTTGTATATAGGGAACTACTGATTAGGAAATTCCCTCCTACTAGTGCAGGCTTGTAGTCATATAATCAGCATATGTTAGAAGTGGCGCTTAAATCCATCTAGTCTTCCTGTCAAGTCAGTGAATAAACAATAAACACCAACTCTGGCCTTCTGGGTCACATGAGCAACAAGATGGCATACTAAACATTTTGTCCAATCCCCAAAACATCTCAAACCTTCCCCAAACAGAAACGTGCCAAATAGAAAGCAATTTAAACTGTTTTCATGGTTCAGTATACAAGTACACAACATGGTTAAAAACAACAGTAACAAAAACAACACCAAAATCCAGGAACTAACACTCATTGAACCTGAACTCACAGAGAAACTTTTCCACAATTCCCACAGTATCACCAGTGAGGTCACACTATCAGATCCAAAGATATAACATAGGCTTATATCAAAACTCACCCCTACATATCAGTCTGTTCTCCCTCTTTCCATAGCTAAAGGGACCCCAGCATTAGGTTGTGAAAGTATTATTGGGCTGACATAGCCAGCTTGACTCTAATTCTACAGGAGCAAAAACCAATCAAGCCTACTAATGTACTAATAGTACAAACCAAAGGATTTCTGATAGTTCTAAACTTCCATTGCTGGGTTAATCAGGCTCCAAATTGACAGTGTGGGGCCAAAGAACCACTGAATGGAAGGAATGGGACAAGTCGCCAGGATAGCACTCCATCAAACTTGAGGAAAGAGCATAGCATCCAACTGGGGTCAATTCTGAAAATCCAAAAGTCAAGGAGGAGCAGAGAGCTAGGCTGGTGAATTATGATTTGACTAGTATGGGAGGAGGCTAAGATGCCTTGAAATCTAGCTCCCAGGGAAATCACAATCATATGGGGAGGGGGGAGTCAGAAATAAGCAATAAGGAAAATAAGAGAGAAAAAAGATACTTCATGGTATTAAAAACATTCATAATATACTGAAGGGAATATAGACAGCTCTCTTCTTTAATTCTCAACCCAGTTTGTTGATGGATGAGCTCTATAGGTTATAATCCAACACTCTCTCATAATATGAATAATAGATATTCTTCATCCACTCCTGTGGGGACGGTTAGTCCAAAATTTGAGTGGCTATAGATCTCTTCTAGTAGATATTAAAAAACATTTCAGGGGCAGATAGGTGGCACAGTGGATAGAGCACTGGCCCTGCATTCAGGAGGACCTGAGTTCAAATCTGGCCTCAGACATTTAATACTTACTAGCTGTGTGACCCTGAGCAAGGCACTTAACCTCAACTGCCTCACCAAAACAAACAAACAAAAAAATCCCAGATTTTGGGGGCAGCTAGGTGGAGCAGTGGATAAAGCACAGGCCCTGGATTCAGGAGTACCTGAGTTCAAATCCAGCCTCAGACACTTGACACTTACTAGCTGTGTGACCCTGGGCAAGTCACTTAACCCCCATTGCCCCACCAAAAAACAAACAAACAAAAAACATTTCAGGTCTTGATCAAACCATTATGATATCATTCACCAACCTTTACCTTCTATAGGAAATCCCTCTTCAACTTCAACCCAACAATACATTATCTGAGTAAGATTAGGCCAAAAAGGGACAGAAAATAGAAGTCCTAATTATGTTGAATGATTTTTATTCTGAGTCTCACATGATAAAATGTCTCACTTGGCAGGAAGCACTCAGAAAAAAATAATACATAATTGGGCATGAGGGCTAAGGGCAGTTAGGTGCTACAATGGATAGAGTTCTGGGCCTGGAGTCAGGAATACTTAAATTCAAATATTTCCTTGGCCAAGTCATTGAACACTGATTGACTCAATTTGCTCATCTACAAAAGGAGCTGGAGAAGGAAATGGCAAATCACTCCAGTATCTTTGCCAAGAAAACAGCAAATGGGGTCACCAAGAGTCAGACACAACTAAAACAACTGAACAGCAGCCATGATTGAGGTTGACAGCCTGTGTGACAAATTGTTGTACATAGAAAGCAAAGACATCTTGAGGAAAACTTTTAGAACATTGGGTAGGGACCCACTGTGCTGGATTTACTGGAGGACAAGGAAATTATTTCATTGGATGATCACTAGCCATATGACATAGTGGCAAAAGAGTTGAATTTGGAGTTTAGAGGATTTGTGTCCAAATTTTTTCATGAAATTTTTTTCATCGGTTGTAAGACCATGGGCAAGTAACTCTCTCTGATACTTAATTTCCTCACCTTTAAAGATTTTAAAAATACCTGATAATATGCATAAATTTTAAAGTGCTTTATACAATTGAGCTAAAAGAGTGAGATCTTACATCAATCTGAGTATTTCTGTACCAAGATCCATAATAAATGACCTATATGCCCATGGGTACCTGTATTCTCTTTGCATAATTCCAAATTGTTTTCCAAAGCAGTTGGAGCAATTCATAACTTCAACACTGTATTCATCTGGGTATCTTTCCTCACTCCTAATACTGATTATTTCCATCTTTTGTCATTTAAACGATTTGCTAGGCATCAGGTGGAACCTTGGGGTTGTTTTGATTTATATCTCTCTTATTAGTAGTGATTCAAGATAATCATCAATGACATTGTTAATAGTTCACTGTTACTCTTGAACTCTATGTGTTCATATTCTTTAAACAGTCATCAGTTGGAGAAAGTATCTTGTTCTTCAATAGTTGTTTACTTCCCTATATATTTTGAATATAAGATTCTGAGCAGAGATACTTGATGGAAAGATTTTTTTCCCCAATAAATATTTTTCATCTTATCTTAGTTGCATTGATTTTGTTCATGCAAAATCTTTTTATAAGATCATGGATTTATAGCTAGAAGGAACTTTACATTTGATTCAAAGGATTTTATTTGTTTTAAATTATTTTATCCTTTTAATCTTCTCTACTCCTTATTTGGTTAAGAATTTTCTCCCTATCTATCTCTGAGAAAGATGACCAATCTTTTTTCTTTTCTATTTGTAAAAATGTTATGACCCTTTATGTTCAAGGTGCATATCCATTTTTAATTTATTGCAGTACATGGTAAATATTTTTGGACTAAACCTGATTCTTTCCAAGATGTTTTCCAGGGTTTCTTTTTTATTGTAGTTCTTCCCTCAATTCTTCTCAAATTAAGGAGTCCTTTAAGTCATTTATATCCTAAAATTTATTGAACAGTATGTTGTTGAGATCAATTCTTTTTTTTAATTCTTGCTTATTCAGCTATACTGGTTTGTAAAAATTCTATTTGTCACTAGTATCAAATAATTTTGATGATAGCTGTTTTACACCATAAGCTGGGATGTGCATTGTTATTTCATTTTTATTTCTTTATTTCTATTTTCCACTTGATATTCTAGACCTTTTGTTCATTCAAATGAATTTTAATGGTAGTTTGTCTAGTATTGTTGTTTATCTCATTGATATATTTTGGTTGGTTATAAATTATTCCAACTCATACCATTTTTCTTATATTGGCATAACCCCACCATTCACAATTGATATTCTTCTAATTATCTGTGATTCTTATTTCTTTAAAATGTTTTGTAATTGCATTTCATATGATCTTGATTTTGTACTGTGGTTAACTGACTTCCAGCTATTTCATGAAATTTGTTGTTTTTACAAATGGATTTTCTCTTCCTTTCTGGATTTTCTCATTCCTTCAAAGAATTGCTATTGATTATTGTTGATTTATGTTTGTATTATGCTATGCTTCTGAAGTCATAACTGTATCTAGGGATGTGCTATAGTCAGTTCAAACCACTCTAATACTTAACTTTTCAATGTGCTCATTTACTAATCAGGAATCAATAGAGGCTATAAATGAGGACTTGTTTGTGTTGTATGCAAAAAGGAACATTTTTGTTTATTTCTTTAATTTATTTATCTTATCTTATTGCTATCACTATCATTTGTAGAACAAAGTCAAATAAAATTGGGAACAAAGACAGCCCTACTTTACTACTCTACTTGTATGGGAAAACTAGAGTGTTTTCCTTTGCAAATTATGCTATATTTTTGGATTTAGATACATGCTTTAAAAATATAATCAAGAAGGTTCTTCTATGCCCATGTTTTGTAGTTGTTGTTTTTCTTTTAGTATAAATGAGTGTTGTATTTTGTCAAAGGCTTTTTCCACATAAAGTGATTTGAAATAATTTGATTTTAACATGCCTAGTGATATTATTTCTCCTAATATCCAACCATCCTTGCATTCATGGTAAGATTCCAACTTTCTCATAGGGAATATAGTTTGTTGGATATCTTTCTTTGAAGCAAAATCAAGCAAACAAAATCTACATTGATCCCGTTTTTGGAATATCAAAGCCCCAACTTTTCTCTCTTTATCCTTCTATAATTAGAATTTTTTTTTACTCTTTTTGAATGGTTTATGTACACTGCTTCCTGAAGTTGCAAATGGGCTAGAAAAGGAAAGTATGATTTAAAAAAAAGTTTGATGAGGAAGAACACTTTAGTCAAGTAGAGGGCCTTAAGAATGGGATCTTTACCCTGACATTTACAATCCTCCACAACCTATTTCTGACATATATTTCCTACCTTTATTATTCCCATTTACTGTCAGTTTCAGCCAGGACTAAGAAGACATCAGTGTAAATGACAACTAAAGGCATAAAGCCATAGGATGCAGAATATTAGAGAATCCCATTCAAAAGATAGCTATTAAGTATTTGCTGTGTGCAAAAGACCAATACTAGCTTTTTAGAAAGGTAAAGACAAAAATAAAAAAGTTCCTGCCCTCAAGGGGCAGACAGTCTATTATAATCCCGAGGAGAATAATGATAGTCTTTACAGCCACCATATCAAGATGTAGAAAAAGAATTAATCAACCACAAGATGCTTTGTGATACTTAATGTTGGTTTAACCTATTCTGCTTGTAGTTAATTAAAATATTTGGTATAAACCTCCATCATTAAACTAGTCATTCCATTAAGGAAAGCATCATTAATGCTGAGGCGTCTGCACTATGACCCAATTTAATTCAGTCATTATTGGATTTCCTGGCCTTTCTCTTTAATGTGCCATCAGAGATTAGAAGGCAGAGCTTTGTTTTGTTTTGTTTTTTCCTTCTTTCCAGGGTAAAAATCCTTGGAGGTCTATGCATAGTATCTCTCCACCCCAGTTCTCACTCATTTATCATAGTTAATTTATGCTTTCTAGTAATAGTAAATGAATGGCACAAGAAAGTAAATACAGTAATAAAAGAATCTGTTCTGGGAATAGACTGTCTGCTGCTTAGTTAATAAGACTCAGAATTGGACCTTTTTAAGGGGAAAAATTTACACATACATATATTCATGCATACATACATAGACACATACATAGACATAGATATATACACATATATACATATATATGTGTATCTATTTCTTTCAAACTTTTAACTATCAAATTTTTGTGAAAAGTCTTCCCTCCCCACCTTACTTTCCCTTTCTCTGCCTTCCTCATTTGCTTTCCTTTCCATCTCTTCTTTTTTCTCCTTTCTTCCACCTTTCTCTTCCTTTTTACCCTCATTCATCCCTCTCTCTCCTTCTTCTCTCTCCTTTTCTCTCTATTCTCCCCCTCTTTTTTTGTTCATTAGAGGTTAAGGTTAAGAGAAAGGTGATACTCTTGCTACCCTTCCACCAGTAGATAATATTATGGATGTATTTCCTATAATTTTCATATAAATGTAATGATTTTTCTGTAGATAAGAAGGTTCTCTTTTCAAATACATGGTTATTTTTTTTTAAACCAAGAATTCAATTTTTATAAAAAGCCCCATCTTTTCTCAAGCTTCTTTGTCTTTTTTTTTTTTGGACCAGACTTATTATTTCTTTGATCCATCTAGGGAACTCTGAGTGGGGAAACTTCCTTCTACTAAGGCAGGTTGGTACAAGCAGTGCAAGTTCTAGTATTTAGAGAGTTGTCTGAGAACATGAAGAGGTTGTAACTGACTCAGCCACTCTATGATAAAAGTGTATCTTAAATCCTAGACTTTCTGACTTAAAGTAAGCTAAGATTTTTCTCCACTATGCCATGGTATTTCTCATTTCCCCACATATAATAAAGAAATGAGTGGTATGGTAAAGAAATGAGTATCAAATGGTCAACAGTTAACTGGCTCTCCAGGAAAAAAAATGGACAAGACACACAAGTTGAATTTTCTTTCTTTATTTTTTTGCAGGGCAATGAGAGTTAAGTGACTTGCCCAGGGTCATACAGGTAGTAGTGTCTGAGGCCAGATTTGAACTCAGGTCCTCCTGAATCCAGTGCCAGGACTTTATCCACTGCACCACCTAGCTGCCCCCTCTCCATCACTTTTTTAAATAGAGGCAATCAATAAAATTATAGACACAGAGAGAGAACTGTAGCTTAGTGTCTCTCAACCAATCAGTAGGTATATGTCCCCTTTTCCCATATCATCACCCTCAAACAGTATCTAGCAGCCATCTCCACAGGGTTATTTCTCGGTGGGGGTAGCTTAAGGTGGGAATACTGCAGACTTGGGCAAAAGAGGCCATGTGGTCCAACTGACTCATTTTACAAGTCAAGGAACTGACCCCCAGAAAAATAAAATTATTTCCTCAAGGTCATATGGATTATAAATTACTGACTTAAAATCTAGTGTGGTTTTTTCGCTGTATCAGAGCTACCCTCAACCTTAAGTTATCACCTCACAAAAACCTTGTTAGTTATTATAGGTATTATCATTCTTATTTTACAAGAGAAAAGTGAGGTTCTGAAAGTTTAGGTGACACCCTCCTAGAGTTGAAATTTCAACAAGTTTCTTTTCTTTTTCTTTGTTTTTTTAGACTTCATTTTAGGGATTATGGATCTCTAGATTGGGTTTGGGGCAAAGAGCAATTGTGAAAGGAAATTGAGCTAAGGGGATTTAAATAGCAAATAGCTCCATGTCTGAATTTAACATTGCTAAAAAAAAAATGGTAGCACTAAAAGTTTTTCTTCTTCTAAGTAGAAAGGGAGAGGAGGGTGTTATTTACATATGAAGAAGGATGACATTTTGCTTTATGAGTTTTTGCTATAGATAAACCTCTGGAAGTTGTCAGAGACGTGAATGGAAAAAATTTCTGGGGCTATCTCATTGGAATCTAAAACCTTCAGGATCTGCTTATTCCCAAGAGATGGTCAAATGTTTGTGATCACACAAAATACTTGGGAGTTGAGAGAGAAGGGGAAATTGTTCTGGAAGATTATAAGTTCCATGAGGTCCCAGAGTATTTTCTTTTTCTATCTTTGTATCCCAAGGCCCAGCTTTATGTTTGGCACACAGTCACTTAATAAGTGCTTGAATCTAAAGGGGAAAAATTAGAAGAGACAGAAGCAGGAGTCACTTGAATGATTTTACTTTCTGAGTGTTCTGAAATCATAAATTGATTTTTTTTCTGAATAAAAGACTGGGAACTGTTGACTGATCATCTTGATAAAGATGTAGAGAAGATAAAATATGGTTCATTTAATGCAGTAGAAATTCACTTTGCTTTTTATTTTTACTCTGATGTAGGATTGGTGATAGTAAGTGTGTGCTGAATGAGAAGACATAGAGGGTTATTGAAACCCCCCAGGCAAAAGTGTGAGGAACTCAATTACTTGGTGAGAGTATATTTATTGTCCTAAATCATACCAAGTACTTCCAATGCAATTCTTAAGACATTTCAAAGTATAAAGTCAAAATTGTCTCAGAACTGATATTTACTCTTGAAAAGCCCATACCTTCATTAAAATATAATGGAACAGACTCAACTTTAATAACTCAGAAGGCTCCATTTTCCCTTGCTACCTTTGAAAGTTGAGAGTTTTAAATGAGTCACCCAACCTGACTTGCATTTTGACTCAACTGGTCTTAATGAATATGAATAAAATACTCACTATGTGCTTGGCATTGAGGGAGTTCCAAAGACAAATAAAATCTAATATCTGCCACCAATGATACTAGGGACTCTCATCATTGGAGCTAAAGGTATTTTGGGAATGTATATTTGACAATGTTAGCAGGACTGTATTTCTAATCAGAGCCACTTTGAAAGGTGGCTATTTGAACTGCCAGGTTTTCATCACTGGATAAGCAGGAGGCTGTCAAAATGGCCAATTAACTTTGTACTTTTGGATAGCAGTGGTTGCTAATGCTCTTAGAAAAATAAGTGACTGCTCTTAAGTTTGCTGACCCATTTCAAAGTACCCTCATTTGGGGACATAGCTACATGTGCCTTGAGTCTGATTACCAAACAAGCAATGCTGGAATTGGGGCATTGGAATCTTACTGCAAAGCAAGTTGGTGGTAATTCACTTGTCCATTAAACACATAGATATACAGATGTGAACATATATCTGTGCATACTCACTGACACATACCCCTTCCCCAACATACACAATCTTACAAACAAACTCACATACTCAGTCAATGAAATGGATCTGAAACCTCATCAATTTTGGTATTCCTTCCAATTATATAGAATAAGAGAACTTGAGGCAAAGTAATACAGAGCACTAGCTCAAGTGCTAAAGGACTTGGGTTCAAATCCTACTCTAACACTAATTACCTGTGTGACTTAGGGAATTCACTCAAACTCCCTGAGGTTGTTGGACTTAATAGTGCCTGAGTTTTCTTCTTGCCCTAGAGCTATGATCCATGCATGTCTAACTATTCTTTGCCCACTTTCTCTCATAAGTTTGCCACAAAGGGTCAATCCAGATGTGTTGGGGAGAAGGGGGTGTCATTGTTTTCTGTCCATTGAAAGGGTAAAATAGGGCACATGGGTTATCCATCACTTGAGAGGCAATGTGATACAGTAGCTAATGTGGCAGACTAAGAATCCGGAAAACAGGGGCTCAAATCCTGCCTCAATCTCTAGCTCTGTGACCCTGGGCAAGTCACTTTGCTGCTCTATGACTCAGTTTCCTCTTCTACTAGTGAGGGGGTTAGACTTTATGGGATCTAAGTCCCTTTCCATTTCCAGTTGTCTGAATCTGTAATCTTCCTTCTTGCCATGTGACTGTCTCAGCTTCTTTTATTGTTCATACTTTTTTTGATATCACCTATGTCACTTTTCTACAATATTCTATTTGTTCCATGTTGCAGCTTGCTCAGTCTTCTTTGTTGCCTCTATTGCTTCTTGGACAATCTTCAACTTCAGTTTTTCAAGCTACGCTGGTACATGAGTCAAAGCCAAATAAGAAGGCACACAATGTCATACAAGAGCATATATGGTCAACCTCTCCAAATGAGAAGCTCAACATTAGAACATTAAGATGTGCCCCTGAGTGAAGAAAGGGATCTTTCCTATTTAGAATTTTGTTTTTTTTTTTACCAAATTCCATGTAAATACAAATTTTGATGTCAATTTTTTTAAACTTTGTATTCCAAATTCTCTTCCTCCTTACCTCCCTCCCCCCAAGAACTCAAGCAATTCAATATAAGCTATACATGAGCAGTCCTGCAAAACTTCAAAAGTCCTTCAAAAAACATTTTCACATTAGCCAGGTTGAGAAAGAAAATGGACAAAAACAAAACTTGAGATAAAGGAACTAACAAAAAAAATTATGCTTCAATCTGTATTCAGACACCATCAGTTCTCTCTCTGTAAATGGACTCCATTTTCCATAAGACCCTCAGAGTTGTCTTGGATCATTGCATTGCTGAAAATAACCAAGTCATTCACAGCAGATCATCTTGCAGTATTGCTGTTATTTCGTATGCAGTACATTTCATTGCATCAGCTCATGCAAGTCTTTTCAGGCTTTTCTGATAGCATCCTGCTCATCATTTTTACATTAATATAGTAATTTAAAAAGAGATTTCCTTACAATAAACCCATGAGGTTGGTTATTGCAGCAACAGTTATAGAAAACATTTATATAGTACCTTATACCTGACAAAGAATTTTCTTCATAGTAGCCCAGCAATCAATTATCATCAAGCAAACCTCATCTTTATCAAATAATCCTCATTATTATCAATCAATCCTCCTCAATCAATTCTCTCAATCAAGCAATCATCATCATAATCTTACATTACTCTTGCCTCTGCTTCACTTTTTTTCACAGTTACTGTTATTAACTATTTCCCTCCATCCTATTCCCTCCCCTATGATATTTACTCTATTTTCTGCTTTCACCCTATGCCTCCTAAAAAAGGTTTTGCTTCTTACTGCCCCATCCCAATCTGCCCTCTCTTCTTTTACCCCTCCCTCCTTATCCCCTTCCCCTCCTACTCCCCTGCAGGGTTAGATAGATTACTTCACCCAATTAAGTGTGTATGTTATTCCCTCCTTGGACCAACTCTGATGAGATTAAGGTCTTTGAGCCAATTTTGATATGTAAGGCTCATTCACTGCCCCACTTAAATAGATTACTCCACCCAATTGAATGTGTATGTTGTTCCCTCCTTGATCTAAAGGGATCTTTCTTAGTTCTTGTTTCTGTTTTCTGTTGAGCTCATCATAAAATTTGCCCAAGGGGCATTGAAATCCTGATACAGTGACTGAGGGGGTTACAAAGACAAATAAAAGCAAGTAATAAAAGCAAGTACTCTGGACTGGGAATTCAGAAAACCAGTTTCTTCAAACACTGGTAAATCTTAACCCTAATGTTTCTAAAAAATATGACCATAGGGAGGTCATTTAACATCTTTCAACCTCAGTTTCCTCATCTATGAAATAGAGATGCTAACACTTGGACTATAGTTGATGTGGTTTTTTTTGAGGGGGGGGTAATGTGGGGAAAACCTGTTAACTTTAAAGCCCTGCACAAATGTTAATAGTATATATAGATCAGTCTTAAAAATATCTGGACAGGGGGCAGCTAGGTGGTACAGTGGATAAAGAAACAGCCTTGGATTCAGGAGGACATGAGTTCAAATCTGGCCTCAGACACTTGACACTTACTAGCTGTGTGACCCTGGGCAAGTCACTTAACCCTCATTGCCCCCCACACACACACACAAATAAGTTTATGTATTATTTCTGAGAAGTGTCATTTCAAAAACTTACTTTGACATGTAAATATCAAGTAATGAAATTGACCTTAAAATATCAGAACATGCATCTGAATGACATGTACTTTTCAAAGAAGTTGGTCACCTTGGAGGTCATACAACATTTATTGAATACCTATTATGTGCCAGACACAGGGCTAAGAGCTGTGGATACAAAAAATAAAAAGGCAGAAGACAGCCCTGCCTTCAAGGTGCCTACAATCTAATGGGAGCTTGCAACAGTGGAAAGAACACTTGCTTTTGGAGTCTAAGGACCTGTGTTTAAATTCTGCCACTGGCATTTATGACCTGTGAGACCTTGGGCAAGTCACTGAACCTTCCTGGGCCTCAATTTCCTCATCTGTGAAATGAAAGACTAAACCATATAATGTTTGATGTCCTTCCAAGATACTATAATACTACTCCATCATACTGCTCAAGGTAGTTTAGAAATTCTCCTTGGGAACCACCTATTTCCTTTACAACTCTCTGTCTTTTTACTTTACCTTATTTGGCCTTGAGGAAGTCTCATAATCACTCCTGGCCTTAATTTGAGAGAAGTGGATTTGAAAATATTTGAGGTCCCTTCTACTTCTAGATCTGTCATGTCCTAATCCTATGTTAGTGGATAGTCAAACTTGCTCTTAACCCCCAATGGTATCATGCAGTTTTCATCTCCTATCTTGTTAATCAGTTATTGTTATTGTTGAGTTCTTTCACCTGTGTCCAACTCTTTGTCACCCCATTTGGGATTTTCTTGGAAAAGATTCTGGAGGAGTTTGCCATTCCTTTCTCCAGCTCATTTTTACAGATGAATAAATTGAAGTGAACAGGGTTTAAAGACCTGGCCAGGGTCTCATTCCTAGCAAGTGTTTGAGGCCAGATTCAAAATCATGAAAGTAAGTCTTCCTGATTCCAGGCTCAGTGTTCTATCCACTGCCCCACCTAGCTAGTCCTGTTATTCCATGCTAGTGTGGTAAAAAGTTTTAACAATCAGTTAGATAATGGAGAGAAGCCAGTTTTTTTTTTTTTAGGACCACCCTTTTGGGAAGGAGACCAACAGCATGAGCTACGCACACCAGTCTGCCTGCGACACACGCCAGATTGCCTGCTGAGCACTCGACTTCCGGGGTGCGAGCTTAAAAGGCAAGGAGAGAACGGAAGTGAGGCTTTTTTCCCTGCTCCGCTGGTCTCCTGGCTGCGCTGCACAGACAGATGCGGACTGGAGTTTGACTCAGCCCGGCTCTCAGTTAACAGCAAGCGCTTGACTCGGTCTCTCTCCCCAAAGGTGGCCTTCGGCTTTTGGTGAATTTTATACGGAATATAGACTAAGCCTAGACTTAAGACGATTTGTATTGTATTTCTACCTTCCTATCCTTCTAATCAACATCACCTTGTGACTACCATACAATAAAAGCTCTATCTAGAAAACCAGAAGCTTCTTCCATTTACTAGTCTGGGAGATAAATTAAGGGAAAGGTTAAGTAGGGTAGATTTATGATCTAATATCCAATTTTAATCTCACACTAGCCATCATCAAGTGGCCTGTTAGTAAGCCACTTAACTTTTCTGAGCTTTATTTGCCTTATCTGTAAAACTGAGATAATATTGCCACCATGTAATAATACTTCAGACAGTTGGTTATTCTGAAGTTTAAATGAGATAATATATGTACAGTGGTCTATAAATATTGATTGCCAATGACATCTTATCTTGCACAGATAGAGGCTTCATACAGGAATAAGGAGATGATAGCCATATGGCCCTCTACACTGGTCAGACCATATTTGGAATATCATGTATATTTCTAGCTACCACATTTTAGGAAGTTTATTGATAAAATGGGGAGCAGACAGAGAAGTCCAGGACATATGATGTTAGTTTGAAGGAACCTTAAGTGCTTGACCCGGAGAAAAGCCTTCTCTTTAAGTATTTGGAGGGCTGGCATGTGTTATAACATTGAGACTCATTCTTCTTGACCCCAGAGGGGAAAACTACTGAATGGAAGCTCAGTAGAAAATATAAAAAAAAAAAGTAGAAAATATAAGAAACAAGAGACATTTCAGAGCGGAATGAGATGTCTTGAGAGGGACTTCCCCTCACTGGAAGGCTTTTGCCAAAGATGCACATTGTAAATGGAAACCAAGTCCCTTCCAATTCAAATTCTCTGATTTGTTCAAGGATTTTATAGATTTAAGTTGCTGAAGTTTTAGCATACTTTTGGTCTGATCCCATGACTTCATTAGTTTAGGGAGTTCCCAGATCCAGAAACTTTCTGTACCAATGCAGATCCTCAACTGTTCTACAACTCAAAATCTTATGTAAGGCAGCATGGTGTAGGCCAGTGGTGTCAAACTCAAATAGAGGTGAGGCCACTAAACTGCCCGTAATTTCCCCATGGGCCTTATCTTGACTTGGTTGTTAAATGTGATATCATCTATTTTTATTTATTTTGTTAAATATTTCCCTATCATATTTAATCTGGTTCAGGCCATACTTGGGAGTGTTGTGGGCCCATCTGGTCCACAGGGTGTAGTGGATGGAATGCTGGAGTTGGAATCACAAAGACCTGGCTTCAAATCCCATCTGAAACACTTACCAAGCTGTGACTAAACACTCGTTCTGTTACCTCATCTGTTAAATGATGATCTCCACAATCCTTTCTAGCTCTAAATTTATGATCCGAATTAAAACAATTGCCTGAGTCCCTGAGTACTCAAGGAACTTATCCTTGGTCACACAATATGTGTCAGAGGCAGAATTAAATCCCAAGTCTTTCTGACTCCAAGGACAGCTCTCTACACATTCCACCAAGGCTGAATCTCTTATGCTGTTGCTGTTGTCATTAACATATGCTTTTATCAGCTAGCTTGATCCTCCCTCCTCTCTTCATTACTGGCTTCATTTGTGGAGAATGGGCTTTTTTTTCCTTTTACTGACACTGGCATTGTCATCACTTTTTTTTTTTAAATAAACATTTTTGCAAGCTATTATAGCTTTCTGCTAAATGTCTTCGCATTTTTCCTAAACATTATAAAAGAGCCAACAGAGGTTGAACAATTATACAACAGAAGTTTTCTCCACATATGCTGAGTTATTCTCATGGCGGTTTATTTTTTAACAGCATTATTTATGCATTTCTTTGCATATACAGCATAAAAGATTTTTTTAGGTTGTCTAAAGGAAAAAAAATAATCCTTCACATGGAAAATTTTCCACCAGCCCTGATTGGACTCCTGGATTTGAACTTGCTTGGCCTTGATGTGCCACCAGATTATGGAGTGTGATGTTCATGCAGTAAGCTTTCAAAAGTACCTTCAAATGTAGCTTAAGAAAACAAGTTCATGCCATAAAACATCTATGCTTTGACTTCCCTTCACTGATCCAGATTGCAATACCCCTATACTTTGGTGATTGGACTTGAAGAATTGTTGTGCCAAAAGTGCATAAACATCAAGACAATCATAGGTCTCTCTTAATTTAGGTTAATCTCCAGACAAAACAGTTCTAGCCTATCACTGGGCCATTCAGAAAGCATCCAAAACTTGGCAGAGCTTGCCAGAGAGAGTCAGTGTCCTACTAGTAGGACTTTCTGGACTCCACAGTCATCTTCATGTTATGGAAAAACTTTAGAGGAGAACATTACTGGAGATGTTCCACAAACTTTGGCTATAAAAATCTAAATTTAAAGGACATACCAAGTGTTGGCTATTTTGAGTGACAAAATAATTCACCAAATAATCCCTGTAAATGTTAGTCATTAAGTACTTAGTGATAGGAGATGGTTTAGTATGAAAAAGCACAGTGGTGCCTAGGTGTTTCTTTCACTAATACTTTAGAATATAATTTTTATTTTCTTTTATCATATAATAATTTGTTACAGAAGTACAGAATTATAGAATATATATATATATATATATATATATATATATATATATAGAGAGAGAGAGAGAGAGAGAGAGAGAGAGAAATATCAGAGGCCATCAAGCACAACCTAAACATGAGCAAGTTAAAAAAGCATTTATTAAGTACCTACTGTGTGCTAGGTACTGTACTAAGCACCAATAGAGCAAAAGATCTTTTCTACAAGGTCCAGCAAAAAGTGGTCTTCCCCACTTGAAGATCTCTTATTATAGGGAAGCCAATTCCTCCTGTGATAAGTATCTCATTCCACTTTTGGAAAGTTCCAATTTTAGAAAGTGTTTCTTACATTTAGCTAAAATCTGCCTTTCTGGAATTTTCAGTGATTGTTCCCAACTCTTTTCTCTTGTGTTAAGCCAGAAAAAATCTAATTGTTCTATGTAAATATACTTAGAGAGAAATTTTGTTGACCCCAGTCTTCTCTTCTCCAGACTAAATACCCCCAATTCTTTTGCTGTTCTTGCTTTAGGTTTCTCCCTTTTCCAATTCATTCTAAAAATAGCAACTAAAATAAAATAATCTTCTTAAGGTACGAGCCTGACAATGTCATATTCCTGTTGAAAAATCCTCAGTGGTTCCCTGTTTCCTCTAGGTTAAAAACAAACTACTCAACCTGATCTTTAAGGTCATTACATCATCTGGAGCCAACCTAATTTTCCACCTTATTTCATATTACACATCTTCATATGAGAGACAACATGGCATCATAGCTAAGGGACTGGCCTTGGAGCCAGTAAGAACTGGACTAAAATTCTGCCTCTGACACATACCTTTATGACCCTGTGTTTTGCTTCTGAATTTCAGGGATTGACCACCATGCCCCACCTGCCTCAGCACCTGGGGCCTCCTTACCTGGGAACATCCTTCCATTCCCTCAAGCTTATCTCCCTGGAGCACCCCTCCACCACATTCACTGGAGGTCTATGGTTGAAGTAGCTAATGAGATCATTGATTATATTTAATTTGTATATCACTTTGAGGTTTGCAAAACACTTTGCATATCTTGTTTAAGTATTTCGTTTGATCCACAAATGAATAAGGATCTCATTCTCACAATGCCCCCATGAAAGAGATACTATTATTATCCTCATTTTATGCAGATAAGGAAAACAAAGCTAACAAAAATCAAGAGACTGCTCAAGGTTGCCCAGCTATTAAGTGTCTGGGATAGGAGATGAATTCATGTCTTTCTGATGTTCCAAGTCCAGTGTTCTACCCACCACACCACCTGGGGAGTTAGGAGTTTGAATTCAAGGAAGGAAAATTAAGGACAGGAGTGTGAATAGAAGAAGTGGTTTAGGACAAGGGGATATCCTTAAAGGAATTTTTCTCAGTATTCTCCTCTGTCAGTCATCCCTTATCAAAATTCTTGCTCATGTGTATAAAGAGGCTTTATATCTTATGATTTCATGTGGATGCATTACTTCAGTTATCGAGCAAAGCAACGTTTTCATTAAGGAAGAGATACAATAGGAATATTATCCACTTAACATGGGGCAAACATAGGAAATGTACCACATTACCAATTCTGTAAAAATGTTTCCACAGAGCCTTCAGGCTAGACCTGTTTGAGGGATATGCTCTTGGTGTAGTTAATCCAATTTAGCAAAGAACCTATTATGATCAAAGCAGTGTGTTCTGGGTCCTGAGTATAGAAAGACAAAAATGAGCTGTTCTTGCCCTGCAGAAGCTTACATCATGAATTCTCTCTGTCCTTAAGTTCTCAGCTTCTAGATGTATACAAGAATAATTTGTTGAGAAAATACAGTGCCCAAATCCCATTTCTTCAAGCATAAAAAATTCCTATTGTATTTATTTGTACCGTGTTTTGAACTACTAGAATGTAGTTCTCATCTTGTTTTCAGACTGAAACTCTGATGGATATAGATTTTCTGGGAATTTGAAAACAATTTTGTAGTATTAGAGGTGATCTTCCCCAATCTTTTCCCCTTAAGTGAGAACTAGCCCAGAGTGACATCCAAGTTTTGATTCCAGTAACACCTTTTAGAAGATTTCTCTGTAGAAACATAAATGTTTCATCTAAAAGCATCATTAGCAAGGGAAAGAACTTTAGCTTGAAGCCTGAAGTGGTCCTTATTCACATCTCTCCCTTATTACTGGACTGAAGAATTCATATTGGTATACTAATTCCCTCCCTCAGAGAGTTATTTCTCTTGATGGATCAGTCAATAAACAAATCTTTATTTAACACTACTCTATGTCCAGTCTTGTATTAGATAGTGGAGGGAGGATAAGGGTAGGAAGAATGTAAGGAGCATATGAGATAACATCCCAAGAGTTTGCAATTTGCTTCATGCAAAAAGTTTTTCGCATGAGAAAAAAATAACTAAAGAATAATGCAAATTCTAACAAATATGACAGGATTGGATGACAGATTTAAGAACAGAAAGGAGACCATAAACATGATAGTGAAATAATGGAGGGATGCTCTAATGGATTAATTAGATAATGAGACAAAATAAAGAGTTAATAGATAATTTAATAATTAATAATAACAGTAGAAAGAGGAAATCTTGTGTAGTAGCTAGGGAGAGGCCTCAGATTCAAGATATGGGTTCAAGTCCTACCTTTCACACATACCAGCTGAGCAATCAACTTTTCAGTGCTCTAAGCAACTTTCTAAGATTATAATTTTCAAAACTAGTCCTGATCTGCATTAGTAGAGTTTCCACACTGAAAGTCCGCTATGTCAATGAAATCAAAGGGCCATGAAAACTAATATCAGTTCAAATTTATATAGCCCTTTTAGTCTTGCAAAGTGCCTTAGATGTATTATGCCATTTGGTCCTCTCAATAAACTTAGCACAGTGCCTGTCTAGAATACCAAGCTTAATAAATGCTCATAGGCAACAATCCTGTGAAGAAGGTGCTATTATTATCCCCATTTCATAGATGTGAACATTGAGGTTGGGGAGCTAAGACAAATCACATAAGGAAGTATTTATTAAACTTCACTATCTTCCAATCTTCCAGGCATTGTTAACCTTAGGGATACACAGAAAGACAGAAACAAAAGATTCCTCCCCGCAAAAAAAAAAAAAACAAAAACCCAAAACAAAGCAAAAAACAACAACTTCCTTTCAGAGAGCTCAAAAGATAGCAAAGAAGGCAACATGCAAACAACTATGCATAAACAAAGTATTTACAGGATAAATTGGCAATAACCTCAGAGGGAAGGCATTAAGATTCAGGAGGAGATGGAGGTTAGGAAATTTGCCCAGGACCATGTGGCTGGTAAGTGATTGAGGCAGGATTTGAAGCTGTCTTCCAGAATCCAAGTCTACCATCCTATTCACTATGGCACTTTGTCTCAAGGTGTTTTACTAAGGCACGTTCAGTTGAGTAGGATGTTAAAAGATGGAAAGGATTTTTTCAGATAGCGAGTGCTTAGGAGGGCATTCAAGTTGGAATAAAAGTATCAACAATGGTACAGGATTGAGAATGAATTTGACAGTTGAAAGATAAGAAAATAAGCCTTCCTGGAATAGGAAGTATATTTCTAAGAGAATTGTCTGCTTCACATCGACCTACTGACTTCCCTGGCTTCCTTTAAGTCCCAGCTAAAATCCCATCTTTTTCAGGAAACCTTTCCCAACCCCTCTTATTTCTAGTGCTTTTCCTCTCTTATTTTCTATTTATCCCATATGTAGCTTTTTTGTACATAGATGTTCGCATATTGTCTCCCCCATTAGATTGTGAGCTCCTTGAGGATAAGAACTGTCTTTTGATTCTTTTTGTATTCCTAGCATTTAGCACTGTGCCTGGCACATAGTAGGTACTGAATAAATATTTATTGACTGATCAATGGAAAATATTGATTAGATTCCCACTAACAATCCTATTTCACTAACCTAGGCTGATGCCCTGATTATAGTCTCTCTTCCACTCCATTACATCCAGTATATGCCTTCCTATGCCATCCTTGACCAGGAACTCTGGTCTGACTGCTCTGTCTCCATATAGTTTGGCCACCTGATTCCTGATTAATTTCATCCCCTTCCAGGATATGTTTTTTCTATTCCTAATGCCCTGTGGTTCTGGCTTGTGGGGGCTGTTATGTGGCCTTCATTTGAAGTACTTTTTATTGTAGTCCCTCAAACTATATTTATGTGAGCCTTATCCCTTTCTAGACTCCTACATGACCATTCCACTATTTTCTATCTTCCAAACCTACTGCAAGCTTTCCTTTCTCATACTTTGCTTAAGCCTGTCAAATGTTCTCTTTCCCTATAACCTTCTCTCTAAATCCTATGCCTTCATCAAGGGTTTGCTTAAATTTTACCTGAACTATAGGGTATTTGCAGATTAATCCAATCCTCAGTTAGTGGTCTTCCTCTGAATTCATAACATTTGCATGTCTCTATAACTCATATTTCTGTTATTAGACTGTTTTATTAGGTCATTCTTTCAAAAATATTTTAAGTACTTACTATATGCCAGGCATTGTTCTAAATGATAGTGATACAAAAAGAGGCCAAAAATAGTCCATACCCTCAAGTAGCTCACAATTTAATGGGTGACACAACATGTTAACAAATATATACAAAGCAACCTATATACAGGATAAATAGGAAATAAATAAAAGAGGGAAATTAAGAGGGGTTGGGACAAAATGGTGAATTAAAGTCATAGACTTGTCTGAGCTCTTCCAAATTTCCCTCCAAACAATATTAAAATAATACCTCAAAATAAACAAAATAAAGGATGGGGTGAAACAATTTTCCAGACCAAGAAAACTTAGAAAGTTGGCAGGAAATGCCTATCTCACTGCAGTGTAAATGGAGGGTAGTCCAGGACAGGCCACACCTGGCAAGCCAGCAGCAGGTCTTGTTGGCATATGTATTAGCAGCTGCAGTTTCTGGAGCTCTCAGCCCACAGATGGTAAGGGGATCAGACAATTTATCAGGGAAAGATCACAAGGGACTCTTCATTGGCACCATTGTATTGCCCATATTTAGATGTCAGTTGATGTCTCAGGATCAAAAGGAACATGAGGAGGAGCAGGGACCCTAGTCACAGTTCCAGTACAGAAAAGAGTGTTTGTGGTAACTTATAGATCAGAGCATAGAATGAGAGCTTTGATCACACCTCTCCTTAGATCATAACACCTTGGAAGAAATAAAAATTTACAAACCCCTAGAACTAGCTCTGAAGACGGCAGCATAAAAAAAGCTGAAGTTGGGATGGTGCCTCCTCCTCCCCAGGAGCAGAACTCAACTTTAATATAAAATTAAAAGTCAAGAACTAGTCTGGGAAAATGAACAAGCAATAACAACAATAAAAGACCCTGACAATAGAAAACTACTGTGTTTGACAGGGAAGATGAAAATACAAACTAAGGAGAAGGCAACAAAATCAAAACTGCTACATCCAAATCCTCAAACAAAAATGTACATTGGACACATGACCAAGAATAATTCCTGGAAGAACTCCAAAAGAACTTGAAAAATCAAATAAGAGAGGTAAAGGAAAAACTGTGGAAAGAAATGAGAGTAATGCAAGAAAATCATGAAAAAAAAGTTAACAGCTTGGTAAAGGAGGCACAAAAATAAAGAAAATAACACCTCAAAAACAGAATAGACCAAATAATAAAGAAAAAAAGGCACAAAATCCACTGAAGAGAAGAAATCCTTAAAAAGCAAAATTGATCAAACTGAAAAAAGATAAAGATACATAAAATCATTGAAGAAATAACTCCTGAAAAAGTAGGTAGGCAAGAGTTCAGACATTTAAGTATTAATTAAAGAGCATTTTGATCTAATGATCAGAGAGAAAGGTAAAAATCAAACTATTTTTAAGATACCCCATCATCTGACCTGCCATGGCAAGGTCAGGAACAAAAAGAGACCCAACACTTCCTTCCTCTTCCCAGAAGCCTCCTGTCTAAACTGCAAACATCAAAAGTCACTTCCTGACACCAAGGAACTGACCTTCTAAGCCACTTGGCTTGCCCTCAAATGCCTTCTCCTCATGGCAGAGCTTTCCTACAGTAACTCTCCAGCAGGTGGTATCACTCCAATTGTCACAAATGTAAACCTTCTCACTGAAAAAAAAATGATCTGAAAAATAAATTGAGGAGGGACAATTTAAGAATTTTCTCAAAAGCCATAATTAAAAAGACTTTAGGCATCATGTTTCTTTATAAATTTTTATTTTTAATTTATGGAATAAAACAAGCATTTCCATAACATATTACAATATAAAAAGATGATTGCACATGAAACTGTGAACCTACTTTGCAGAACATGTCTTTCAAATATACAATAAAATTATCATGTAAATTTCTTTTCTTTTCCTTTCTCCCCGACCGTTATGCTAGACATCACTACCATTAGACTCAAATAGGTGTGTGCATGTATATTGTATATGTATATGTAAATGCATATGTGTATGAATATGTAAATTTATTCTTTTTATATTTTAATTAATCAGTTTTTCTCTGGATGCAGATTGCACATTTCTTAATATGTCCTTTATAGTTAATTGGGTATTTATATTATTCAAAATAACTTACTGGCTCAAAGCCATTCTTAAAAAAAATATTGCTGTTACTGTATGCAATGGTCTCTTGGTTATGATCATTCCACTCTTCTTTATTTTGTGCAAGTCTTTCCATTTTTTTTCTAAAGCCATTGAGTTCATCAATTCTTATGCCACAAAAGTATTCTATTACAATCATATACCACAACTTGTTCAGCCATTTAGAAATCATATTTCAAGACATTATCAAGAAAAACTGCCCTGATATCCCTAAAATCAGAGAGTAAAATAGAAATTGAATGAATTCACCAGTTACCTGCTGAAAGATATCCCAAATATCCCAGTAATATTATAGCCACATTCCAGAGCTCCTAGGTCAAGGAGAAAATATTGCAAGCATCCAGAAAGAAACAATTTAAATATCATGGAGCTATAATCAGGATAACACAGGATTTAGCAGCTTCTACCTTAAAGGATCAGACGGCTTGGAATATGATATTCAGGAGGGCAAAGGAGCAAGGATTACAACCAAGTCTCACCTACCCAGCAAAACTGTGGAAAATGGAAATTGAATGAAATAGAGGGCTTTCAAGTATTCCTGATGAAAAGACCATAACTAAATAGAAAATTTGGCTGCTACTCAAACTCTGGCTCTGCCCTATCATTCTAATCTTATTAAATATTAGTTTCCTTCACACATTCTATAATCTAACAAAATTGACCTATTTTTCACACATGACACTCAATCTCACATCTTTTTTTTTTCTACTTGGCATTAGCATACAAGATGCATTGGATAGCAGAGAGCTTTATACAAGGGGAGGCAGTTATGAGGTTTTGATAATCTATGTATAAGGTATTAAGTGTATGGCCAGGTACAATATGAATGGTAGTGATTGCATAAATCTGAGATACTTTTGGAAAAATAATCAGTAGAACTTTGTAACTCATGTTCAGGGAGTATCCCTTTAAAATCAATTGAAATGGAGTGCTAAAATATGAAGATTTTAATAATCAGAAGAACCTTAGCATAATTATCAGACTCTAAAGCATTCAGTCTACTTCTGATACTCTGTGACCATTATAAGGGTATGATCACCAATAGCTTCACATACTTATCTCATCCAAGAATTCTGGTCTGCCTGCTCTGCCTCCTTTTACTTGACATCATGATTCCTGAATACTTTTGTCCCCTTAATAGGATACCTATCTTAAACAGTCATATAGTTGTTCTTTGTTTTTGTTTTTGTTTTCGAGGCAATGAGGGTTAAGTGACTTGCCCAGGGTCACACAGCTACTAAGTGTCAAGTATCTGAGGCTGGATTTGAACTCAGGTCTTCCTGAATCCAGGGCCAGTGCTCTATCTACTGTACCACCTAGCTGCCCCTGTGCCACCTAGCTGCCCCTACATAGCTTTATGAAACTCAGTTTCCTCATGTGTAAAATCAGAGGGTTGAGTTTAATTCGATGGCCTTTGAAATCTCTTCCACCTCTAGATCTCTGATCCAATTACAATTTTTTTTTTGTGGGGCAATGAGGGTTAAGCAACTTGGCCAGGGTCACACAGCTAGTAAGTGTCAAGTGTCTGAGGCCAGATTTGAACTCAGGTCCACCTGAATCCAGACCCAGTGCTTTATCCACTGCACCACCTAGCTGCTCCTGATCCTATTACATTTTAAAGCTAAAAGATAGCCCTGGATATTATGTACTACCACTCTGAGAATGCTAAAGGAAGGGGACACAGGAGATGTAAGTTTTGCTAGGGAGCAAGAGGGAAGAGGGACAGCTAGGTGATGCAGTGGATAGAGCAGTAGACCTGGATTCAGAAAGATGCAAAATCTGGCCTCAGACCCATACTTGCTGTGTGACCCTGTGTAAGTCACTATAACCCTGTTTGCCTCAGTTTCCTCATCTGTAAAATGAGCTGGAGAAGAAAATGGCAAGCCATCCCACTATCTTTGCCAAGAAAATCCCAAATGAGATAATGAAGAGTTAGGAATGACAGAAACAACTGAACAATAACAACAAAAACAGTAAAAGGTAGAAGAGAGGACCAATATAAGATACAATACAAGCATTAGGGAAATGGAAACCTGGGGACAGGTCGGAAGTAAAGGAAAAATTTTATTTTATTTTTAAAATTCAACCCAAATACTACCCACTGAACCATAGTGCTAGAAGCTAGAAGCTATTTATTCGTTCAACTTTTAGGAGATATCCAGCAATTGACTTAATTTGTATACAAGGCTAAATCAAAGAACTTCCTTGGATTAAAATAGATCCATCCCTAGATCTCTACTATACTTCTTTTTGAGTCTGGTTGGAGACTACACAACAGCTTAACATTACTATATCTGCATCATCGAGGTGCAATAAATATATGATGTGAGAACAGTAATTGTGCACAGACTCTCAAACTATCAGGAATCTTTCCAAAGTGTCATCAAGTGGGAAATCTGGAAAAGAGCCTGTGTGACAGAGGGAAAAGAAAAGGGATTCTTTTATAAATACTTACGTGAAGCTGTTTGTGAGTTACCTAAATTTGGTATGAAATGTAAATGCAAATAGTGTCACAATTAGCAATTCAAATGCCACTATATCTTGTACCTCTCTGATGCATGTATTGAGAGGCAGTATGCTCTATTGCTTAGAGGACTGACCTTGGTATCAGGACCTCTCTCTGACATACCAGCTGTGTGACTTTTGGCACAGCATTTAACCTTTTAGGCAACTGTCTATGACTATAAATTAAAGTGGGGTTACAGGTCTGTATGGTGGAGGGAGGTTCTGCACTCAGATTTCCTACATCAGTGAAATTAAAGATCTGAATTCCCCTATCTCCTGCCTGCATGTATTTAAGAATATAGGTATGAATGCTAGGCTTATATCCCAAAGACATCCCCAAAAGAGAAAAAGACCTATTGGTGCAAAAATATCTATAGCATCTCTTTTTGTGGTGGCTAAAAATTGGAAATCAAAGGAATGTCCATCAATTGAGGAATGGCTAAACAAGCTACGGTATATGATTGTAATGGAATATTATTGTGCTGTAAGAAATGACAAGCAGGATAATTTCAGAAAGGCCTGGAAAGACTTGTATGAACTGATGTATAGTGAAGTGAGCAGAACCAAGAGACCATTGTATTCAGAGAAAGCAATATTGTTTGATGAAGAACTGTGAATGACTTAACAATTCTCAACAATACAATGATCCAAGACGATCCCAAAGGAATATTGATGAAACATACTATCCACCTCCAAAGAAAGAAATTATATTGATGGAACACAAAGTAAAGCATGCTATTTTTCCCTTTCTTTCATTTTTTTCTTTTATTCAAGTTTTCTTATACAAAATGACTACTATGGTAATGTTTTACATAATCGTACATGTATAACCCATATCTGATTGCTTACTGCCTCAGGGAGAGGAGAGGGGAGAGAAGGAAAGAGGGATTAAAAATAGAACCCAAAACTATAAACAAAAATGTTCATTTCTTAAAATATATATATATATAAAGTAATGAACATTTTAAAATTATATATACATATTTTACATATATTTATATATATTATAAAAATATATTTTTTAAAATAATGAACATATATACATATACATACATACATACATACATACATACATACAGAGAGAGAGTAGGCTTCCACAAGTCGTGGATGACCATGGATCAGTGCCTTGAAGAGCCCCAGGCCACAGTGTGGCTGTGCAGTCCGATAAGGGAGCCGCAGCTCCTGCTGCAATGAGGACATCAGAAAATGGTGCTCTCTGCTGCCTGCCGGTGTGTGTGTGTGTGTGTGTGTGTGTGTGTGTGTGTGTGTGTGTGTGTGTGTGTGTGTGTGTGTGTGTGTGTGTGTGTGTGTATTGGTATAGAGCTGAAAGGGATCTTAGAGGCCATTTAGTCTAATTCTTCAATTTTACAGATGATACCCAAAGAGGAGAAGTTTCTTGCTTTTGGCTAAATAGATAGTAAGTAGTAGGGTCAAGATTCAAGCCTGAATCTTCTGACTCCTGTGTACCAGGCTATTTGCCATTAAAGTTGCATTTTGTTTCTTAAAAATTTTACTGGATTATATCCATGAGGGCAGGGTAGATGTAGATAAAGTTCAGGATTTAGTAGTTAGAAAACACTAGGTTCATTTTATGGGCAAGTTGTTTAACTTCTCTGTGCCTCAATTTTTTCATTTGTAAAATGGGGAGAGTAATAGCCATAGTATCTATATCATGGGCTTGGGGTGAAGCTCAAATTAGATATTGCATATGAACCAGAAACTTCCCTCAGTAGAAAAGCAGTCAAGCAAAAGAAGCCATCCCAATAACAACAGTACTGTAAAGAGAAATACCTTTGAAAGTTATAAGAACTATTAGCAATGCAAAGAGCATCTGTGATTCCAAAGCATGGACAATGAAACATGCTATGCAAAAGAGGAGGCAGATGAAGGATTTAGGTAACAGAATTAGATAATATATTTTTGTACACAGCCATTCATTAAGGTGGTTTGTTTTGCTTGATTGTGCATATTTGTTTTGTTTTTGTTTGTATTTTTATAAAAGTATTTTATTATTTTCCAGTTACATGTAAAGACAGTTTTTTTGTTTTAGATTAATTGAATAGAATTTTATTTTCCAAAATATATGTAAAACAAATGTTAACATCAATTTTTAGTGGACAGAGCACTGGTCCTGGAACCAGGAGCACTCGAGTTCAAATCTGGCCTCAGACACCTAACACCCACCAGCTGTGTGACCCTGGGCAAGTCACTCAACCCCAATTGCCTCACCAAAAAAAAAAAAAAGAGAAAAGAAAGAAACAAAAATGTGTTTCCATCTATTTTCAGATACTATCACTTCTTTCTCTGTAGATGGGTTGCCATTTTCATAAGTCCTTCAGGGTTATATTGGATCATTGCCTTGCTGAAAATAACCACATGCTTCCCAGCAGATCATCTTACACTATTGCTCTTATTATGTACATTTCACTCTGCTTCAGTTCATGTAGGTCTTTTCAGGTTTTTCTGATAGTATCCTGTTCATCATAAACTAAATAAAGTACCTTAAACTTGACAAAGAATTTTCTTCATATTAGCCCAGCAAAGTAGGTACCATACGTTTTGCCATTATATTCAATCGTCATAACTATTTCCCTCCATCCTATTCCCTTCCCATGATATTTACTCTATTTTCTATCTTCTTTTAAACTATTCCTCCTCAAAAGTGTTTTACTTCTGACTGTCCACTCCCCTACTCTGCACTCCCTTTTTTTCACCCTTCCTTCCTTATGCTCTTCCCCTCATACTTTCCTGTAGGGTTAAATTGATTACTCCTCTCCCAACTGGGTGTGAATGTTATTCCCTCCATGAACCAACTCTGATGAGTTTAAGGTCTTTGAGCTAATTCTGTGTTCCAAATTTTCTTCCTCTCTCCTCAACCCTCTCTATGAAATCAAGCAATTCAATACGTCATACTTGTGCAGTTATGCAGAACATCTTTACCTTCCTCAAAAGTGTTTTACTTTTTACTGCTTTCTCCCCCAATCCTCCCTTCCCTCCTTCCCCTCTCCCCACCCCCCTTATCTCCCTCCCCTCCGTCAGGGCAAAAATATATTACTATACCCACTTAGTATGTATGTTAGTCCTTCTTTGAGTCAATTCTAATGATATTAAGGTTCACTCACTCCCCAATTGCTTCCCCCTCTTCCCCTCCCCTCCATAAGCTTTTTTCTTGTTTCCTTGATGTGAACAACCTCTCCCCAGACCATCTCTCCCCTTCCCCCTCCCCCAGTCTATTTCTCCTACACCTCAACCCTATTTTAAAGATGTCATTATGGGTTAGTTAGGTGGCGCAGTGGACAATGCACCAGCCCTGGACCCAGGAGGCCCCAAGCCCAAATCCAGCCCCAGACATAAGATACCCCACAAAGAACAAAACATAAATGCTTTACAGATTTCATCCCTTCATATTCAGTTCAGACCTGTGTCCTCTGTTAATTCCTTACTGAGATAGTTTTTATGAGTTCAAAGTATTATCTTCCCATGTAGGAATATAAACAGTTTGATCTTTTAATATCCCTCATGAAGTCTTTTTCCTGTTTATCTTTTTATGCTTCTCCAGGGTCTTGTATTTGAAAGTCAAATTTTCTATTCAGTTCAGGTCTTTTCATCACAAATGCTTGAAAGACCTCTTTCTCATTGAAATTTCATGTTTGCCTCTGAAAGATGATGCTTAGTTTTGCTGGGTACATGATTTTTGGCTGTAGTCCCAGTTCCTTTGCCCTCTGAAATATCATATTCCATGCCCTCTGGTCCTTTAATGTAGAAGCTGCTAGATCTTGTTTTATCCTTATTGGAGCTCCACAGTATTTAAATTCCCTTTTTCTAGCTGCTTACAATATTTTCTCCTTGACCTGGGAGTTCTGGAATTTGGCTATAATATTCCTGGAGGTTTTCCTTTTGGGATCTCTTTTAGGAGGTGAGCAGTGAATTCTTTCAATTTCTATTTTAGCTTCTGCTTCTAGAATATCAGGGCAATTTTCCCTCACAATCTCTTGGAGGATGATGTCTAAGCTCTTGTTTTGGTCATGGTTTTCAGGTAGTCCAGTGATTGTCAAATGATCTCTCCTAGATTTATTTTCCACGTCAGCTGTTTTTCCAAGGAAATATTTCACATTGCCCTCTATTTTTTTCATTCAATTGGATTTGCTTTACTGTGTCTTGATTTCTCATAAGGTCACTAGCTTCCATTTGTTCAATCCTAATTCTTAGGCAATTATTTTCAGCAGACAGTTTTTTAATCTCCTCTTCCATTTGGCTTTTCAAAATGTTGACTTTTTTCTCATGACTCTCCTGCATTGCTCTCATTTCTCTTTCTCTACATCTTCATTCTGTCTCTCCTACATTCTCTTCAGAGTCCCTTTTGAGAGCTCCCATGGCCTGAGACCAGTTCATATTTTTCTTGGAAGCTTTGGATGCTGGAGCTTTGACCCTATTATTATCTTCTTCTTTTGAGGATGTACTGTGGTCTACCTTCCCCCCACAAAGAAGTTTTTGATGGTCTGCTTTCTCTGCCTACTCATCCTGGCTTATTATTTCTTGGCTTTTTACTCCTTCTTAAAGTGCAGTGCTGCTTCCAGGACACACTGTTCATGCTACAGCATGGCCCAGGGGGTGATTGGGCTTATTCTCAGCCTGATTGGCTTGTGAGTAATCACAGCCACTTTCTCTTTGACGGGGAAACAGAGGTCTGATTGAACTCTGATTCTCTATGGTCGGAAGCTTGGTGTGCTTTTGCCCCTCCCCCACTGGGCCACCACCACTAGATTCAGCCCACTGGTTCAGACCCAGGGCGCTTTGCCCCAACTCCAGTAGATACTGCCTCCACTTCACCCCGGCCTACCGCCGAACCCCCTCACCAGTCCGTAATCTGAGCCTCAGAAGTTGCTGACATGCGCTGGAAGCAATGTCCCTGGCTGGGTCCGGACGGAGCACTGAGCTGTTCAGCCTGATCAGTAGGTGATCAGAATTGCCCTCTTTTGTGGAGAAATAGTCTCACTCTGTTCTTATGTGCATTAGGCTGTTCTGGGTTTTGATTTTTTAGCGCATTATTTGGGCATGAATGGACGGGTTTATCTGGAGCTTGTGGGAGTCACAGCCTCTCCTCCACCATCTTGGCTCCACCCCGAGCCATATTTGTTATAAGATTTTCTTGTGTTGTTTTTTTTTTTCTGGTGGGGTGAAAATGGAAGGGAGAAAAAAATAGATTTTTGTTATTTGTTTTCTTTTCTTTTTTTTTTTTTTACGGGGCAATGGGGTTAAGTGACTTGCCCAGGATCACACAGCCAGTAAGTATCAAGTGTCTGAGGCCGGATTTGAACTCAGGAACTCCTGAATCCAGGGCCGGTGTTTTATCCACTGCGCCACCTAGCCACCCTATTAGTTTTCTTAAAAATACAGAAGGGGGCAGCTAGGTGGAGCAGTGGATAGAGCACAAGCCCTGGATTCAGGAGGACCTGATTTCAAACCCAGCCTCAGACACTTGACACTTACTGGCTGTGTGACCCTGGGCAAGTCACTTAACCCTCATTGCCCTGTAAAAAAAAAAATACAGAAGACAGGGAACAACTGATATAAAATGTGGCATGTACTTTCAGATGAGGCCACTGTATTATTAATTTTACCTAAATTAAATTTACTTTGTCACAAGGGACCTCTCAGGTATTGGGAGTCATCTGGGAATATCAATAACATAAAAACAAAACACATCAATAAAACTAAAAAAAATTCCAATGACAATATTTGACAGCATATGCAATATGCCACACCTGTATCCCACCACCTTATGATTGAGATGAAGGAAATGCTTTCATCACTGGTCCTCTGGAAATGAGATTGTACACTGCATACAATTCCAAGGTATTTATTCATGAGTAGTAAATACCCTGTAACTTTTATTGTGATCTAGCGCATGCATTTAGAGCTTCTCATTAAAAAAATATTTGACCATTTAATTTTAACTCCTAATTCCATTAGGACTCTTTTTTTATACATTTATTGCCCAGCAGTTAAATAGAGTCCAATTGTAATATGTATCATTTTTATGTGTTTGTCTTTTTATTTCAATCCCATGCTAGCTAGATGTTACAGTAATTCTTTTCTTTAGTATTCAACTGAGCAAGTGGATTCTTTGTCTTGCACCCTCATGGGTAGCTTTCAAAGACAGGAGCCGTCTCATAGTATAGGCTTTTGAGAGTCGTAAGAGCCTAGAGAGATTTCTTCAATAATGATACATTTTTTACTCTTTTGAATGAATCTAAGGCAACATGTATATCTTTAACACTTCAAATACAGTCATCTTTATTCACATCACATATTTTCAGTTCAGAATAAAATGATAATATAAATGAGCTGTCTAAAAGATTTCTTTCAATGACTTAGAGAGAATATTTTTTTTCTCTTTCTTTTTAGTTAATTCATTGGAATGAAGCTTTTGTTGACCTTAGTATTACTAAGACTAGGGAGATAGAAAAATGGCTGTTTTAATCAATCAACACAAGATTCGAAATCTAATGTATGTTCAACTAGCCAAGTGTAGTGGGAAGATTGAAGAATATGGAGTCTGAAGATCTAGGCTTCAAGTCTGACTTTGTACTTACATCCATAAGACTCATAACCTCTCTGCGGTCTCAGTATCTCCCTATGAAATATGGGAGGGCTGTACTAGTTGGCCAGCAAGGTCTCTTCTAGCTCTGTTGTGTGTGTGTGTGTGTGTGTGTGTGTGAGAGTGAGTGTGTAAGTAATCTTTCCTGTGCTGGTAAATGACTGTGAATCATGGAACACCACAACTTCCCATTCATCAAAATTGGAGGTCAAATCACCAATAGCAAATTATACGCAAGAAAGAGCCTAAAAGATGAAGGAGATGTATGACCAGGGGAAAAATGAGTTTATCATGTAACAAGGAGAGATGAAAGATAACAGGATAATAGCTCATGGTTTGTGTTGGTACCCATGTAGCACTTGGAGACTAAGAAGAAAAGATTTAGAGCAGATCTTTTTGTTGTGGCTAAAAATTGGAATGGAAGGGATGCACATCAAGTGTGGAATGACTAAACAAGCTGTGGTGTATGATAGTGATGGAATATTATTGTGCTATAAGAAATGATAAGCAGTTTGATTTCAGAAAAACCTGGAAAGACTTACATGAACTGATGCATAGTTAAATGAATAGAATCAGGAGAACATTGTACACAACATCAATGATATTGCTCAATGAAGAACTGTGAAGGACAGCTATTCTCAGCAATAGAATGATCTAAGACAACCCCAAAGTACTTATGACAAAGCATACTATCTGCCTCTAGAGAAAGAACTGATACTGATTGAATGCAGACTGAAGTATGATGTTTTTCACTTTCTTTCATTTTTTCTTTTGAGTCTTATACAAAATTACTAATATGGAAATGTTTTACATTATAGTACATGCATAGCTTATACGTGATTTCTTACCATCTCAGGGAAAAAGGAGGAAAAGGAGGGATAGAATTTGGAATTCAAAACTTCAAATAAAAATGTTTAAAAATTTAAAAAAAGAGACCTAGTAAAAGATCCCCAGCACACTAAGTGAGCATTCTTTGAAGGAGTCATTCAGTGTAGCACAAGGTAGATCTCAATGTAATATAATATAACATGTAAAGCACTTTACAAAAATTGAAATTCTGTATAAATGTATTATTATTTTTACATATTCTATAAAGATGATGTGGTGTTATTTTCCTTCCTGTATTCTTTGGATACTTTATGGGAGTCATTTAAATTTTAGTAATTTCATAGGGTTAGGGACTGGACCTAATTTTAGTATTATAGGAAACTACCACATAAGGAAATTCCCTCTGCCAATGCAGGTTGACAACTTTTCTTAAATGGATATCTTAGAGCATAACCTTGAAGAGTTTCTGAATCTGGGATCAGTTTTTATCCAGCAGGCTAATTTACATCTTCCTCATCGTCACCACCACCACCACCAACAACAACACCTCCATATTTTCATCATGATTAATTATTATTAACTGTTATTTCATCACCTAGGAGATGTTTGGGGTAGAAACTACCTTCATCAATGCAGAGCAACACTTTATTTGTTCCATAGTCAATGAATTTCTTGGGGCATTGAGAGGTTAAGTGATTCACCCAAGGTCACAGACAATCTGTGTCAGAAATGGAACTTGAACTTAGGCCTTCCTGACTCTTTTCCCAGAACACATCTGCTACATCATTATGCCTCTGAAACACACAGTATTGACTCTAGGTGCAATAAGAACTTCAGAAGGGGAGAACCCCTTGTGGGCTAGAATAGACTGAAGACTAGAAGAGATGGACTTTGGAAATTTTAGTTCATTTTAATAGCTTTCAATGTTTTAGTTCATGTTAGCAGTAGTACCAGAGAAAATAGAGTTTCTCCAAAGCAGCATTGACTTCATCTTCGGAGGAGGGGAAAATGTGGGGAAAGGACAATGGCACCAGTACCTATGCCTCTTTGGATTCATAGCAAGATTAGGCATATAAGTATGGGGCTTAATAGCTCAACAGGGCCATGTGGTCAAATTCCAGCTGGCTGATATTCACCTACTCTTTTCAAATAGAAGGCAGGCATCATTCTTTGTATTCTTAATACTTGGTTCATGTCAGGTGTTTAAGAAACTCTCAAGGATTTTTATTCCCTAAAAGGGGGATGGTACTTTGTTACATTCCTTTTCTTAAACTAGTATCTTTCTTTGTCTTTTAAAATGTTTTTTTAAATAGTTTTTATCATATATTTTTATGATATGAAGTTGCTGAAGCAGTGTTTTTCCCCCAGATTGCTTTCATAAACCAAATCTTTCCCATCTTCCAATCATAGAAGTTAGTTAATGCAAATACATTAACCAAATATACTTACTTTTGTTGTATATGTCCTTGCAATGGTAAAAAAAAAAGAGTATGCATGCATTTATGTATGAGAGAGAGAGAGAGAGAGAGAGAGAGAGAGAGAGAGAGAGAGAGAGAGAGAGAGAGATTATGTTTTCCCCCCTATGTCTCACCACTCAAGGCAACTGAGAAAGAGAAAGTCAATTGACCTAGAAATGATTGTTTTAAATGAAAGTAAAATAAGTGTTTTACACTTTAAAATTTGGTATAATAATACATTTGAGTTATTTTAGACTTGGGTAAATGAGTGGTGGTGGTTATTAAATACTTAGCCATCAAATTGGCAATCATATTATAAAATATTCAAACCAGTCATGTGGATGAGCTTATATCATATAAGAGATTTGAATTCATTTCAGAAGTAAGCAAATTATTGGCTCCCCACATCTGGTCTTACTGTCTCACAGTGTAAGGTACTAGATCCTGAATATGAAAATCTTTTGGACATAGGGTTATGTGATGTCAACATTAAAAGTGGAATTTGAGAGGAGGGTGTGCTAACCTATTCTCATTTAGGGTGAAAGCATAGTGTCTACTAGGATGTGTTTCTGATAGATTGGGCAGCCCTAATCATATTCTGCTCTGTTTAGAGACCACCAGACCAGAGGTGCCAAACATATAACCCCACGATATTTTCAAAAAGATTAAAATGTAATTGGCAAAATACTTAAAATAAAAATTCAATAAAACAGATGATATTACTATTTAATACTATCAATATGTGGCCACAGGGATACTTATCTACAGATTAGTGCCCCCATTCCATTTCTATTTGAGTTTGACACCCCTGCCCTAGTTTACAGCAGGCCCCTCATCCCTTGGCTCCAGGGAGTTTTAAAGCTGTTGTATTTGTACCTACCACCTTCTTTTCTACTATCTAGTACCCTGAACATAACAAATCCTCTAACTTTAGACTAAATCTACCTTGATTGGGAGGAGAGAGGGAAACAACCAGTCCCTTATAGAATCTCTGAGTCAGAAAGGGCCTCAGCAACCATCTTGTTCAATCCATCCTGAAAAAATAATTCCTTCTCTAATATCTCCAAGAAGTGGCCCTCCATGTTTTGCTTCTAGATCTCCAGCTTGGTGGGTTGGGGGTACTTTTATGATGACTGGTATTGATATGAAGATTGAAAACTTTCAAATAGTTTTACATACATTGGGGGCAGCAAGGTGCAGTGGATAAAATCAGAAACACCTGAGTTCAAATCTTACCAGTTGTGTGACCCCGGGCAAATCACTTGCTTTTTGTTTACCTCAGTTTCCTCTCTTATAAAATGGGAGTAATGATAACACCTGTGACCTAGTGTCATTGGGAAGATCAAATGAGGTAATATTTGTAAAGCATTTAGCACAGTGATTGACACGTAGTAGGTGCTATATAAACATTAGTTATCATTATTAAGTTGATACAACCCTGTGAGATGTGCATTACTGGCATCTGTATTCTATTCCTCCAGCTGCCAGTGTCTTCACCTCCAAATGTCCGTGAAATTATCCATATATGTGTACATATTATCTCCTCTGATATAAAGAAAGCTATAATGAAGAGAACATAGGAAGGGACTGTTTTGGTTTTGTCTCCATCCCCTGTGGCTTGCACAGTAATTGACACATAGAAGACACAGTGAATTACTATGGATTCACTGATGGAGAAAACAACCTCAGCAACGTCTAGCAACCTGCCCATAGCCCACTAGACTTCAATCTCTAGTCTGTTCTTACTAGAAGTCCAACAGGTGGCGATCCCTCTTGCTCTGACCCCTCTGAAGGTGCCCACATTCCAGTTGGGGAGGAGCTCTAATGGCTATGGAGAAATCACTTGATCTCTCAGTGCTTCAACCAGCAAAGACTATATGTTGCAGAACTCTTGCCAATCTGTATTGGTAAAGTTTTCTCATCCTTGAGGAACTCACTCTATGGATGAAATCAGAGGTCTGGACATTCTAATGTCCCTAAGTCCGCTCTTCTCCAGGGCTAAAGTCCCTCAGTTCCTTCAATCAATCCTCAAATGGCCTGATTTTGATTCCCTTTACCATTTCTAGGTGTTGTCCAGCTTACCAGTGCATTTCCTATATGTGACATCCCCCCTTCCCAGAACTGACCCCAGTATTATAAATATGGTCTGACTGGGCCAGAGTCCAATAGGTCATGTACCTTCTAAGACATAGGATCCTCTGCATCTGGGGCCATCCCCAGTCATCTTAACTTTTATGCTGCCATTGGACTTCAATGTCTCTGGAAGACATAGTGAGGCCAACAGTTTTGTGCAACTTGGCCTCACTTAGATCCAATTCATGAGCAAGTCAAGAATCATCCATTATGTCATTGGTCCTCCTTGAAAGTGAAGAGTGAGGGGGTGGCTAGGTGGTGCAGTGGATAAAGCACCAGCCCTGGATTCAGGAGTTCCTGAGTTCAAATCCGGCCTCAGACACTTGACACTTACTAGCTGTGTGACCTTGGGCAAGTCACTTAACCCCCATTGCCCAGCAAAAAAAAAAAAAAAAGAAAAAGAAAGAAAAAGAAAGTGAAGGGTGAACAACAACAAGTCATAGGAACATTATTCTAGAGCTGGAAGGAACCTCAGAGGCATTGAACTCCAACCCCTTTATTTTACACATGAGGAACTTGAGACCTAGGGAGCTTAAATCACTTGGCCCATGGCACACAGGTAGGAAACATCATAAGCAAAATTTTAACCTGAGATCTTTGCCCCCAGGGCTAGGGATTTTCCTACTGTATCACACCTTTTTTTTTTTTGTCTGTTCATATCTCTTTTAAGAGGAAGTTGGCAATAAATAAACAAACAAATGAATGAATGAGTGAATAAATAAATAAATAAAAGAATGGATGGATGGATGGATGAATTAAATAAATAGATAAAGAAAGAAAGAGGAAGTTGGTTTAGTGGATATATAGCATGCCAAGTCAAGAGGACCTGGGTTCAAGACTGACCTCTGACACATAATGACTGTAGCATCCTGGGCAGGTCCTTATTCTCTCAGTGCCATAGGCAACTTTCAAAGGTTATAAATTACAGGGAAAGTGCCAACTTGCATTGCTATGGGAAGTTTCTTGACCTAGAATTCCCTTATGCCAGTAAAATTTTGGGTCCAGTCCCACCCTAGCTCTCATTTATTTCCGGAGAAATAATTAGCTAAAATCTATCTGGTCAGAATAGAGCTGAACATCAATTCAAAGGAAGAGGAATGTTTCTTCCAAGAGAGCCCCAAATGCTTCACTATTCAGCTATTATTATTCCATCACTTCAATTTCCTTTCTTTTACCTTATCTGAATTTTCCAAAGGAGCAAGAGGAAGGAACCAAGCTTTTAAATACCTACCATGCACCAGGCACTTTGTTAAGCACTTTACAAATGTTACCTCATTTGACCACGAGGGACAGTAGTACCACAAAGCCCAGAATGAAATGCTGTGCTTCCATATCATACTTCTTTGTTGCCCAGTGATTCACATCCTGATCAGTGCATAGGCTTTGTAGGGAAATGGTGTAAGAACAGAAGAGCCTGCTTTGAACAAAGCCCTCTTTCCTTTTCAAGTTGAAATCCTATATGAAATGTCAGGATTAGAAGGCACGTCATCTGGACAGAGAGAATTCATTTTCATACGTTAGTCAGCAGTTTTTGTAGCAGCTATGTGTGTGAGGAGATATATGTGTGTGTGTGTGTGTGTGTGTGTGTGTGTGTGTGTGTGAGAGAGAGAGAGAGAGAGAGAGAGAGAGAGAGAGAGAGAGAGAGAGAGAGAGAGAGAGAGATTTCTCTTTTCAAGACAGTCTGTTTGTTCCTGGAAGATCTGACAAAAACTATTCCTTTAACCTTTTAGCAGGTACATGAAGCTTTGCTCATCATCAGCTGGAGTCTAAGAAACACTAGGAAGTGATATAGCTTTAGATTATAGGCATTTAAAGTATGAGTTATTCTAAAGGGGGGAAAATCAAGAATCATTATTGGAAGGACTGTCTTCTCAAAATGTACTGTGAAAAAAATAAACAAGTGTTTATCGAGGACCTATTGTGTGCCAGGCACTGGGAATATAAAGATGGTGAATCAAACAATTCCTGCTCACAGGAACTTATATCCTAAAGAAGAAAACAAGTACATATGTGAGTATGTGTGTACAATAAACATAAAGAGGATAAATACAGTTGAACCTTGGCAAGGGTCTCTTTCATCTATGAATGGTCTCCTTCAATGTTAGAACATTTTGATATGAAACAACAGGAGAGACAATTGAGGAAATTTGTGTTTGGGGGCACAAATCATAACCTACATTAATAATTCTGGTGCTGGGGAAAGGAAGAAAAGAAATTTGGAGTAGTCAACTTAAAAGAATCTGGCCCCGGGGGGCTGCTATGTGTCACAGTGGATAAAGCACTGGCCCTGGATTCAGGAGGACCTGAGTTCAAATCTGGCCTCAGACACTTGATACTTACTCTAGCTGTGTGACTCTGGGTAAGTCACTTAACCCCCATTGCCCTGCAAAAAAAAAAAAAAAGAATCTGGCCCCTACCAATTAGTATACTCCCAGAAGTTATAAAACTGGATGAAATAGGATAGAAACAAACCAGAAAGGACTGTACCACTAGTATAGAAAATTTTGGGGACTCCTGGAGCTCGTCATACCTTCACTATGGTTAGAGAACAAAGTTTAATCATCCATGATTGGGTGAAGTAATTTCAGAGGATGAACAACCCATCCCTACAATCTTCAACCCCTAGAAAGAGTTAGGAGGACTTAAAGCAATAGGAGGAGAATTTTTAAAGGCGAGGTGGTATCAGTTGGCTCACATGATGCAGACATGCAAGAACAGGCCTTTGATGTAGCTGGATGTCTGATGAAGCTCTGGGAAAAGAATAGAGATGATAATAGGATCATGAGGGTTGTAGGAGAATTTCATAGTTGATGTGGTATAGAAGACTCTGAAGTATAGAAAGCCTGCAGGGGAGAGGGATTGTAGTCCCCACACTATTAAGTACCCTGGGACAAAGTCCCAGTTGCCTTGCCCTAGTTATTTAGTCTGCATAGCAAAAGATATGTCAAGCATATAGTGTTTAGGTTTTATATGTGAGTTAAATCAAAGCCTCTTTGACTTCTAGGAGGCTGACATCTAAGCTATTAATTAAATTTTTATAAGTCTCCAAGGAAATGTTTGAAGATTTGGACTTCAGTAGTGGATACCTCATGAGCTCACGGGAAATCAACATCCCTTCAAACCTGGAGCTATGTTTGTGGAACCTCAATGTGAAAATAGAGAAAGTCACGGGGCATAGAGACTCACATATGACTATCAGTGGGGTCACAGTAATAATAATGAGGAAGAGCACAAAGGCTTATATAAGACTTTCAAGTTTACAAAACTCGTTCCTCACAACCAACTAGGAAATAAGTACCTATAAACAGGCAAGGGAACTGAGGGTCTGCAGCAAGACGTGGGTGACTGGCCGATGGGCATACAGCAAGTCAGTGTCAGAGCCAGGATAGTGAGGTCTTTTTACTTCTCTTGGCCATGATTTTTCCCATCTTCAGTGGTAGTGTTGCTTTAGAGCCAGCGTGGAATAGCATAGCCAAACTTGGAGTTTCCTTCTCCATCTTGTACCTTCAATGGTAAGATACCTTGACTAACAATGATCTATGATATAATCCAAATTTCAATGGGTTGCCTTTCTTTTCCTATCTTTATCATTCCTCTCCTTTATTTTACCCTTCACTTTATCAGGCTGCAAAAGCAGACTATAACTTGTAGGGAAGGCATCATGGTTCAGTAGAAAGAACAATGCTTAATGGTGATTTACACATCCTTAAGCACTGGGTGGTCTTCGGATGATTTTTCCTCTCCAACTTGTGTCTTCAATGATAAGATTGGCTTTAAGGATGATCCATTATATATCCCAGAAGTCAATGGATGATTAGGCCTTGTTTTTATGATGCTGAGAAAGCAGCCTGCTTCAGTAGAATGAACAATGAGAGTGGAGTCAGGGAACTTGGATTCAAATCATGTCTCTGCTAATTATCATGATGTTGAGCAAATCACTGAACTTCTCTGACCTCAATTTCATCCTCTTTAAAATAAAGGGGACTGGAATGAATGACCTTTGATGTTTGCTCTAGCTCTAAAATCTATTTTCCTAGGTATGTGGTGCCTAATGAATAAGAATTCATTGCCTCCCAAGTCAGTCTCTTTGGCTCTTAAACAGCTATTTCTGTTAGGAAGTTTTTTATTGTGTATGTTTTTTCCTTATAAGAAGTCTAAATATATATTTTACTTTCCACCTTTTGCTCCTGATTCTGTTATCTAGGGAAAAAAATCAAATCCTTATTCCACTTCCAAATACTTGAATTCAATGATCATGTTCCCCAGAGCCCTCACTTCTCCAGGCTAGACAATCTTTGTTTCCTTCAGTGGATATTCACATGACTATTGTTGTTTGTCCTTCATTCTTGAAGAGAACCATGACTTCAGGAGGTGATGTCATGACTTGCAATGAATTGGATTTAGGTGAGGAAGGACTATGCAAAGTCACCAGCATTACTCTGTCCCCCAGAGCCATCTGGGCACAGTGGCAAGATATGCATCAGGATGACTGGAGATGGCCCTGGATGTTTGAAGCAATCAGACTTAAGTGATTTGTCTAGGGTCACACAGCTAGTAAATGTCAATGTCTGAGGCTGGATTTAAACTCATACTCCTGACTACAGGGCCAGCACTCTATCCACTCTGCCACCTGCTTGCCCTTACAAAACTATAAATTGTAAAGAAGGTATCACCTTACCTTGGTAGAAGCTGTTTACTCAAAAGGTAGTTTCCTGGCTCAGGATATCAGAGAAATCCTAGGTGTAGTCCCAGCTTTACTCCTATCCCTGTACTTCACCATCCTGATTGTCCATCACTAGACAATCTCCAGATTATACGTTTTCTACTTTTCCCAGAATTGAACAGAGGACTCTACTTATGACCAAACCAAAGAACACAGACTATCTATCACCCCTTTATTCCCGAGATCACAGTTGGCTGCCACATCACACTGCTGACTTATTGAGATGCTAGTCCATTAAAATCCCCATTTTTTTCAGACAAACTGCCTTCTAAACATGTATCTCTCATCTTAAATTTCTGAAGTCAATTTCTGGAACCCATGTAAGACCTTACACTTATTTCTGTTGAATTTCAAATTATTAGATTTTGCCTAATGATCTAGTTTGTTGAAAGTTTTTGGATCCTGATTGTGTCATTCAATGTCAATTTCAGTTTATCATTTGCAAATGTGATGGACATGCCATCTAAGCTGTCAGTCAAATCATTGATAACAAAATCAAACAGTACAGGATTAAGAAAAATTCCTTGGAACCTTTCACTTGGAAGCTTGTGCCTAGGTGACATTGAATCAGTCATCTAATCAAGAAGCATTTATGAGGTGCCTGCTATGTTCCATGAATTTAATGACTATTCATTGGGGTTGGTTTTTCAGCTAGCACCAAACCCATCTCTTGTAGCAAACAAAACCAAACATTTTTAACTTAAATCCCTGTTGTTACTTGGAGCCTTCTAGCTCATTTATTTATAACTCCTGCCAACAACTCTCTGTCATGAACTGTGTGTGTTTGCTAAAGTTACCAGGAGAGTTTAGATTTCAAGGGACAAGAAGAGCTGGTGTCTCATACTTGAGATAATTGGACTGCCTGGAAACAAGGACAGCATCCTCCTGGAAGCTCATTCCATTTTCCCCATGTGTTGACCTGAAGAGAAATGTGATGATAACTTTAAAATGTCAGTTTTGTCGCTTTCGCCACCATGACCCAAGGATGTATTTTGCTCTTGTTTTTGTTTGTTTATCAAGTATCACAGAACTAGCTGAAAATTCTCCTGAGGAATATCTTAAAACCATACCAATATATGGATTGCAAATGATTGAAATTTACGTTGGCCTCCAGTCATGATTGTTTTAGAATTCCATGTGTTTTGCTTTTAAAGACCTGAGATATTTGAGCTTCAACTCATCTCAGTAGGTTTCTGCTTACTACCATCAATGTCACTTACCCAAGGCCAGGAGCAATAACCCTCAAACCCAGCTGTGATGTCACTATCTCGAGCATTGCTGTGTTTTCTTGGGTCCCTATGAAGTGAAACAGTAACTGATTCAGTCATGTTTGAAGTAGCCTCAGATTTAGATGGAATTTATTGCCTTTGCCTACAGAGTGTCAGCAACTGAAAATGGAAAAGTGCTTCCAAGGTTGCCTCCTGCAACTGGGAATTGAGAAATTAATAGGAAATGAGAATAATAGGCATGTTTACGATGAAGAATTTATGGGATCTGAAATCCATTGCGTGGATAATATGAATGAGCAGTTGGGCTAATAAAGTCTGTCTGTCTTTAGTGAACCTCTTGGCAGTGCTTGGCATTTACAAACAGCCTGAGTTGTCCCTTGGCTGTCAAATCGTGGCCCCTTCACCACTCTGCTGGTGCTCTAAGGTGACAGTATGTGGTACAGGATGGAAAAAAGAGGGAGGGGGAGAAGGTAAGCCTGAAAATGGCAGTGAAAGCAGTCCTGGCTTCTGGAAGAATGTCTTCCAGCTTGGAGCCAAGAGGCAGCATTCTGAATTGTCCTTCTCTACTGTACAGATTCTTCAGCCTGTAGGACTGGTGGCTCTCATGGTACCTTCTTCCCAAACAGTGCTGGAGAAACAGATTCCCATTGCCCACCTCTCTGTTTTCAGTGGTCCTTAGTGGTCACCCCAAGCTCTGGGATCAGGAGAGGGAGAGCTGGAATCTTGCAAGTCTTAATTTGCAAGGGTTAGTTTTAGAAATGAGCAAATGGAAACAAAGCAATTGGAGGTTCCTTGATTGTATTTTATAGACAGAGAGTCATAGAGTTAGAGCTGGAAAGGACTCTAGAGGCTATGGAGTCCAACTGCTTATTTTACAGGTGAGGAAACAAAGGTACAAAGAGGTTCAATGACTTGCCAAGGTCACACAGTTACTGAATGTCAGAGAAATGGAACTTGTTCATTCTAATTCCAAATTCAGAATTCTTATTCACGAGATCATCAAGTTTCTTCAAAGGTAGCAAATGACCAAGGAAGAATTTGCACACAGATCATCCGTCATCTTCATATGGAATTTGAACTCTTCCTCCTGATATACATGGAAAAAATTCAAGAATATAACTTATCATGTACTATTTACATTTTGAATAGATGACCTTTTTTTGACTATTTAGTATACTTTTGCAAATCTCTCTCTCCCTGTCTGTCTCTGTGTATCAGTGTCTCTCTGTCTCTAACTTTTTCTCTCTCTCTGAATTTCTGTCTCTGTGTGTGTGTTTCATTATTTCTCACTCTGTATCTCTATCTCTCTGAGTTTCTGTGTCTCTGCATCTCTCTACTGTTGTTTCTGTCTCTCTGTGTGTCTGTGTCTGTCTCTGTCCTTGTCCCTCTTTGTCTTTCTTACTATCTTTGTCTCTGACTCTCAGTCTCCGTTGCTCGCCCCCCCCCCCAGTAATTTAGTGATTTAATTGATATGGGCAATTCCCAGTGAGAATATTTCCTTTCCCAATGCAGACCATGATTGGTTTTATAGATTTTCATCATCTTAGGGGCCCTGATAAGTTATTATTACCACATATGACCAATGAGTCAAAAGCAGTACTTGAACCCAAGTATTTCTGATTCAGAGGCCAGCTCTACTCACCACACCAAGTTAACCCTTATTAATTACATTCTGAATTGTTTTCCTACCTTGTAGACGCTGTACTTATCTGCAGTACATCCTATAGATGTCTAATCCCATTAGTGCATTGTTGATTTTGATTGAAATGAATTACCCAAAATCACACATGTAGGAAAGTAACAGCTAGGATTCAAACCCAAGGTCTTTTGGCTCTAAAATCAATCATGTTTTCCATTATAATGTCCTGTTTCAGGACAGCTAGGTGGCACAGTGGATAGAGAACCAGCCCTGGATTCAGGAGTAGCTGGGTTCAAATCCTGCCTCAGACACTTGACACTAGCTGTGTGACCCTGGGCAAGTCACTTAACCCCAATTGCCTCACTAAAAAGAATAATAATGTGGGGACCAATTTTTAATTGGGGAGTGCTAGCTAAGCAGCTCGCCGCAATATTGGGGCAAGGAAGGAGACCAGCAGCCTCCCTCAAAACAGAACAAGATTTATTTTAACAAGAACGAACTTAAAAAAAAAAAGCACAAACAGTATCAGTAGGATCAAGGGAAAGGAAATAAAATGGGGAAAGGGAAATTATCATACCTGAAAAAATACCACCACCCAGGAATCAGCTGAAAATATGCAGCAGAATGCCAGTCACTTTCCAGCTTCCACCTCCAATGCCCAATTCTCCTCCCCCAAACCTAGAAACACCCCACACAGCCCCAGCCAATGGGATGGATGCTCTGACAGTCACATGACTACCCTCACTAGGTTTCCAATCATTATAATTTTGCCAGGCCCATGTAGGCGTCGGTGAGTGGTGATGACATGAGGTGCCAGAGCCCTGGCAATGGCTACAACCAGTGGGTGGAGCACCGTGCGGTTTGCGGAGCCCCAGGCCAGTGCGCACCGATGCATAAAACCCTCAAATAACAATTAATTCTTTACAATAATAATAATAACAATAATATCCTGTTTCTCCTGTTTCAGATTTCAGCTAACAGATTTTTCAAAATCCTTCATGATATTAAGACCAAAATGTCATAGATGACAGATAGATAGATATGTAGGTAGGTAGATAGATAGATAGGTAGACTGATAAGTAGACTAGATGGATAAATAAGCATATGGATGGAAAGATTGTGAGAGATTGATAGAGAATGGTCGATAGATGGCTGAATGAATAGATATGAGAGATAATTGATAAATAGATGAATAAATAGATGTGTGAGAAATGATTGATAGAGAATGATAAATAAGTAGATAGATGGATAGATAGATGTGTCAGAAATGATTGATAGATAATGGTAGATAAGTAAATGAATGAATAGATATATGAGAAATGATTGATAATGGAAAAATAAGTAAATAGACAGAGATAAGATAGATATGTGAGAGAAATGTGTGAGAGAGACTTAAATGAGAGATATGTAGATATGTAGATATAGATATAGATATACACACACATGGATATATGCATCTACATGTGTGTATAAAACTAGAACTATGGTTTTATTAGGTATAGGGAATTCTTGATGAGTAAACTCTCTCAACCTTACTCTTCAGTTTATATTCATTGTTTCCTGAATCACTGAAGAGTCAAGTCAATAAGAATTTTGTATTGGCATTAGAATTTGGACCTGGGACTTCTCAAATCTGAGCTTATTCTCTAAAAATAATGCAACATTGTCTCCCTTTCTCCTAAATATAAGTTCCCAATATCATCTGCACTGTTATCTTCCAATTAATGAACTGCAACTGCTAAATCACATGGGAATATTAACAAATTTGTCACTAAGTCCTAATGAAAGAGAAACACTTAATTTTTGCTATTAAATAGATGGAAGAAAGGGATGACATAGTGACCTAATGAATAGAGAACTAGCCTTGGAGACTTGGGTTCAGCATCTGCCTTTGGTCATAGTGTGACTTTGGACAAATGAAATTCCAGCAAATTTCTTTCTCAGAATATAAGTTGTAAAGACCTATGTTGGTAGAGAGAGTTTCCTCCCTTGAGAGTCATCTATGCCAATGAAATAATAGATCCAGTCCCAATCCCATAAGTGTGTGGAAAATTGAGTCACACATTTGACTAAACTTATCACTCACCTCCAAGTATGTCAGAGTTAGGCTCAAGAGTCAGAACTTTTGACTTCCCAGACTTGATTTCCTCTCCATTTGGAAACAAAACAAAACAAAACAAAGAGAGAGAGAGAGAGAGAAAAGAAACTCTTTTTATCAGTAGATATTGTGTTAGGTTTGCTGAAAGTTTTTTTTTTTCTTGAATATATTCTTCTAAGCAAGTGATTATTTCAAAGAGCTGAAACGATCCTTCTTTTTTCTGTAAGGGAAGATGATGGAGAGCTTTTTAATCAATGCTCGGAGCCAGAACTGGCTAATTACATTAGGTCAAAGCATATTTTATGAGTGTATGTGAGTGGATAATTTTCTCTGGCATATCCAATTAGCAGTAGAAGGACAGCAGGAGTCTGTTTATAATATGGGTTTCAGGAGACATCCATAATGCCATGTTATAGTCTGCCTGTGATGTGTCAGAGAACAGAGATGAAAGTGTGATATCCCCTCCCTCTTCTGCCGATTTTCCTATTTCTGCTCACGGCACCACTACTCTCCCAGTCAATTAAAACCTCAGGATTAAGTTTGACCCTCCCTTTTCTCCTCACTGCCCAGAGCCAATTGATCTCTAATGTCTTCCTCCTCCTTTCCAGTCCTGCTGCTGCTACCCTTATTCATGCCCTATTCACTAATGTAATAACTTCCTAACTAGTTTCTCTGCTTTAATCCTCTCTCTGTAACTCCTCCTTCCCATCCCTTTTAAGGAAGTATAGCTATGGCTACATCATTCCCTTGTCCCCAAATATCCAGTGGCTCCGCATTACTTTAACATAGGAAATAAACCTGGAAGTTCACTGACATAGTGAACTTCTAGGTAAGTAACTCCAAGGAATGCCTTCTCTTCAGTTTATAATCTTAAAGAGTTGTTTGGTACACCAAAAGGTTAAATGACTTGCCCACAGTCACTTAGCCAGTATGTGTCAGAGACAGGACTTTAACCAAACCAGTTATTTCTGCCTTCTAGGCCAACTCTCTGTCCACTTTTCCATGCTGGCCTTTTACCAAATAAAATGTAAATTCCTTGTCCTGCCATCCAAAGTTCTCCTAACCTTTCCAGCATTATCACATATTCTCAAACACTCTATATTCATTGTGAAATCTACGATATACTGCTTACTATTGCCATGCCTTCTCCTGTTTCCATGAAGTTTCACCTATTATTCTCAAGGTTTAGAATTCTTTACCTTCCCTTCCCTTCCCCACAGACACCTCCTGAAATATTTTCTCAAGTGACTCCTCTTCAAGAAGCCTCCTTTTATACCCATGAGGCCCCCTCCCCAACTCCCCACCTATAAGAGAACAGTTCCTCTAGAATATTTCATATTCAGATTTTATTTGGACATCTCAGGCACTTGTCATGTTTTTAATGAATTTATGATGTATAGCTGTTTGATTTTCCCCACTAGCCTGCAAACTCCTTGAGGTCAAGGACCATATCATATTTCTTCTTTATTTCCTCTGAGATTAATATAATATCTTACCCATAATTGAAAGATTAGTAAGGTCATCAATATAGACAGGTCTTTCATTGATGGAGACTATAACCTTTTTATTTCTCAGTAAATGGTCTTTGTGAGTTACTGTGACCAAAAAATTGACACCTGTTGGTCAACCCATGGTCATGGAGGATTCCTCCTTAGATAGGTTGCTTCTCAAACAGCAGTTTTATAGTCAATCAATGGGCTCTTACTTCAAGTGTGTCTGACTTATTAGCACTATTTAAACTCTCATGGCCTTTCTTGACCTAAAAGTCAATGTTTCATTAGCTTAATCTTGATCTCACATTGGCATAAACAATTACCTGAGTTAAAATTATCCAGTTTTAGAAATTGCCTAGCATATAGTGATTTTCTTGATTTAACTATTCATTAAATCATTACTTTATTTATTTGCTAATTCATTTATTTGTACCTAGTCTTGTCATTTTATATGTGCAGGGAACTCTGGTGATAAAAATTCCCTCTACCAGTTCAAATTGGCACTTCCTCTGAAAATTAGCTTTAGAGTATCACCTGCCATACTAAGGTATCATAAAATCATCAATTAACAACAACAAAAACAACAACTACTGCTACTACCATTTGTATAGTGATTACTATGTAACAGCCTCCTATTCTACTGGGGAGAAGGGACATAAACTATATGTGTGTGTGTGTATTTAACTATATGTGTGTGCATAGGTACATAAGTTTTCAATGAATTGAGTAGGGAGAGAATACTTCTAACAATTGGGAATCAGGAAATGTATTTTCTAGCATGTGCCAATTGAAGAGAGCCTTGATGGAAGTAAAGGATTCCAAAAGAAGTCAGATGAGTGTATGTCAAGTATATGACAGTATAGAGAAAAAGAAAGGAATGCCCTGTTTGGGAAAGAGCTATTAAGGCAATTTGTTTAAAACACAGAAGAGATGAAAGGGAAATAATAGGTCAGTGCCAGATCATAAAGTTTCCAAGTTAGGAGTTTATATTTTATCCTAAAGGCAATAGGTAGCCTCTGGGAGTTTTTGACAAAAGGAGGGACATGGTCATTTAGTAATTACCATCCTACCTTGCTATCCTCTGCCACCTCCATGTAACATTCCATCATATTATCCCTAATATACTCCAGGGACTGGGATCTATCATCAGTGATATCTATGGAATTCTGTTCTCCTTAAAGCCAATATTGCAAAAATTAAATTAATAACAAAAGTTTGCCTGATTACTATAGTCAGAAAGGAGTTAGATGTTGTTAATGGATAAATGTCCATTAAACCATGATAGACCAATGTACCTCTCCATAGATAGCTGCCAAGTAGAATGGAGCATGCATTCCTGTGTTAATGAGATACATCCTCATGACTTAAATGAATTGATGTTTGGAACAAATTTAAAAACCTTTCCAGCACTATACAAATATGAATTTCTCTTATAATTATGATTGTTTATAGGACTGCCAGTCATGGCACCGTGTTGCAGAAGAGTGCAATAGTCTTACTCTTTGAAACTTCTTTTTTCTAGGACTCATACAAGTTCTTTGCATTTGTCCCTCATATATTATAATTCCCAAGAAAGATTGAAATTATGAGCCTGTCTCTTTGAAAAGATTCGTGAAGCAATCCACTTTCTCCTTTAAAATAGATTTTTATTAATATCATTTATTTTATATCACTTACCTTTTCCCCCCAGAGCAATCCATTGTAACAATTTTTTTTTTAAAGCAGAGAACAGTTCTAAAAAAACAACCAACATGTTGAAAATGGTTCCACACACAGTATAGCCCCATAGTCCTGGAAAGAAGTCAGGGTAGATGCCTTCTCAAATCTCAGCTTTGGGGTCAAACTTGGTCATCATAATTTTACAGCATTCAGTTTCTGGTTTTTGGTTGTTGTTATTTCCATTTCTATTGTTGTGGTAATGTTTGTTTTTCTGGTTCTATTTACTCTACTTTTGTATTAGCTCATATAAGTCTTCCCATGCTTCTTGAGAGCAAGGCCTGTTTTTAATTGCCTTTCCTTGTACCCCCAGTGATTAGCAATCAGTGTCTAGCATATAGTAGGCACTTAATAAATGCTAGTGGTCTGTGACTATGGCTGTTCATGATGTTCATTGTTTGTTATAGGATAGTAATATTCCACATTTTTAGACCTTTCCTAGTTGAAGTTCATATAATTTGCTTTTAAAAATTTGCTTCTATGAAAAATGCTGCCATAATTATATATGTATATACACATATGTACTTATGCATTTATGTATGTTTATATGCAGACACACATATGTATGTATGCGCATATATGCATGCATAATCTACCTCACTTCTTTTTGTCCTTGATCACCTTTCAGTACATGTCAAAGCATATGAACATTTTAGTTACTTACATTCTACGGGGGTTGAGGTGGGAAGAGAGTGAGTGATATGTCAAAGTAAGTAGATATTAAAAGTATATGTAAAGTAATACAAATTGATTTCAGGAGGAAGAAAGGGCTAACCATATCAGGGACCATGGAAGGCTTTGTATGGCATGTGGCACCTCAGCTAGTCTTTAATGGAAACTAGCTATGTTATGAGACCTAAGTGATGGAGTGAATTCTAGACATAGATAGCCATGTAGACAAAAACACAAAAGTTACAGATGGACTATTATATAAGAGAACAGGCCAGTTTTCCTTTAATAAAGAAAGTAATACAGGGATCATTATGCAATGAGATTTAAAAAAAGAGGTGGAAGATATATTGGGGAGGTCTTGTAATTGTTGCACTTGTCACTTCCAATTCAGATGGTGATCATTTTCTGATCTTGTCACCCAATTATAGGGATGTCCAAAACTTGTATCCTGAAGCCATTCATTTACTGACTACCATTTCAATCTCTCCTATTCTTAAAAGAATGAAAAGAAAAAAAAATCTCAGTAGAGCTTGAAGTTGGGGGAATGGTAGGAAAAAAAGTCTGAAAAAAATGATTGGTGCTAATGGGTAAGAGTGACAACACATTCAAGTATATGATTGGAAATTCTTTTATTGATTTGTTCATCACTGCAAGCAAGAGCAGGCAGTATTTAGAAACCAAACCAAGGTGGTCATTACAGTCCATTGCCATGGCAAGATCTCCCCTGGTGTTTTAAAAATGAAACCTTTTTTCAGTAGGAAATAGAAAGGCCTGGCTGAAATCAGAGAACAATTAGTCAGGACCTTGAAGAAAGGCAAACTAGCATCTGCAGAAGGGAGAGGACAGTATATTATTCCATTTGAGGAGGCACACAACCACCAAGCCATTAAGTGACCATCTTTCATAGTACTTGACAAGATAACTCAAGGGCACTCAGCAGCCTTTTTGAGTTGGTCTGCCTGCAGAAAGGGAGGGGACCTGGTCAGGGCTATTACTCTAGCTATTTCAATAGTATGACAGTTGTGAGGCACAACTACTTGACTTTTAATGGGGAAAAAGCAATTTCTACTACAAGAATTGGTGCTCTGAAATGACATTCATTTTTCCCCCTTTAAAAGAATATTGTGAGAGAGGAAGAAGGAAGGAGAGAGAGAAACTGGTTTTAAATCTTTCTTAGCTTGATCTTAAGCTTCAAAAAGAGATGTCTATGGTCAAATCTCCCTCCTTCTTTGTGATTTGGGAGCCATTAACATCATCAACAAAATATTCTGAAAAACGTGAGCAGTTTTTGCAAAGTATCATGGGAAGTACTGAAAGGGTATTTCTTATCCAATTGTCTCCATTCAGTGGTACAGATAGGGGGATTCAACAAGAAGTTCCAGTACTGTTTTAAAAACATATCACCATTTAATGTATTTTTAACAAAAGAATGCAGAATGTAAAGAGAGAAAAGTAGGAGTACATAAAACATAATTATAGAATATTAGTTCTTGGGAGGCACTTTTGAGCTCATGTAGTACAAATGTCTCATTTTACAGATGAGTTCTAGACAAGTTAAGGTACTTACATAAGGTCACATGGCTAATTACTGCCAGGACACCATAGATAGATAGATAGATAGATAGATAGATAGATAGATAGATAGATAGATAGATAGATAGATAGATAGATAGATAGATGATAGGTAGATAGATGAAAGAAAGATACACAAATGCACATATCTATATATTTATATTTATATGTGTGTGTATAAATTAGAGCCATGCACTTAGAGTCAAGAATACCTGGGTTTGAATTTTCTCAGATAGTTGGTAATTGTGTGATCCTGGCCAAATCACTTCTCTGAACTTCAGTTTTATCATCTATAAAATGGATGTAGTAATGGCACCAACTTCAAAGAGTTGTTGTGGACATCAAATGAAATAATAAATCTCTCTGAAGTGCTTTACAAATGTGAAAGAGCAATATAAGAACTATGATTTGCCATTGCTGTGATGTACTATCTCTGGGAGCCAGGCTGGGAACAAGGGTACTTGACTGGGGGTGAAGTATGTTGCTTTTCCTAGGAATTCTGGGGTTTACCTTCCCAAGCTAATAATTGTGTATGGTCAAAAGTAGTATTCCTTCCCCTCACTCTGATACATACACTGTTCTAATCCTGCATTTATGACTCAACAAACTTCCATCTCCAGGACCATGAGGAATGGCCCAGACACAAGACTAAGGATGTAGTTCTTAGAAGCATCATTTGGATGGGTTCTGGTGTAGTCAGTCAAATAATGGCAGGACAGGGAAGCATAACTATTTGGCCAAAAACTGGGTTCAGACATTATTGGCAAGGGAGAACCACAATATCCTTCCTTGTACCTGCATATGATGGAGGGAGTTCATGACTACCTTGGGATTCCCATTAAAAACAAAACAAAACAAAATAATAAAAAACCCTACTGTAGTGGGAAAATGGCTTATGGAAGTTGAGAGTTTTATAAGTCTGGAACAGAAACTTGAATTCTAGGCCCTAGGCAACTCCCCCCCCCCCGCCCCGCAATCCTCCACCTCTGGAATAACCTTTGCTATGTACTATGGGGGTGCATCATCCTTTTTCTAGGCCCACTGGAGAAGTTGGCTGGTCATTTGGGTGATGGTGGAGATGTCATTACACCTAAGCTTCTGTGATTGAGCAATAAATTTCTGAGTGAGCCAATATCCCCATTGGATGCCTTGGCCAAACTCATACATTTGAATGATTCCTTTTCTTTTTAAATAAAACAAATTCTCACATTGGCCTTATCCATTCCTCCCTCCCTCTCTCTCTCTCTCTCTCTCTCTCTCTCTCTCTCTCTTCTCTCTCTCTCTCTCTCTCTCTCTCTCTCTCTCTCTCTCTCTCTCTCTTCTCTCTCTCTCTTCTCTCTTCTCTCTTCTCTCTTCTCTCTTCTCTCTCCTCATCTTAGTGTAGAAATTTCCTTTTCTGTTCATTCAAAAACTGGTTTAACTATGGAAAGAATTAAGGGGAGTGTACATGATATTCTTCAAGGTGAGAAGTACAGATTTGTGGGACTGGACTTAGGAAATCAACATCAGCATGGGACTTGTAGGCAAAGACTGTGGCTAGTCTATTTTGGTTAACTCCTACCCATTCTGGATTCTGAGAAAAGTGTGGAGGAAGGAGATGAGCTGTAACACCAGCAGAAAACATCTGCTACTCTTAACTTCCTGCCCAGTGATTGAAAGAGGGGTGCTTGGCATTCTGTAGAGAGTAATGCTGCTGAAGGAAAATGGATTTGGCACCTACTTCCTGTGGTAGGACTATCAAGTCACTGTTTGACAGGGTGAAAAATAAAAAGCTTTTTGAGATGCTATGAAGTATGTTGGTTACAAATTTCTCGTAGAAGGAATAGGGGGAAATATGCTCATATGAAAAAGAGGTTTTAGATATTAACACATATCCAGACATATACTAATAGCTATGTGATGTCCTCCCTTGAATACCCAAGATTATGTGTAAATATCCTTGAGTTCCCAAATGTTATACCAATGGATAACAGGGTCTATCAAGACAGAAAGGTTTTGAAAGACTACAATGAACTATATTTTTCCATTGAAATTAAATTAAGTTCAAAAAGACCTTCCCTCCTAGAATATGCTCCTAAGTAATATATGTTTATTTTTTGGTCTTAGCATGTCACAGAAATCATCCAGAAAAAAACATGGATGGGATATGATCTCTATTAATGGAGTATTCAAGGTGATAAAGTTATCTGTTCTAGAAATATTGATATAAAATGTATTTATGGGTTACAAATAGCCCATTTTGCAGTTGGGGATACCAAGGAATAGAAAGGTTGTGATTTATGTATGCCCTCTATATGTCTGCATGTCTGTCTGGCTATCTGCATATCTTTGGAGAGAGACACACACATATCTACTTAACTTTTCTTTTTCAATATAGATCAAGATATTTATAGCATATACCTAAGTGCAAAACTCTCTCCCTTTCTATATACATATTTTGATATCATGAAGGATTTACAATATCATTGTTATATTTATTCCCTCTAGTAGTTTAGTAATTGCAAGTCATTCATGCCCTGTCATTGCATTGAACAACTATGTAGTCCCCCCTCACAATAGTCTGAGGTTGCTTTTCTATCTCTCTTAATATTGAAATGGTGAAATGGATGTGTTGCTGAACCTGGTGTCAGGAAGCTTTGAGTTCAAAGTTGACCTAAGATTTGTGTGACCCTGGGAAAGTCATTTAGTCAGTTTGTCTTGGTTTCTTGAACTTTAAAATGGGCATAATAATAGTACCTACTTCCTGAGGTTGCTGTGAGGATCAAATGAAATATTTGTAAAGTGCTTTGCAAATCTTAGAGTACTATATAAATTCTGGCTGCTATTCTTAGTTGTTATTATTCATTTTTATATGGTCTGGCTGCCCTTCAGTTATCACTTGCCCTCTCCATGTGACCAACCTAAATCCCTTACCAGTCATACAGCTTACTGACAACATCTCTTATGCTGTGCTCCTCTTGAGCAATTCTTTTGTTGGCCATGTGTTACAGTCTACTAACACCCACCTGTAGCCTCTCCATTGTACTTTCAGTGATTATCAACCCTTAATGCTTTAGAGATTGTGGTATTCTATGATTCACAGCCATACACCATCCCCGGAAGAATATTGTTGAAAATGATGAGTTTTTGTTTCAGGGAGAAGCATTAGCAATGGAAAGGGTCATTAAAATGTATTGTACAATTTCCCCAAACCCACTCTACTCTTCTTCAAGGCTGGGCTTTGTCCATTTTCCATGGACTGAACATAAGACACAATTTGTCTAATTCTTAGTATTTTTATCTATACACTCAAAGTATCTGACATATATTTTGCATGTGTTTGTGTGTGTGTGTATTTGTAATTGCAGTATGGAAAAATTAAGAGAGGCCAGGATTGTACTCAGGAATACATGGATTGAAATCCTGTCTTTGACAGATTTTAGCTTTTGCTCCATGGGAAGGTCACTTATTCCATCAGTTCCCCAAGAAGATGACCCATATAATCTGAGAGGTTGTTTTCAAAATGGGAATTTCCTATATAGTATATGTCTCTATCTCTATCATCTCTCATTTCTATTTCTATTATGTGTGAGTGTAAATGTCTGACAGTGTGTTTATATATATGTGTGCTTTTAATATAGATGGATATATATGTCTTCTCATTATCTACTCTATCTCTATCATTTATCTATCTATCTACACACACACACACACACACACACACTCTGAGGGAGAAGCAAAGTTTGATTATTATACCATGATCCCTGTCTTGATAATACAATATAAGAGCATGGCCTGTTCATACCTAACTATAAAATAAAATGACCTGTTATTCACACGCAGATGTGTGTGTATGCATGTGTCTATACACACATATATGTATATATATGTATATATGTGTATATATATATATATATATATATATATATATATATATATATATATGTGTGTGTGTGTGTGTGTGTGTGTGTGTGTGTGTGTGTGTGTGTGTGTATTGGACTCCATCGTCACAGCCTTCTGGAACCTGTAGTCAACTCAGCATCACCATTATTCCTGAAAGACACATGTCAATTGACTCTTCTATTAATCTACCCAGCGAATGAGGCAAAATCTAAACTCAAGTCTTCCCGACTGCAAATGCAAACTACAACTTCACCTGGCTTTTTGAACTCACTACCTTAAATCAAACAATTATCCCAAAGCATTTATCATGTGGCTGCTACATGCCAAGCATTGTGCTAGGCACCGCAAATAAGAAAAAATGAAATAGTCCCTGACAAGGGACAAATAATTTAAACTCTTTCAGTTTCTGTTTTTTCATCTGCAAAATGGGCATAGTAAGAATACCAAGCTCCCAAAGATGTTATGAAGACCATATAATTAATATATGCTATGATACAGTACAGTACAAAATAATTTATATAATTAATAGACCATATATGTACATATATAGAATTTTAAAGCATAGAGTACTATATAAATATGATTATTGTTACTATTATTATTCTCTATTATTGGTATAGGCTCTTTAACTCTAAAAGCTATGATCCTTGACTTATCTCTTCTAATGTACTAGCTGGATTATAATTTTTTTTTCAAGGATTTTGTAGGGGATGGAGCCTTCCCAAATGAACTTGACAACCACTGAGATCTCTCTTGACCTTGAAATTCCTATAGCTCTATTAAGTCACAATATCTCTTGTGGATTTTATGTTGCTTTTAGCCCCTTGCTAAGCTTTATAGGTAAGAGGATGGGTGAGGATAGGGCATCAGTTACTTATTCAGGAGAAGTGTGAGGACTGATTTTATAAGTGTCTTTGACATCTGAGGACATTTTCTAACGGATGATGCTTCTTTTTTTAACCTTCAAGAAGAATAGGATTACTACTACTACTACTACTACTACTACTACTACTACTACTACTACTAATAATAATAATAATAATGATAAAATTTTTGGTTAGCTGGAAATAAGGTTTTTTTGTTTGTTTTTTTTACTGGTCACTAGGGTGGATAAAGGAATGAGCCTAGAGTCAGGGAGACTCATCTTCCTGAGGTAAATCTGGCCTCAGACACTTATTAGCTCTGTGACCCTGGGCTTAACCCTGTTTGTCTCAGTTTCCTCATCTGTAAAATGAGCTAGAGCAGGAAATGGCAATCCACTTCATTATCTTTATCAAGAAAACCCCAAACAGGTTCACAAAGAGTCAGATACCACTGAAAATGACTAAACAACCGCAACGACAAAAGGGTGTCAACAAATAGAATGGATTCTGAAAATATTTTTGGTTGGGGAGTGGCAGGAAATGAGTCTTTCTTCCATTATTTAATCACAAGATCTTGAGTAAGTCAGTGAATCTTTCTAAGATTTCATTTACTCATATGTATATGAAGGGAGTTATAATATTTTCACTACCTGTCTCTCTTTGGAAGAGAAATGTACAAATGTGAACATTTAAGACCCTCTCCCTATGGATTTACACAGTGAATTTGTTCTGGACATTGGGAAGAAGTATAATGAATATTTTACTGAACCCAGGCTAGAGCTAAGCTACCTTTAAATAAAACTCCCTTATTATTGACTTAAAATATGATAGAATATTCATATAGCTCTTCAAATTTTACAAAGTGCTTCCTATAGATTATTTCATTTGATCCCCATGATGACACTGTAACGTAGGTTATTTTTCTATACCCTTTTCATAGGTAATAAAATTGATGTTCATGGAGATTAAATGACTTACCCAACATCACCCAGCTAGGATTAGAATAAAAATTTGAACCTCCATCTTACTGATTCCAAGTGCAACACTCTTTGCACTACTTAATGCTGCCTCTCTAAATTAAAATAATGCTTGATTTCTGTGCTACTCACACCTTGAATATAGGTAACTCATTTGTATTAACCATTATTTGCCTCAAAATAGATGAAGACAAAATCTGAATTGAAAAGTTTTTAAAACAATAAAAAACTTAAAATTCTGGAAAGCAAAATCATTTAAAATTGCAAAAGATGAATGGGATTTGGCTTCCTTGAGGCAGAACTTATAAGAGTGAGAGGTAATTAAAAGCAGGTATATTTTTATTATTCATCCAACAATTTATTTTCCTTTTATGTTTCTTTCTCTTTGTTACTATTCTATTCACCCAATCTGAATTGGAAGAAGTGATGTTTAAGCTATTCATTTTGAAATTGTTCAATATTTCAGTGCTGGTGGGAAAGGAACTGATAAGACATGAATGGAGCTTAGAAGGGACCCCAAGGCCAATTCTCTTGTTTTACAATTGATGAAACTGAGTCCAAAGGAGGGCGTCCAAGGTAATGATGGTATTAAATACCAGAAATGGCAAATAAACCCAGGTTCTCTGACTGTAGAACCAGTGATATTATACTACTTTGTCAATTGAAGCTAAGCTAAATCAACTAGTTTCAATTTGCTAGGTCCCAGATAGTGCAAATGAGGGATCCTGTGAAGGGCTTCCTATTTTAATTCCTACTATTTGAAGTTATATTATATGGAAATTATATATGAAGTTATATTATATGGAAAAATATTTCCAGCTCAATGGAAATATTCAATGACAATTTGAATAATGCATCCAATTAATGATATTAATTATTTGCATTAATTGGGGCCTAGATATAGTTATAAATTTCAGTGACATTATTCCAAGTTCAAAGAAATTGGACAGTTGGTTATCAATAAAAATATATATTAAACATCTCTGTTTTCATTAGTGTGGGAACTATTTCCTACAACCCATCTGTAGCTTAATTTTAAGGAGTTGCCACCTGAAACTCAAAAAGTTGAGTGACTTGCTTATAGTCCCAAAGCTAGTCATCCAGAAGTAGATTTTAACTCATCTTTTTTTCACTCCCATTCTAGTGTATAGACACTGTCAAGTTGTCTTTCTGGTTGGATGTCATGATTTCTAAATATATAGATCATTTTTTATGTGTAGTAAGATATCTTTGTTAATCCTTTACTAAAATAAAATATAAAATAAAAAAGGATTGCACATATTAGGTGCTTTGCAAATGTTTGTAGACTATGAAATGGATGAAAAAGTTTAACAAGATGGGTTTTTTTGCCAGACTCTAAGAAAAGTACCTTTGAAATGTTTTTGTGAACAAAATTGAGTGAAGATAGTTGAGAAAGCCTGGAAATTCTGTGTGTTCTTCAAGGAGAATAATGTATTCATCCAAATCAGTCCATCAGTCAGTAAATAAACATTTATTAAGCACCTGTCTTATGCCAAAATGCTCTGCTAAGTGACAAAAATGGAATTCAGTGGCTCCAAAGGGTAATGGAGAAGGGTCACAGACATTTCATGAAAAAACCTGTCCTCTTTGTGTTTCTTTTATTTTATTTCTTTAATTTGAACTTAAACACACAAAAAGGAACACACCCCTATACATAACAGAATATGAAAAGAGGATTACATGTTAAATCATGAATTTCCATTCAATACTGCTTGATTTTTTTAAAAAATTACATTATAAATTCTACTCATTTTTTTCAAAACTGGACTAGTAATCTGTGCTTCCTTCTGAACTTCCTTCTGTTCTTTTCTGTGTAAAAAAAGAAAAGGAAAAGAAAAACATTTCAATGGCCCTCTGTTATTTTTGTGCTATCAGTATTGATAATACCTTCCTCTCCCATCCATCCAGCCAACAAAAAGAAAAACAACAAAAAATTGTAACAAATTAGAACAGTGAAACAAAATGAATTTATACAGTGACCATGTCCAAAAATGCATTTCCCATTGTACCTTGAGACCATCAAACACCTTCCTGTGGGTATCATTATAGAATGTAGGTCTTTTGGAGACATAGCTGGTCATTTTATTGATAAGAAATTTCAAATACTTCAAGTTGTTGCTTTAAAAAAAAATGTAGGCTGTGTCTTGCCCTTGTAAGATATATATGTTTTTATATTTATATTTATATGTGTGTATGTATATGCAATATATGATACTATAGATATAACTAATATGCACACACATACACACATGTGAATATAGATAGGTATATGTGTGTATATATACACGTACATGCATATATACATATATACATACAATCTGAGATTCTGAACCATCTCTAAGGAGAGGAAGAGTTACCACAATTGTTTTAAGGCCAAGGGCAAGCAAGCCCCTTGAGCAATTTCAGATGGGAGGCTCTTTCCTACAGTCTCTTAGAATTATATGTATCTCCACCCTTAAATATTGTTGAGGTGTCATTTTGAAAGTTCAAAACAAAAACGTTGTTTCCCTGGGCACTATGCATTAAGGAGTTGGGGGTGGGGTTAATTTATACTTACCAGTTTTTTCTCCTTGCCAAAGTCTGCTTACACACACACACACACACACACACACACACACACACACATAAAATTTCAAATGGTAAATAGGGAGTAAGCCCATTTATCTAAATGAAATAGTAAGAAGAAATTTGTAAAGTAATACAAATTAGAGTACACTAGAAAATACATGAGTGAATGAGCACTTTTAGATGAGAGTAAGATAAGAACTCAGCTCAAACAACAGAGAGGTACAGATATCACCTGACGGAATATTCCCCACAGTCTCTAGTGAGGTAAGCTGAAAGTGAGGGACCTATTGAGGGGACAGCCTCTCCTGTATTTATGAAGTTTTCAGATTCTTTCTCTTCATCTGCATGTTTGGATCCAGTCTCAGAGAGAGTCTGGAATCATGAATGATTTTATAAGAAGATAATACCTTTGTTCTCCAATCCTCCTGTACTACCTCAACCCCACATAGCATTCTCTGTCAGTCTAGTCATGAAAATGCCCCAGGCTCAATTGAAAACTTGGGTAATGTTTACAATGTTCTTATTTTTATATAAATTCTTTTCCTATTTCTGTTCACTCTGTATCATCAGTTCATATTTTCTAGGAGTCTTTACAATCATCTCTATTCATGATTTCTATGTTTCTCTGTTATGTTTGCATTTCCTTTATTTTATTCATGTGGACTTAGAGGTCACTAGGTTATTTTCATCTTAGAAAAGTTCCCAGTTCCATAGAAACCTAAGGAGATTCACTTGAGAGCATGATGTGTGTGTGTGTGTGTGTGTGTGTGTGTTTCTTTAAATCAGGATAGACTTCTAAGAGGAAGAAAGGAAAAGTAACACTGAATCCTTCACATTCACTGAAGGAGGGCCTTGGGAAATTTTTCATCCTCACTCTCCAGATTTGTTGTTATTTAACCAGTATAATCAGGGATAACAAGAAATGAGGTGACACTCCTTTCCTAAGTATTGAAAAATGGGCTCTAGATACTTTGAGATAACATGCTGAAATGCAAAGTATGGTCCATTTGGAATTGGACCCAATTTATAAACTCTCCTCTTAATGGGCAAACCTGCAGGAGTATTTTGCCTTAATTGGCTTATCTTCTACCCGGAGGTATTCTTCCACAGAATGGAAGTAACAGAAACAATGGGATGCTGGTTTATTATTAGCTCCCATTTTGAGACTGTTTCTTGAAGTAATGAGAGTTTTGGCTCAGACTTGCATAAGACTACCAACCCTAGCTCTTCTCAAAAGGAATATTGGGAATTATTTTTGAAATCTAGCTCTTTTCATCAGAAAATTTCATCCTCCTTTGGAAACCTTCCTGTTTTCCCTCAGCTATGCCTTCTTCTCCTCAATACCTTGCTGGTAAATATATCTTTTGACTTAAATGTTAAATAAATAAATAAATCCCTAAAGCGGATTTATCAAATCAATGCTGCAAGTTAGTAACTGACAAAGAAAATAAAGGTGAGGTTCTTATCTTTTTTGTGTGCATTGGATCCCATTGTAATTCTAGTGAAGATTTTGGAGATCTTAGAGTAATTTTTTAAATTAATGTAAGACATGCTAAATTTCAGGTAAAATTTAATGAAAGTAATGAGATAAATATATATTTTTTCTAATCTGTTTATTGACTCTGAACTCTATCCAGGGACCCATTGGATTATTCATGGCCTCCAGATTAAGAACCCCTATAATAGAAGAATCCTGGGCCCTGGAATTTCCAGTTTGCATAATTGAGTAACAAAAGGGAAGAAAAATATCTTTGTTGTAAGCAGCCAGAATATCCTATGCTTAATCTCCAATTAAATTCATTTTACTTCCAGGAGTTTGCATATCTCCTTTTGTAAACTAGACTGGGTCAGTTGCACCAAAGCCAAAGTTCTTCAAAATGAGGCCTTTGAAAAGCTAAACTCCAAAATGGCCTGACAAGCAAACAAAACACTCCTTGCCAGTCTATTTACTTCAGCCAATCAATAGGCTGCAAATGCCCTAATGTAACTTTAATACTTTGTCACTGTGTGGTTGCCTGGAAGATAATCTGGTCCTTGGTTTCATTTTCCCCTCACTGGGTCCTCAACTTCAAATCTAGGACAGAAAAATCCCTCAACAAATGGGATCAGAAAATCAATTTCACATGCACAGAATTAGGAGGAAAATAAAGGCCCTAACCTGAGTGGGAGTTCTCCCATTTGATTAGCTCATCAACAGTCAGTCAACTAGCCTATTACATGTCAGGCGTTGTGCTAAACACTGAAGATACCAAAATTAAAACAAACAAAAAACAAATAAGCAAACAAAAAAAATCAGTTCTTGCTTTTAAGAACACAGTCTTATGGGGGAAACAACAAGCAAATGATTATACAATCAGTCATTCAGTGAAGATTTACTGGCATCTACCATGTATCAAACTGTGTTAAGCACTGAAGATACAAAAAAGGGCAAAAGACAGTCCCTGCTCTCAAGAATGGAATATGCAAAAGTCTAATGGCATACACCAACAAGATATATACAGGATGAATTGGAGGTTGTTGTTTGTCCTAAGTTTTTGAAGAGGACCAAAATAACATCGTGATGTCAGGGTCAATGTACTGTGTGTCTGATTTTGGCTGATCACAACCATATGAGCTCGGAAGGCTATACCACAATTGGGCACAAATCGTCCATATGACCATTTGGGAGGGAGATGTTGCTAAAGTTGTGTATCTCATGTTTCTTTTGAGCTACCCCAATTCCACTTTGCTCAGAGAGCACAATACCTTCTATGGAGGTAATTAGAGGTAATTTCAGAGGGAAGGCACTAAGATTAAGGAGGACTAGAAAAGGCTTCTTGCAGAAAGGCAGGCCTGACTTGGAAGAATCCAGGAAGTAGAGATTAGGAAACCAAGAATTCCAGGTATGGGGCCAGTCAGTAAAAGTGCTCAAAGTGGAGATTTGGAGTATGTGTTTGAGGTACAGCATGGAGGCCAGTGTCATTGAAGTTACACGGAAGGGAATAAAATATAAGAATACTGGAAGGGTAGGAAGAGCTCAGGTAATGAAGGCCTTTAAGTCAAACAAGATGGTAGGATTCTAATCATCATTTGGGTCTAGTTTTGGATTCCTTTCCTAAGCTTTCTCAGAAACTTGTTAAAATTGAGAAAGTGACTTTTCCCAGGTGTTTTGCAGAACTTTGAGAGAAACCAATGCTTTGGATTGATTGAGGTAGCTGAAGTATGCATCCCACTGCTCATGTTCCTTTGTGCCCAGTAATGTATCAGATTTCCAATTGATGTCAGTCAATATGTATTACTGCAAGCCCATGGGATGTGTAAATAGCATACTAGGTTCCTATTGTCTCAAAGAGTGCTTGTTGTATTAATTTGGGGATTTTGTTAGCAATGTATGAGGAGCAGCTAGCTAGAGACAAAAGCCCAGAGCAGTTCTGCTTTCACTGTGTAGGTAACAAAGGGTCTACCACAGGCTGCTATTGGCTGCCTCATTCCTGGCCTCTTATCCTCCCTATTCAGTTCCCTAATGCCCTGCCCCCGCTTTCACATTGGTCAGAATGCTGAGTTGTGGCAAGTACTCAAAGGGACACTGCCTGATCTGGGCTCTTGGTGGTACTGAAACAGTTTCATGTAAATATTGTCATCAATGTTGGCATACCTAGCCTGTGCCAGTTTCAGGATTAAAATGAAATTTTAAGTATCTTTCCCTGGTTTGTATAGCTTTGACAGATTATGACCAATAATTATTAGTCTCATTATTAGGAAATATACAGTTAAAAAAATAAATAACTATATTTGTAACAGAATAACTTTTGGATAAAATACTCATGGTTTTTCATAAACTCTGTGATAAAGAAATGGTTTAGATGTTCTAGGATAACCCCTTACCTTCCAAAGTCATAGCATAGTAAGTTTGCATAATAGAAACATAAACTATAATAATGGCCTTATATTAGCCTAACAAAAACATTTGAGAATAGCAAAAGGTAACATTTAGTATTTGTATTTTTTTAAAAGTACATTTAATTAATAATAGTCATTACATTTTCCCAACAAAAATAGATCTATCATTTGCCTCATGTCAAAAACCTCTGGCATATTGGAGGGTTAGGTTTCCAGTGGGATTGATGTCTTTCCATTTAAGTAGGTTGATGGTAATGATGTTCATAGGGAAAAAAATAATCCAAGGCCAAATGAACAAAATATTGGTTGTTGAGTGTTTTCGGATTTCATCTCTCAACTTTCTTCCATTGGACAGGTGATCCCATGTATCTGTAATGTGCTACTGTATTGCTCCTGCCTTATAAAACCATAGTCCAGGTGCCACCACTTACACGAGGCCTTTTCTGATTCCCTTTTCCCCTGCTTGTTAGCTATCTCACCCACTTGAAACTATATTCTTTGTATTTACTAAAGTGTTTACATGTTGCATCCTCCCAATAGAATTTATTCTCACTGAAGATGTATTATTTTTATTTTGTCTTTGTAGCCCCCAAACCCACACTTTTTCCTTGAACATAGTAGCTGCCTAATGATTGTTCAGTTAAATTGACTTCAGATAAATTGACTTCGACACATATTTGAGTATAGAACTTTTTTTTTCAGCAAGAGGCCTCAAAGGCAAGTTTATTTTAGGAAGCCTTCATTGTATAAATGGTATTGTTATGCAATCAAAAATAGAGGTAGAGAAATGCCTGTTGAAATGGTTCTACAAACTCCTAGTGTGACTAACAAAGGAATTTCCAAGGTATAAAGGAATCTCCTAGAAAAATTTGCAGCTCTCCTAAACAAAAGTTGTTTGGAGTATAACTAGCATTTATTGTGGGATCCCCGGACTAAGAACCAATCAATAAATATTTATTTAGCACCCATTCTCTACCAGGAGCCAGAGATATAAATACAAAAATAAAATGGTTCTGCCCTCAAGGATCTTACATCCCATATATGGAAACAACAGAGACATCTTAAAGATACACAGAATATTTGTTTTTGCTCAGTCATTTTATTCATGTCCAATTCTCTGTGACCTCATTTGGGGTTTTCTTGGCAAAGACACTGGAGTGGTTTGCCATTTCTTTCTTCAGATCATTTTAAAAATGAGGAACTGAGGCAAAAAAGGATAAGTGACTTGCCCAGGGTCACACAGCTAGTCAGCATCTGAGGCCAGATTTGAACTGACAAAGATGGGTTTTCCTGCTCCAAGCCTAATGTTTTATCCACCTTATCACCTACTTGCCCTTATGTAAAACATATCTGAAGTAAACAGAGGGTGGTTTCAAGGAATGGGAGAATCCCTTACAACTGAGAGGAGAAAGAACGATGACCTCTTATAGAAGATGGCACTTAAGTCAAGATTGAAAAGATCTTTTGATGTCCCTTAGTCCATATACATGCATTCAGGCAGACCATACTTTCATCATCCCCTGCACATGGGAATACAGTGGAAAAGACGAAATCTAAGTACCCTATAAAACCCAACAGGCATGATACTTCCTGGCATTGTATTGATGAATGCCTTTGGCAATATTCTGAATACTTAGGTGTTTAGACAGAAAGGGGCTAAGCATGAAAGTTGGTATCTAAAAAGAATGTGAAAAGTCAAGGTTTTGTCTTTGTACCTTAATAGTCAATTCCATTCATGATCCAATAGCAACTCTGAAGGTCTTATGAAAAAGGCAATCTATCTACAGAGAGAGAACTGATGGTCTCTGAATACAGATTGAAGCATATTTTTTTTGTTATTTCTTTATCTGAAGTTTTGTTTTTGTTTGTTTTCTTTAACAACCTGGCTAATGTGGAAATGTTTTGCATGACTGCTCATGTATAGCTTATATTGAATTGCTTGTGTTCTTGGGGTGGGGGGAAAGGGAGGAAGAGAATTTGGAACAAAAAGTTTTAAAAAATTGGTGTCAAAATTTGTGTTTTACATGTAATTTGGGAAAATAAAGTTCTAAATATTGAAAATTTTAAAAGTCAATTCCATTCAAGAAGCATGGATTACTGAGTCAGCTAGGTAGTGCAGTGGATAGAGCACTGGCCCTAGAGTCAGGAGTACTTGAGTTCAAATCCAGCCTCAGACACTTAACACTTACTAGCTGTGTGACCTTGGGCAAGTCACTTAACCCCAATTGCCTTACAAAAAAAAAAAGAAGCATGGATTATACTTGGATATACTTCAAGGATTATACCTCTGTCAGAGGTAGGATTTAAACCCAGATTTTACTGGCTTGAAGAGCAGCTCTCTATGCACTAAACTGCTCCTATGAAAATATTTACAAATAAATGCAGATATGTATTGAATCATTTATAGAACAGGTCCTATGGAGACCAATGGATTTTTTTTTCATTGCCTTGGAAGTCAGTAATACAAAAAGCAAATAAAAAAAAGAATTTTATTTTCATAATAGTTTCAAGAACAAGCAATAACTCAGATGGATTTTAACTAGATTACAGTTCAGACAATATAACGTAAATTATAATTTTCAGGTGGAAAATGAACCACAGTCAGTGGATATTAATTGGTGCAAATAATAATCTGTTTTACTCTCTGGAAAGATAAAGCTGATTAAAATGTTGTAGAGAGCAATTATTTTAATTTTGTGGAATAAATATTCTCTAAGATAACTTCAAAATATGAAAGTTTTAATATTAATCCAATGGATTAGTATGCATATATTGGATAAAAATGACAGAATCATTAATAATACTGGCTGAATTTGTTATAAAGTTGATAATCACCTTGATTTTAAAGACTTTGTCCTTTATAGACTCCCAGATGATTAATAAATACTTATCAAATTGAATAACCACATAAAAACAAAATAGCCAGAAAAATCAATTAACAAGCATTCATTAAGAGCCTACTATGTGTCAGACACTGGGGATTAAACACAGAAAAGTAACAGTCTGTGAGATTCACAATGGCTGTACTTTAGGCCTGAGAGGTAACATTGTATAGCACCAAGCCAACCCGTGGAGTCAGTAATGTTAGGTGGGAATCCTACTTGACATTCATTGGCTGACTAACTCTGAGTGACTAATTATCATAATCTCAGTTTGTAAAATTTCATTTCATTGTAAAATGAAGGTGATAATCATCATATATGAACTGTGAGTTCCCATGAGCCCCCAGGCAACTCTATCACTGTAAACAAACTAAGACTATGAAAAATTGGATCACTTATCTATGGTTAACATACCATGACTATAAATCATAGATGAGTTTCTGATATGCATTTTAAGAGGGAATTTCCATACTGGGAGTTCCCTTCACTGAGAAAATAGCATTATCCTACAAAATGAAAACAACTTATCTATCACTGGGGCAGCACTTTTTAAAATACTCTGCAAAACTTTAAAGCACTATAGAAATAAGTATTAGGTGTCACAAAGTCTTGGGTTCAAATATCACCTCTGACATTAGCTGGATAAGTCATTTCACCTCCCTGAGACTATTTCTTCTGTAAAATAAGGGCATTTGTACCTGTAGTACCAGCCTTATTGACTTGTGAGACTCAAATGAAATTATATACATATATATACATATATATGTGCATGTGTGTATATATGTGTACATACACATATGTATACATGTGTGTATGTATATATACACACCTACATATAATGTGTATGTATATACATATAATGCATTACCAACTTCAGATGTCAGTTTTGTTGTTATTTCTATCATTGAAAATCTCTGTATTCTAGGATTATGCCAGTGGCCTTCAGTAGGTTTTTCTGTTGAGTATGGCCTTTGATTTTTGAGTATTTCTAAAAATAAAATAGCAAAATCCCTTGACAAATTTTAAACATAAAAGAAATCCAAGAATACTGCCTCTCTAATGGCATTATATTTACTTTATTGCTTCAAATATCTGTGATTTCATTAATGTAGGGAATCATCCACCAATAAAGAGCAAAACTCCTCTCATGAGATGATTTCATAAGTAGCTGTAGCCAAGAAAGAAAAGAAAATTCATCTCCTCGGGGCCAGACCTTTAATGATGAGTCTCTTTGAATTTATTTAGACACACGTTTAAATTGTAGGTATCCCTGGGTCTCTACTTGAAGCCGTTCTGGACTGATAGGGCCTGCTTGAGCTGGCAATCAGTGGACAAAGCATTTGAGAAATTTGAATCACTTCCTTATTTCATTGAAGTTCCCAAATAAGGCTGTTGTGGAGATATCATCTGGAGATGGATTTTCTTGTCTTTTTTTTCTAATATCACAGGCTACATGATCACTGCATGTGCCCACAGACCATGACTATTACCCAATAAGCTCTACCAGCATTTGGCAAAAATGCAAGGGAAAATGTAGAGGAGGTAACAGTCTTGCCAAGGGGGAGAGCTTGCAAAAATGATGTTAAATTTCCATTCAAGAAACATTTATTAAATATCAAATACATCATGACCAAATTTATAGTCTCATTTGCAGGAGTGGCTGGAGGGGGAAGAGAAAGACAAGTACAGTAATAGCAACAATTCAAAGGAGGGAGAAATTAGGACCAATAAGAGGGTCAAGCAAGGTGATATAGAAATAGAGAGATCACTTTAATCTGGAACAGGCAGAGGAGATTACTATGAAAGAGGTGCCATCAAAGTTGGACCTTAAAGAAGTGGAGGGCCATCAACAGGCAGGGATAAAAATGGAGATGAGGAGGGTGAGATACATCTTTAATGTAGGGATGGGGCAGGAGAGGATAGGATGATAATACAGAAGAGAGAATAAGACTGTTAGACTGGAAAATCAAGTATGTGAAAGGGAAAAGAAGGTGTGACTGCTCCCGGATGGTAAATCCATTTTAGAGAAGACCTTGATTGTAAGGATAAATAGTTGTGACTATTTGTTGTTCTTAAAATCAATTCAACAAGTTTTGTGTGTGTGTTTTTTTTATTTAAACTATGAGAATCATGATTAGGAAGTAGATAGAATACTGCAACCAGAGCCAGAAAGAATTGCCTCTGCTGCTTAGCTGCTGTGTGACTATAGCTTCAGGTAGCTCTCCCTTCTGCTACATGCATAGTAGGTGCTGTTATTGACTTCGTTTTACAAATGAGCAACAGATTAAAAGTGGTTGCAATCTGGCCAAGATCATGCCAGCTAGTGAGTATCTGAAGCAATATTTGAACTCATGGCTTAAAATGGAGGAAAGATAGTGGTGCATGATTGGAAAGTGGAAAAAAAGGGAGCATGCTCTTACCATCTGAGTCTCTAAGTAGGCTTTTATGTCCCTTCATGATTTTTTCTTATTTGGGAAGAATGATAGATCACCTGTTGATGTCAGCAGCAGCCAAGAAAATGTAATTTTTTTTCCCAATTAGGTATGATGAATAGCGCAGAAGACTCCTTTCAAAAGGAAAATAAACTATTACCAAGCTTCATTTTTTAAATCTATATTTTTATCATCAACATTGTTATTTTGTTCCATCCCTCTGAATTCATTAGTGTGGAAACTTCATCTATGAGGGCAGATCCAGAACTCATCTATAATTGTCAATAGTTGCCTAGGACACTGACACAGAAGCTTGCTTGTGTCATATAAACCAATATGTGTAAAAATGGGATTTGAATTCAGGTCTTTCTGACTCTGTTGTGTATACTCTCTCCACTATACCATACCACTTCCCACACTAGCTGTTTAGTAAATATTTGTTGAATTGAATTGAATCTATGCCAAATTAAAAATATATTAACATTGCTTAGATTTTATAACACTTACAGATTTGCTAAGCATTTTACAAGTATGATCACATTTTATCCTCACAACAACACTGAGAAGTAGGTGCTATTATTATTCCTATTTTTCAGATGACAAAACTGAGACAGAGGTTAAGTGGCTTGCTTGGAGTCAAACAGCAAGGAAATGTCTGAGGCTGGATTTGAACTCAGGTCCTCCTAGCTCTAAGCTGAGCATTCTATCCACTGTTCCAAGTAAACAGAATTTATTGCTTGAGAGGACTTAAGTGAAGAGAAGCTTGCTATATCTTTTAAGAGGGCAATGGCTACTGTGTCCTTTTAATGAGAACATGCAGAATAATTTGATTTGCAAGATGCTATTTCGTGGGGCCCCTTTTGTAGACCCATAAAGTAGCTCTGGAGCATAGAATGACTAATGTTAGCTTAGATTTCCCCTTTAGTTGGGTTTAGATTCAGAAGGTTGTGAGCAAGGGGGAAAAGAGGCAGAGAAACATTTTTAGCTTAATAGAGAAACAAAGTTCTGAAAAGAAATGGCCAAAATAAAGCAGATTATCCCAGAAAATAGTGAGTTATTCATCACTGGAAGGCTTCGAAACAAGGCTAGATGACTATGGCTCTCATCTGTTTTAGAAGAGATTCACATTCATACAAGTTGTATACTAGATGCCCTCTGAAGACCCTTCCAACACTTGCATTCTGTGACTTTCCAGAAATTCAGCTGCTGCTATTTTGTGTGAGCCCAATAGTCTGCAGAAAGCTTTTGCAACACTGATTATCGCCATTAAAATTTTAGCTCAGGACGTATGACTGAGGCCACTTTCCTGCATTTAGAAATTTTCCATCGTGTATCGCTAACCGCCTTTTAACTCCTTAGTGGCTACATATGGCCAGATTCCAGATTTCCAAGCTGGAGATCCAATTTAAAGGGATGAATTTTGACCCTGAGAGAAAGGCCAGTGCTTTCAGACCACTGACATTATTTTAAGGACAGAGCACCGCAGGCCATGGGGCTACAGGAGGTGAGGCAGGTACAGCAGCTGCCAAATCCACAATCTAGGGAATGCAAATAAAATCTCCGGTGGAGGTCACTGTACCAGGAGTTGGTAACAACTTTGAACCTTCCCATAAAGGGAAAGGGAAAAGGAAGGAGCAAAGGATCAGAAAGAGAGGGTAGGAACATACAAGGCACAATTTTGCTCCAAAGATTTTATACATGTGTGTATATATGTGTATGTATCTATACACATACCTACATGTATATACATCATATATTATATCAAATATTTAACTACATATATATTTGTAGTTATTGTTTTCCCTAATAGAATGTAAAGTCCTTGACATGAAGGAATTTTTTTAAAAATTTCTTTCCATTGTGTCCCTAACATGTTACACAATGCCAAGCATATAGGCAGATAATGCGTACTTGTTCATTAATTGATTGGACTGAAAGCATCCCCAATTCCTAGAAATCTGTTGTCCATTGAGAACCAATCATGAGAGGCCCCCAGTTCCAAAATAAAGGAGAGAATGTAATATCAACACCCTTCCCACATGGTTATTGGAGACTTTAATGTACAACTCTGAGCCTCAACTACTTGAGTCTCTGATGTTGCTCTCTGAGCTTTGGAGAGGGTATGGGTCACCCAGTTTATTAATGATTCTCCAACTGCTCTGGCTGCCTGACCCTCTACCCATCTGGGATTGATAATGCAGAGTCAGTACTCCACATGCATTTGTGTCTCTGGTACCCAAATTCCCTGAGATTTCCCTTAAGCAGAATGTTTAGAATTATCATGATTCATTTTCCTGGCATCCTCATGAGGCACTCCAATAAAAAGATATAATTTTTCACATCTATAAAATATCTATAACTATCAAATTTGTTTACTCCTGGGTTCCCTGCTACTTAAATTACAATTATCCATTGTAGAGCTATTAATCTTTCCCGTCTAATCCAACCTGAGTGCTGTGGAGCAGAAAGGAACGTGCAGTGAACAAATGAAAGTCTGGGAAATGCTACCAAATTATAGAAAGGATTTGAATCACGTTAGATCTGGAGAGTACAAACAAAGCCTAAACTGAGGTGGAAAGGTCACTCTATTTTGCTTCTAGATCACATTTGTTAAGGTAACTCTAATGCTTTAACCTCAGAAATCCAAATTTAGAAGTATCCTCAGACTTAAAAGGTGAAAGAAACAATCAATAATTGAATTTTTCAAATCTCTTTGTTCATTGAAAAAAAATGCCTGCCTAGGCCTACTTGAGGTCAAGTTAAATGTATACATCCTTTTGCATTAAACTGGTAAAAGTTATTCCCTAAAAGGTAAGCCAACATTTTCTTTGCTGGATTGGGGGAGAAGAGTATTGGGAGCCATTGGGTAAGTGTGGCAGATATATAGATAATATAAATAGATATATCTATATATAGATAGATATAAACATGTTTTATATATATATATACTTGCATATATTTACATACACATATATGTACAGGTATATCTATCTATGTAGATAGATAGATAGAGAGATAGATAGAGAGATAGATAGATAGATAGATAGATAGATAGATAGATAGATAGATAGATAGATAGATAGATAGATAGATTCATACATACATGCATGGGGCAGAAAGGTGGCACAGTGGATAGAGCACTGGTCCTGAAGTTGGGAGGACCTAAGTTCAAATTTCACCTTAGACACTTATTAGCTATGTGACCCTGGCAAGTCACTTAACCCCAACTGCCTCAAACATCTGAGGCCATCTCCAGTTGTCCTGGTATGTATCTTGCCACTGGACCGAGATGACTCTGGAGGAGAGAGTGAGGTTGGTGACCCTGTACAGCCCTCCCTCACTTAGAAATTCAATTCAGTGGAAGTCATGGCATGGTCCTCTTTAGGAATAAAGAACAAACAGCAAAAACATGTGTGCATTCATGCATGTTTAGTATTTGATTTTGTTGTTGTTTAGATCAATGGAAATAAAACTTGTTCTACTGGCATCTTCTTATCATTCTTTTTCTAAGTTGTTATTTCTTCCTCTACAAGAAATGTATGTATATGAAGGAGTAGGGAAATAAATTAGATGAAATCATGTTCACTTCTTTCCATCTTTTCAATACCAGAGACAAGACTTCATTTATCCCATGGAGTTCTCAGCTTTTGGCTTTTTGTTTACATCTTATCTGGAGAACTGAGGCATTCAGTAGTGAATGTTTTATGTTTTTTATTTTCATCTCTTTCTTCCTACCTTTTCTCCTCTGATATGGGAATCTCTGAAGTATAGTTTTACAGTTACCTTGGGATTCTTACTATGCTCCTGAGACACACTACAAAGTGTTTGGGAATATAGAATCACCAAGTGGTCTCTTAGCACCCTGAAAGAAACACAGAACCTCCTATGTAGAAGGGACCTGATTGTCATCTAGTCTAATCTATTCCTAAACAGCAACCACCTCTATGACTTTCTCAACCAGTTGGAGATCTTCTAAAGAATGTGAATTCATTATCTTCTAAGATGGCTCAATCCAGCTTGAAGTCTTCTTCTTTGCAACTTCTACCCTCTGGTGTCAAGCAGAATAATTCTTTGCCCCTTCCCGGGTGATAATTTTCCGAATACTCAAACATGGCTATGACATTGTTCTTAAAGTTGTTTTTTTCTTCTCCAGACTAGCAACCACATTTCATTCATCTAATCATGGAATAATCTCTAGTCTTCTCACCATATTCTTAGTGTTATTTTGGATTATCTACAGTATTTCTATAGATTTCCTAAAATGCAGTGACTGGAACTGATCATAATGGCACAGAGGCAGTCTGATTGGTACCAAGTATAATGGAACCATTCTCTCTTGTGTCCTTGTCACTCTGCTTCTCTTAATTGAGCCTATGTTCAGATTTTCTTTTTTTTGCATGAAAAAATATTTCATGTTGTTTCAGAAACATTGCATTTACACTGATCTAAACACCTGATAGAACTCTAGTCTGGAACAAATATTTTTTATATCTGCAGTCAGTCAAGAAACATCTACTAAAAGGCTACCATGTGTCAGACACTTTCATAAGCACTGGAGATAGAAAGGTGAAAGATAGTCTCTACTCATAAGGAGCTTACAGTTTAATTGGGAAGATAAGATATAAACAATTATGAATAAATAAATTACATCTATCTTTCTATATCTGGAGAGAAGAGAGAGAGAATAAACTGGAAGTAATCAACAGGGGGAAAACACTAGATTTAAGGGGGAACAATTTTAGTCAGGATCTGAAGAAGTCAGAAGTAGAAATGAAAAAGAAGAGCATTCTATTCATGGAAGACAGTGAAAATGCTTAGTCAGAAGATGGAGTTTCTTGTTCAAACAAGTTCAAGGAGGACTGTGTCATGGACTGAAAAGCGTATAGTTATAAGGTAGAAAGATAGGAGGGGGGGCAGGTTATAAAGCATTTTGAATGCCAAATAAATAGTATTTGGGACAAGTGAGGGAAAAGACAACTTTTAGTTTCTCCTTAAGAAATAATTAAATCAAAATTGTAGCAAGTCTCAAGACAGACTTTTAAAATCCACAATTCTAGTCTTTCACAAACAATTCCTGCCAAACAATAGACAAAGTAGCTTAGATGACTAATGCAGCCAGAGAATTTTCATTGGCATTCAACTCTGTGTTTTAGTAAAACCAATTGAGTTCTATGATTGGAAGGGAAGAAGAAATGAAGGATCATTTAATGTAAAAGATTAAATCTATAGACTGGAAACTAAGCTACACTTTAATTTATGTTATAAATGTCTCCATAGGCCACTACCCAATGGATGGATAATCTTATACATTTGTTCATATCTGTGTCTGTTCTCATCTGATGACTTCTCTTAAGGGAGTAATATGTACTCTGGTGTCCTAGAAACAACTTATTAGTTTCCAATACATCTTTGGAAAATAGTCTAGTACTTGATGATGCCAATCCATCAACATGAATTTATTAAGCATCTTCTACATTCCAGAGACTGTGTTAGATGCTTCAGTTAAAAAGACAAAAAAGAAACAGCCCTTGACTTCAATTGCTTTTGACAATATGAACACAAATTCCCATATTCCTTGTTGAAAGTTACCGTTTAAAAAAAATTAGCAAATAGCAAAGACATAAACAATGACAATATGGTTGAGTATGGTAGTCTGGAAGAATTAGGAGTGCCATAGTAGATGGGGAAAGTCATAAGAGTATCGTATGCCTCCTTTTGAAGGTTGCATTTTGTGATGCCTCACTTTCCCCCTGTTCTCTATTCCCCAATCTAAGATGCCTTCTTCCATTTCTAGCCCTAGAGGGATAAAAGCATGGACAGGTCGATTTCATTGATTTAGTCATTTAAATTTATAATGGTTGTACCAAGTACCATTGTCTTGGGATCATGCTTAGGTTGAAAACTGAACCTGGAAACAGTGCAATATAAAGGACTCTTACATAATTTAAAAACATGAAAATTATATAAAGTATTGTTAATGTGATGATCTTCCTCAGATGTATTGTTTTTCTTCATACTGAAGTCTATAAATTTACCTCTTGTCAGGCCAGTATGTGAAGGTAATACCAAAAGCAATTGGCAATCAATCAATTAATCAACAAACACTAATTAAGTTCTTATTATGTGCCAGGTACTGAATTAGTTACCAGGGATACAAATTGCGGAAGGGAGTAGCCATCAAAAAGTTATTTTTCATGAAACAAAAGCAAATATCCATGTATTTTCAGTGATAGAATTTGAACAGGCCTTTAGAAGTAAAAAGTACCTTGACCCCAAACTTCAATAGTATTATTGGAAAGAAAGCAAAAGAGACTAATATGCTACTCCCAGCTTACCTCTCTCCTTCACTAATTCTTATTTCAACACTGACAAAATAATTAACTCTCACTGGGGAATATTTTGCACTTATGGTAGCTTTGTGCTTCCATTGGAAATACTGTGATGTAAAGGAATGTCCATAACTATCAGTCTGACAAGAGAACCTAACAAAAATATAGGACACTCAGAAATGGACTGGAAGTGACCCGAGCAATCATTAAATATAACTCATGACTGACTGAGGATCACTGTTACACTATATTCCAGCAGTGGGCATCTGGCCTTCATTTGTGAGCTTCCTGTGAGGGGAAATCCTCCTCCTAAGGAACAATTTTAACCAATTGTCTTTCAAGAATCTGAATTTGGTTGATACTAGAAACGATGAGGAGATCCATCCCCAGGTAATATAATGTCAGGTGAAATATAAAGGACCACTCATTCACCCATACATGCTTGGAAGGTCCAATTGGAACAACACCAGGGAAAATTAGTTTGGGATGAAGAGAAAGTCAGGGAGCTTGGTCAGTGATGTTGAAATGCTTGAAATGTGTCCCAAAAAGACAGACTTGAGGAAATGATCACATCCCATGTATGTAAATGTGTTTCAACCTACTATTTGCTGAAACTTCAGAGCTTAATGTTTACAAAAGAGCAAACTAGAAGAAAGCTGAAAAAGGTTAAGGACAGTATTTAGATGCTTATTCCATAGGTATAATTGATTCTTTAAAAGGTTAAATACCTTTAGCATATGTAAGTATCACTATGAATCCATTGTGAGTTTAGCATTGTTTGGGTGTGCTTTGTTTTACCTCATGCTAAAGTAAATGTCATATTTCTTCTTTGGGGAATAGAGCCCAGTGCTCAGGTAAGCATGTGTTTCCAAGCAGATATCAGTACAAAAGGAGGCCCCTGTGTTTCCTAAATAAGGGGCTATTCATACAGTCAGTACCTTAACCTTTATCAGGGGTTACCTGCAACAAAATTCCCCCTGGAAATGAAAGCTATTAAGGATCAAAGACAATTGCTAGATTGAAATGGGGGTGGGGGGAGCTCTTTTATTTGCCTTTTTAAAAATATCATTAAAAAAAGGTATCACTTGCCATGAAACACCATAGTATGGGAGAAATAAAACTTAACTGTGGAACAAGAGGACCTGGGTTCAAATCCCACATCTGATACTTACTCTCCATGTCATTTATGCCAAGTTAATTAATGTCTCTGGGCCTCAATTTCCTTCTTTGCAAACTGGATGCCTTCTGAGGTTCTTTCCAGCACTAGGGCTTTGATCTTAAGTCATTTACTCTCTCTTTGGAACTTAGCTTAATTTTTTTGCAAAATGAGATGGCCTCTTAGATTCTTCCCAGCCCTGAAGCTCTGCTTTTAAACCACTTTATTTCACTGGGACTCAGTTTCCTCTTTTAAAAAAGGAAAGGGTTTGATTTTATGGCCTCTGGGTTCCCTTCTCCTACTAGATTTCTGATTCAGGAATAGCTCAAAGCTCAAAAAAGTACGTTCTCTCATGGAAGCAACACTGGAAAATGTATATGTATTTCTAAATGGTGGCACAAAAGTCACAAAGGAGTCTAATGTTTGAATAACTTTTTGAAAATTATATTTCTTTATTTCCTATGTATACTATATATGATCCTATCTTACTGTAAATTAAAAACACATGAAAAAAGGTGTTATTAAATACTGAAACCCTTTTGAGGACTTCATGACTTTTGTGACAAAAATGCATATATACACATGTATGTATATTCAAATTCACACACATATAGATGTATGTATATGCACATTTATGTATATAGATGTGTCTGGGAATATGTGTATCATATGTACTATGCATGTATATGTATATGTAAATGTTTACATGTATCTATGTGTAATTTGCATATAGCCATTGAGCAAATTTGTTTTGCTTGACCACGCATATTTTTTATAATTTTTTTTTCGTTTTCCAATGGGGTAAAAGATAGGAAGAGAATATATTTCTCTGTGTGTGTGTATTTAATGATGTAATGTGGTGCGACAAACTCAAGATGTTCTATGCCTTTTCAAGTGAGGTCATGACAATCTTAGTTTTACTCAACTGCTTTACTTTGTTATGAGAGATTTCTCAGAAAGTGGGAGTCATCTATAAATGTTTTGAATCTAAAGACAAAACAGAGAAAAAAAATTAAAGATAAGAAAGTGACCGGATTTCATAGATTCTTAGAATGTTAGTGATCACCTAGCTCAGCCTATCCATCTTACACATATTCTTGGAATGACTTGGCTGGGGAATGACCTGAAGGCATGGGACACATTCAATGGTCCCACTGCTCAGTTGCTGCAGGATCTTGGTGTTAAGTATTTGGACTCATTTTGCTATTTTTATAATGAATACCTCTAATAATAGCTGCCATATTGAAATTCAGAAAGAATAGTGTGGTTTGCTTAAAAAGAATAATATAAGGTGGGAAAAAAAGGTGGAGGGGAATGTATTGAATGGTTGCCTGCTATATCAATATGAATCCAGTTCAGAACTCTGTGGAGATGTATCAATCATTCATCAATGCAGATTGAAATAACTTGACTTACTAAGTCACCAGGAGGGTATTTTGTGTTAGAATGACAACTGCAGTCGGATGAAGGTGGGTCTGAATTTCCAAGGTAGCAATTTCCCTGTGGTGAAAATTCAATACATAGTATTTGTAGCTGGAAAAACAAAGTGGTTCTAAGTGTTTTGTTTTAAATTTGTAGAGCTCTGAACCACACTATCTGCCTTCTAGTCCTTTAGACTGAGTCTCTAAAAAAATTACTAAAAGAGGAAAGAATTTTAGATTTGGAAGGAATCTTAAGTACTGTTTAGCATAACCCACATCTAACCCCCCACACACACACACACACTACAATACACTAGGGCAGTGGGCATCAGTCTTTGCTTAAAGACCTCCAGTTAAGAATACCACTATGTCCTAAAGCAGCTTATTCAATATCAGAACAACTATAATGTATAGGAAGAGTTCCCCTCCATTAGGCCTTGATGTCCTATTTCTACAAATAAATTTCTATAATTTGCTATTATAAAATTTCCATAAATTGCTAAATTCTACCTTCTGAGGACAAACAGCACAAGATTAATCCTGTTTCAGAAAGGATAGAATTTTGGAATTGGGGTTATATGGAAAACCTGTGTTCAAATCCAGCTTTAGATACTTACTATGTAACCTCAGGTTATGCACTTAACTTCTCTGTGCCTCAGTTTCCTCACCTATAAATTGAAGGAGTCTCTGAGGTCCTCCCCATTCACCCACCCCAGTTCTAAATTTCTGATTATATGATCTTATTCAAAATAAAGTCATACTGGAAGGCAACTATCATGTCCCTTCTGAACTTTTTTTCTTTTCCATCCCTTCATCTTGCAGCTGACATGCATATGTCATGAACTTTACCATCATTATTGTTTTCCTCTGAAAGCTCTTAAGTTTGTTCACAATATTTTACGTTACTGAAAACTCAACACAGTATGACTGATATAGCCTGACCCATGCAGAATACAAGAGAACCATCACCTCCTTATTTCTGAAAGCAATACCTTTCTGAACAAAGAACAAGATTGCATTAATTTTTTGTTAGTTGGTTTGTTTTTACTGCCTCATCACACTGTTGATTTCTATTAAGATTGCAGTCCACTAACAGCCCCATATGTTCTTCACACGATGTACTGTAACACTTCCTCCTCTTTCTTATATTTTTGAAATTCATTTTTGAACCCAAGTTTAAGACTTTACATTTATGCCTTTAACTTGTTTCTTAGTTTAAGCCCAATGTGCCAAACTCCCAAGATGGTCCCAGAGAAGTTATAGCAATAGTGAAGGAGCTCCCGGCAATAGGGGAAGGGGGTGGAAGCTGCTTTGGAAAAGCTAGGTCCAACTGCAGAGCTGCCATTGTATTGTTCCCCATCACTGCTCATTGAGGGGAAGTTTTCATTGTCATGTAAGATGGCAAGGAAGGATGATGGCAACACTGCTTTGTAAAGTGCTCAGCATTTAGTTTCAGAGATCCTTTAATATTTATAACCTTGGTAAAGTAGTTCCACTATTCTGGCCTCAGTTTTTTTCATTTGAAAATTCTAGGATTGGACAAGATGGACTCTGAATTCCCTTCCCACCTTTTCAGCTTCCTTTTTTATGTGTGTTGTCTTCACCCATTAAAATGTAAGCTTCTTGAGGGCAGCAGCTGTCATTCTTTAGTAAGTGTTTAATAATGCATATTGACAGACTCACTAAATCCATGAGCTTGAGACTGATTAAACTATCCCCTATATCAACTCACATAAGGAAAACACTCCACTTTCTTCCCAGTCCTCAAGTGTCATGGTCTCTGGGGGAAGGGAATATCTTTTCTTCTGTCTTGCTTTTCTTGAGGTGTTCTTTCCCAAAGTGAGCCATGTCCAAGGAAGAGAGTGCTCTAGTGGAAAGATCACTGAATGGAAAATCTGAATGAGCAGTCTGTCATGAATTAGCAATGAGATCTCAGGGGAGCCACTTGTCCCTGGACCATAATTTCCTCCTCTTTAAAATGAGAGGATTATACTAAATGATATCTGAGGTCCCCTTTCAGGTTTAAAATGCTGTCATGCAATATCTACCATTCTATTTAATAATTATTCCCTAAGATCTTCCTATGTACAGGGCACTACACTACACTAAGCATTAGGGATACAAATGCAATTTTCTATAAGTCCCTGCTGTGGAGAATCTTACATTTTCCTAGGTGGATTAAAATGTTTACATTAATATCATAAACATAAAGGAATATGAGGTAATTGCATGAGATAGAGAGCATTAATGACTAAGGAAATTAGCCTTCTTCCATGTTGCCCATGCCAGACACTGAGATAATATTTATAAGGAAGTTTTTGATTAAAGTTTGCAGCCTTTAAAGTGATAGATGAATGTTTGATATGGTTATCCTTAACATCACCATTGCCATTATCCCCATCTTTTTTGTCTCTGCTCTTGGGACAGAATGAGGATGAAGTAGAAAAGACATGTGGTCATCCAGACTTGTCCCAAATACAAATTCATAAAACTAAGTAGAGTGTTAGATAAAGTCAAGAAAATTAGTTCAAATCTTGCCTCAACCACTAGCTGGCTGGGTGACCCTGGGTAAGTCATGTAAATTCTCTCTCAGGCTCAGTTTGTTCATACATAAAATGGAGATAATAATAGCACCTACCTTTTAAGATTATTGTCAGGAT